>NC_073720.1:10751668-11051668 GCF_023634085.1 Falco cherrug | reverse complement strand
GATGGCTCAAGTCCACACTTCCCACCGGAGGTCAGAGCCCCGGTGCCAGGATGTGGCCTGGCTCCCGTTTTACCCCGCCGAGCCCCACAGCGGGGACGGGGAGATGCATCTCTGAGCCTGACGGCGAGAGCGAAAGCCTGAGCCAGGGCACGGCGTTATTATAGGGGCCACGCCACTGCTAACGTCAGGCCAGGACCGTGTCCCCGTTCCATCCCCCCGGCTGCTGAGCCAGGAGGGCTGAGCTATGTCTAAATGTAGCCACCGGCATCTCTGTGTGTGTGTGTGTCCCTGTGCTCTCCCAGCTGGGAACCTGGGACCCCAGTCGGGGGCCGTGACAGCAGGTTTTTGGAGGCTGAAAGCGGCAGCAGGGACCTTGCTGCTGCCTTCACCTTAAAGGAACTTCAAACGTTTTGTTCCTAAAAGCAATTGGCATTCAGCTGGAGATAAGCGCCTCCGGCTGTCAGAGCCATAATTTGTATTTAGCGAAGAGAGAACGAAGCCGTTAGACAGAAACATCTTGTGATGGTGGGAGGGCTTTTTTATTTTTTTGTTTTAAAAAAAAACCCACCGCTTTCTAGCCTGACTTGCACTCCCCGAGAGCCTTCAGCTGCAGCGTGCAGTAAGCCAGCAGCCCAGGGCTCACGCCCTCCATGGCGCAGGGGCCAAGGCCAGGGCCATGCCTATACTAAGGCATGGAAAACCCGGCAGCTGCAGATCATCCCCCCTCCCGACATGCCGCTGGAGTCACAGAGACCCAGGGAGCTGCACAGGACGGCAGTTCCTCCAGGCAGAGGCTGAGCAAGTCCCACACTTCCAGGAATGCTTCCCGCTGCTTCCCAACCTTTTGTTATCCTACAGCAAAGCCCCCACCCCCCCAGCCTGGCCTGCCGTCCCCCGCCTCACACAGTGCAGCTCTGTGCTTGCTGCTCTCCCTGCCCTCCTCCTGGCATTGCCCCAGCAGACCCACTGCTGCCTGGTAAGCGCTCCTGCTCACGTCCTGCTCCCTGCTAGGGTCCATCTTTCACCCCATCCTTGCTCCACACACCCCTAGGCAGCCCCAGCCCATCGTGCAGCTCCAGCAAACAGATTTCTGCACAGGGTGTGAGCCTTGGCCCTTGCCTTCACCATCATACAAGTTACCAGATGTCCTCCCCCACCCTCACTCTATCCATAAGCTCCCAGTGGAGATCCCAGAACCACCACCCAGCCACAGCAGCTCAGATGAGGGTGGCTGCTCTGCCCTGAGGTACATGCCCGCGGCACTGCGCTGAGCCCCCCGAATCCACCCCAAGCATCCAAGGCTTGTCTTGGGTCATGCCTGGGGCGATAACCCCTCTATAGCTGTGTAGCTGCTACAGGGGCTTGGAAATTGGCCCCATACTTGGCCACCTCGATCCAGACCACCACCTTCTGCTCTTTTTTGCCCCAGCCATGGAGCAGGTACTCTGCTGTAGGTGGGGAGCAGGGCTAAGGCACCGGGGTACAGGCCTCCAAAGGACACAGCAAGGGGAGACAGAGGCACTTGCGGATGCATGTGGCAGCCTGGGGTGGCACAAAAGAGATGGGAGAAGGTCTCTGGGGGCATAAAGAGCATCCGACAGCATTTCCCACGGCAGCTCCTGGATGCCAGCATTGTTTCCGTGCCAGCTCCAGCACCCGCACGCTGAGCCACTGGCAGCACCCAGCCCACGCAAGGCGCTGGGGGATGCTCTGACCCCTGCCCACTTCTGCCTCCCCATCTGCCCTCCCTGTGGGGCTCGAGAGCTGCAGGAGACCCTGGGGTGAGCAACAGGTGTGGGGGAGTGAGAGGTAACCTGCCAACTGCCCCTGCTGTCACCCCAACACCTCCCCTCCCCACAGCAGCCTCTGATGCTGGGCAGGGGCTCCCTGTGACCAGCATCAGGACCTGGACCAGGATTTGGCCCCTGTCTGGAAAATGTCAACCCTCCTGCAGCGAGGGCAAGCCAGGCAGCACTCAAGACAACCCCACCACACCCAGGCTCGAAAGATGTGGAGGTGGTAAACCTTCAGTCATCACCCCCTAAAGACCCCAGCCCCCGGCTCCAACCCTGCACAGCCCAATCTGACAGCACCACTGGCCCCCCTGCCAAGCTGAAACCCCACAGTGCTTCCCACAAAAACACATCCTGTACCCAGCAAAACACTGTTGCCCCCCACAAGATATCTGGCCATGCCCACCGAGGGGTCTTTGGCTGGGGTGAGGATGCCCACTGGGGATGCTCTCCCGGCAGGGGATCCCTTTGCCCAGCTGAGCTCAAGGAGGGGGGAAGAGCTGCACCGAAACGCATCCCTGCACCGCAGTTTACCGTGCAGGTGAGGACCAGCTGCTGGCGGGTGACCTGGTGGGTTAAGGCACGCTCCGGAGGCGACACTCACATGTGCGATGATGGTAAAACACGACTCTGTCCCCGCAAAGCCTCCCTTCTTCCCTCCCACCTCCCGGGGATCAGCTGTGCCTTGCCACCGCTCTCCCCCTTCTGCTCAGTCATCCTCTCCTGCCTTCCTATTTAACCCCCTCGGGAGTCGATGGGGGGGGGAAGGCACCGCAGGTTGGGTTTCAGGCAGGCAAAGCCATTCCTGTATCACCCTCCCAAATCAGATGCCTTTGGACAAGCCACGGCCACCTGGCCTTGGAGAAAACCACAAGCATCCCGTGGCACCGCCAAGCCAGCCCAGCCTCCATCCTGTTCTCGCAACCACATCAAAAAAAAAAATAAAAAATAATTAAATCTTTGTTCTAGCCCCGCACATGACATCAGCCCGTGCAACCGCTGGATGAGAGCACCAGCTGAATAGCAATCATTTGACATAATCCCTCTGCTCGGCAGTCATCTAAGGGAACAAACCGACCCCAGAAGCGGCACCGAGATTTTTTTTCCATCTCAGGGTTCAAGGTCACCGCAGGACACTGGGGATGGGCAGTGACGGTTTAATGAGGACACGAGGTCGAGAGGCGGAAACCCACTTACCGAAACTTTACGAACACATTCAGAGTCCATGCCGTCATTTTTAAAGGCTCTAGTTTTACTTTAAACATCACGGTTGTCCTCAGGCGCTGGCAGGTGCCCTGTGCTCGGCTGGGAGTCACTGGAGGGTGGCGGGAGGACGGCAGAGAGGAAGGTGCCGGCTCGTGCCGGGGATGCTGCCTCCGCCAAGGGATGCTTCGGTGGCAAGCCTTCCCCTCCAGCTCCTCCACTGCACCGAAAAGGGAGCTCCTCGCCAGCCTGATGCCCACGGTTGGCTCTGACCCCTGCTCCCAGGACGGCTCCAAAACGGTGTCAGTGACAGGTGAGGAGGTGTCCACGCGGCACTGGCAGGGAGCTGCCGGGGAGCTGCCGTCCTTTGTGCGCTTCCCAGCCGCGCACAGGGGGACCCTTCAATGGAGTTGCTCGCCACGCCGTAATTTTCCTTTTAATTGGTTTCTTGACGCTTTCTCACTAAGCCGCCCGATTAAGACACTCCTGCCGTCAGCTCCGGCATCCTCCCTCCCCGCTGCCGCAAGGCGCCCAGCCGCCCCGCTACCGTCACGTCCCCCGCGCAGCCCCCGCCGAGGAGCAGGGAGCGCAGCCAGGAGCCCCCGGTGTCCCCAGAAACGACTCTGCTGACGCCCAGGGCTGTGCACCCGCCAGGCGAATCGGGGAGGGAGAAAAGTAGGGCAGCGGTGATGTGGAGCAAAAAAGTCACATTTAACCAATTTGCACCTCCCCAGCAAATTCCCTTCAGATGCATGGGGGTCCCTGTATCCCACCACCGGGCACGGGTCCCGGTCCCCCTAGCGGAAAGGGTCCGACGGCCACGGTCCCACCCAGCGACTGGAAGTCCCCCTGTCGCAGCGGGGCACTGGGACGGGTGCCTTCTCCGAGCCCGTCGGCACAAAACCTACTTCTGAGAAGTCACCTTCAGGTGCACCAAGCAAATCCAATGCCACCACGTCCCCCCGGTCCGTCACCGTCACTCACGGGCCACAGCGAGCATCCCCTCTGGATGCTGCACACCGAAATTAGTCAGCCATACCGGGACATCACCCGGCGGCTCCTGCATCCCACCCTTGGCGAGCGAAATGCTGGGCAGGCGACAGCCCGCAGCATCCCCAGGGGCTGGGGGTCCCGTGGCTTTGCCAGGCACCGAGCGCGGTGAGCCGGGGATGCCAGGGTGGGTGCGTACCTCTCGGCGCGGCTCCAGAAGAGCAGGATGGCCGGCATGGCAGCGTGTCCCGGGTTTGCTCAGGGAGCCGGAGGGGATCTCAGTACGACGGGGCAGGCAGAGCCACCCGTGCTCGTGCTGGCTGGCAGCCGCAGGCAACCAGGCAGCAATGTCATGACTACCCGCAATGAATCATCCCCTCCCTGAGCCCCCACACGCACCGCCCGCCTCCCCCTCCCCACCGACAGCCCCACTGGGGTGCCGGCACCTGCGTGGGGACAGGGTTAACCCCTTGCTGCCTCTGCCAGCACAGCCCCCACTGCCAGCACCGGTGGCTGCTGCCTCCTGCGTGGGGACAGGTCAAGAACCCCTCAATGTCTCCCCATATCGGGTCCCCCGTTTCCGTGCCCACGCTGGGCTGCCTCCTGCATGGGGACGGGGTCAAGCCCCACTGTCATCCCCCCAGACAGGGTCCCCCGTTTCCAGCCCCATCAGGTGCTGGCCCCGGGGTGCAGACAGGGTCAAGCCCCCCTCGCTGCCTCCCCGTGTAGGGTCCCCTCTTTCCAGCCCCACTAGGGCACTCACAGCGGTGTGGGGACAGGGTCAAGACCCCCTTGCTGCCTGCCCATATAGGGGTCCCCTAGGTAAAACACCCTCGCTGCAACCCCTCTGTGCTCCCTGCCCAGCCCCGACGGGGGGCTAGGACCTGTGTGGGGACAGAGTTAAGACCCCCGCAGGCAGTGCCCCATTTAGGGGTGCCCCATTTAGTGGCTCTGTGTGGAGCTGTCACCTCCATGTGAAGGGGTTCATCCCTCCAGTGCAGGGACCCGGGGAGATGCTGGCCTCTGCTGCAGCCTCACTGGGTCCCACTGTCTGCCCCAAGCGGGTTAACCCTTTCCTCCCCACCTCCAGCTCTCCTGAGGGACACTGTCACCTCGACAGGGAACACGGGTTAACCCCTTCTTTGCTGGCCCCTCCGACCCCTTTCCTGTAACCTGGAGGGGGGAGGTTACCCACTTCCTCAGCAGCCCCGCTGGGATATACAGGTGCCCCCAACCGGGGTGGGGTGGGGGGGTGTTAATCCCTTCCCGGCCACGCCACACAGCTCCAGTGGGGCACATTATTCCCTCCAGTGCCAGAGGGGAGAGAGGGGTTAACCCTCACCTTACCACCCTCTGCAGCCCCACAGGGCTGTACAGCAGCCCTGTGGGGGGGGTGTGTGTGTGCTCATGGGTTTAACCCCTTCCTCCCACCCCCTTCAGACCCACCGTGACAGCTGTTACTAGGGAAGGCAGAGCAGTTAACCCTGACCCACATTCCCACCAGGAAACCTTGTCACCCCGTGGGGGCAGAGGCGCCAACCCCTTCCTCCCCTGCCTTCAGCCCCACAGAGACACCCTGCCACCCCCTGGGGGCAATGGGGCTACAGGCCAGCCTCTGCTCCCCACCCATGAAGGGGGAGAGGGGCTGATGCCCCCTTCCCAGCCCCACAGGGGCACCCTGTCACCCCACAGCCAGAGGGGCTGATCCTGCCAGCCCCAAAGGGGCGCCCTGTCACCCCATGGGGCGGGGCCACTGACACCCCCAGCAACACCCTGTCACCCCACGGGATGGGGGCATTGACGCTCCCAGCCCCACAGGGCCACCCTGTCACCTCATGGGGCAGGGGGACTGACCCCTCCCCAGCAACACCCTGTCAGCCCACGGGACGGGGGGACTGACCCCCCCCAGCCCCACCCTGTCACCCCACGGGGCGGGGGCACTGACCCACCCCAGCGACACCCTGTCACCCCCACGGGGCGGGGGGACTTACACCCCTAGCCCCGTCGGGACTCGCTGTCACCGCAGGGGGCGGAGAAGCCGCGTCCCCGGCCCCACCGGGACGCCGGTGCCGGCACCGCGGGGGTCTGTGGGGCGGCGCGGTGGGGCGGCTCGGTGGGGCAGGGCCGCCACCGCCCCCGGCACTCACCGCTCGCGCTGTCCCGGGACGCCGCGCGCTCGCTGAGCCGCCCCCGCCCCCCGGCCGCCACGTCAGGGGAGTCCCGCCCGCGCGCGCCCCGCCCCGTTGGGCCGGGAGGTTGTCCGTCGCCGCGCTGCACCGAGCTCATTGGCTGTTCTTGAGGGAGAGGCGGGGCGAGGCCGGTGAGCCGTGGCGAAGCCTCGCCACCACCCGCCCGCCTCGCCCCTCCTCCATGCAACCGCCTCCCATTGGTCAGTTCAAGTCGGCACCGCCCCCTCGAGGCGCTCTCATTGGTCAGGCGCGCGTTTGTAGTGGCGGGATCCCTAGGGGAATCTTCTAGAAGGCTCTGATGTCACCGGCGCGCCCCGCGTCAAACCGTTCGCCCTCGGCCGCGGGGCCTCAGGGGGGCGGCGGCCGTGCGAGGGCCGGAGGCCTCTACAGCCGGGGTGCGCTGCCCCCGGGGCCCGCAGGGCGAGGCCTGCGCAGGCCTGGGCTGCTCCCCGGCGTAGTGCTGGCCGGCCCGGGGCTGGACTTGTGTGGCAGGAGGCCCCGGGGCCGGGGCTGCCTGGTCGGTGGCGGGAGGAGGAGGAGGTTGCTGGAAGCAGCTGCGCAGGGGGGTGAAGCTCTGCCGGGGAGGGAGGCACTGGGCCTGTCCCCAGCCCTGGTGCAGGGTGAGCTCCTGCAGCTGGGCAGTGCTCAGGGGGCTGCTGGACAGTGGAGGCCTCCTCAGAGCCTTGTTGGTGCTGTGGTGGCGGCCTGCTTTGCCTGGGGCTGGCTGGGGCAGGAGGGAGAGTGAGTCCCTGATGTTGCTTTGTGGGGTGGCCTGCGGGTGTCTGGTGGGGGTGATGGGTGAGCATCAGCACCCAAGGGACAGTGCTGGTCCCCTATCAGATGCCCAACATAGTGGGACCTGTGGCCCTTCTGCAGCAGCGGCTTCCCTGTCTGAGGGTTGGCCGAGGTGCTTTTAGCCTGGGGGGATGTGAAGTCTTGCGTTTTTTCATCAGGAACAAGCCATCCAACACCAGAGCCCAGGCCCTGCATAAAGCTTAGGGGCTGTGTTTAAAAAAGCTCCTGATTTGCCTGGCTCTGTGCATCCCAACTCTGTGGCAGCTCTGGCCAGCCAGCAGGGTAGCGGGGTAGCTGAGCTAAACATACTCCCAGCATTGTCCCCATGCAAAGCCCTGACACGCGTCCCCTTATGAGGGGTGTGTATGTGTTCTGGCTTTAGCAGTTGAGTCTCCCCTTTGATCTTTCGAGCATCCCAGCTAGGGTTAGACCTGGAGTGAGGTGGCTTCTGGTTGGTGGAGCTGTGTTGGCCCAGCATCCTGGATATTGTCCTAGGAAACATGCCTGTCTTGAGAAATTAGCCTCTCACCCACACTGAGGTACCATGCTGGCGCAGAGCGATGATCCATCTTTTGATGGTGTCCTACCTTCAGACCTGTCGTGAGACAGGCAGGGAAAGCAACTGGTCCTGCAGGTGCTGCAGCTCATGGGTGAAGCCAAGCAGTGATGTGAACAGTTGAGGCCGTTACTGTCATGTTTGTAATGATTAGAGGGTGCTCTTATAACCTCTGTATGCTTCCTGTTATAGAGGAGGTGTTCGAATGGGATGTTTTCGAGTAATTCCTGGGTTCACAGCTTGTCCGTCTCCTGGGTTTTGGTCACAACATTGGTTTCCCTGTCTTTTCGTGGGGTCTCTGACTTGAGTCCCCAGGCAGGGTGCAGGGAGCCAGCTGGGCTCCTTCTTTACCCGCCACAAACTGAATGTGGAGCCCTTCTGAGCTGGGAGAGTCTGAGTTCTCACTGTACTCCCCGCACAGTGGCTGAGTCATCGTGATATTAAACCAGCACTTACTGTTACCCATCTATTTTGCTGTCTATTTGTTCAGCCAGCCATGTACCCTCAGTGAGGTGGGCTCACGCTGCTTGTCCTGCACCATGCCAATGCCCTGGCCTTGCAAATGCTTTGTGTTTTGGTCTTTCATCACCAGCGGCACTGGAGGCCCCAGAGTGGGGGAGCTGGTGCTGGCTGTCCCTGTGCTCACAAATGATCTGCTTGTTGTGCAGCCTGCCTGGGGACAAACAAAGTGCTTTGGTCCAAGCGCTGGGTGCGGCCCCTGTGCTGCTGAAAGCTGGGCAGGAGCAGGGTCGGGGCAGACCACAACCTCCCTCCCTGGGTGCAGCAGGTGTCTTAACCAAAACTGCTCCTCCTTCACAGCCTGTCTGCCTGCCAGCACATCCGCACCCTTCTAAAGACACGCCGGGAAAGTGCAGGGAGGGGTGGCAGGAATAATTAAAGGTACGAAACTGTTTCCATAGAAGGAACAATTACATAAACTGGCTCTCTTCCGTCTGGGGGAAGAGATGACTGAGGGAGGCATGATGGGGAATAATAAAATCCTGTGAAGCACGGGAAAGGTGAGCAGGAAAGGGCTGCTCAGGCTCCCTCCCTGTAACAGGGCATCTTGCGCAGGAAGCAGTGGTGGCCTCTCAGGGCATAGATGCGTGTTGTGTAGCAGTTTGGGTTTAGTCTGTGGACATGGTGGCCTTAGGTGGAGGGAGGATGTGAGAAACTTGTCTGAGGTCAAAAGGCAATTAAGCAAATTCCTGAAAAGAGAAATCCAGGTCTGTGTCCAGTGATGGTGCTTCTGGAGTGGGAAATCCCCAGGCTGCAGGGTTGAGCAGCACAGTGTGTACCCCTGGAGCTTCAGCTCTTTCTAAGGGTTTGGCTGTGGGTCTCTGTCCGAGAGAAGATGGGCAGCTGGGGAACCACGGCCTATTTTTTTCTGTTCATCTGTCATTACTTGGTGTCTGAAAGTCAGAGCAGTGGATGAGGCCGCCAAGCTCTGTAGCCTCCTACCCAAGTGCCAGCTATGAACCACGTTCCTGGCAGGTGCTGTACGACTGCAAGGGAGACCTTTCCCCTCTCACTGCCACCTCCTCTGAGTTGGATCTGTATCTCCCCGTGGCCTAGCCGGTGGAGCAGGAGTGAGGGCATGACGCTCCATGCAGGAGAGCGCTGGCTCCTTGCTGTGCTGCTCCCTGTGACCCACTCAGACTCCCCTGCTCAGTGTGGCTTGGGGAAGTCTTCAGCAACTGTGGCTGGGGAGATGCATCTGAGGACACTGGGCTTGGCAGCAGTGGGGTTTGTACTCTGTTCTCCACGGCGAGAGCAGTGCCCACGCATTCGGTGCTGTCTCTCCTTCCTGCCTGTTCCCATCCTTGGAGATGCTGCCCGCCTTTTCTAGCACCCTGAGCTGCAGGATGAGGAAAGGGCTGCAAGGAAAAATCCATACCCAGGGTTTTTTGGTTTGGGTTTGGTTGGTTTTTTTGTTGGTTTTTGGGTTTGTTTTTTTTTATTAATGTCCTGTTCCCTGTCTGCGGCTGTCCTGGCTGTGGTCTGAGCTTGATGCATCTCCTAGGAGATGCTGGTGGGTCACCTTCCAGGTCAGGCCTGGGTCTTAGTTCCTGCTGAAACTGCTGTGTGTGCTTGCAAGCTCTGTCCTGAGGACATGGGGACCTTCTTCCTTGGGGCCCTTTCCAGCCTCTGGCGTGTCCCCCAAGGAAACCATCAAACTCAGGTGGCTGGCTCTCACCAGCTCCCAGTCGTGTTGACTCATGTCGGTAGCCCCAGCATGTGGTGGATTTGTGCCTGCCCACCTCTGAGCATGGGATAGTCCCAACGGGAGTGGTCCTCAGGCAGTCTCATGCTCCGAGCAGGGTCAGCCCCAAGATCAGGGACTGACCTTGAAAACACCCAAGGATGGTCATAGCACTTGCAAGAGCTTATTCCAGCAGCATCTCCGTGTCCTTGTGGGGCTGTGTTTCATCAGAGCCTGCCTGACTTCTGAGGGCATGTGGGTTGGAGAGGGTGGAAGCCACTCTTGGCTATAATGATGGTGTTCGGTTTGTCCTCCCCAGCTGGGGCTGAGGATGCCGATTGCTGCCTCCCCCCTGCCAGCACACTGCCGGTGGCAGCCGAGCCGGCCGCACCTGCGGGGGTGGCATAATGAGCCGTGTCCTTGTCTCAACCTGCCGCTTCCTCTCCCGGCAGTGTCTGTGCTGCCAGCTGGGTTATTTTTTCTTTCCCCCTTTTTTTTTTTCTTCTTCCCTTCCTGCCTCTATTCTCAAGTGGTTCCCAGCCGGTGCTGGCACGTGGCCCTTGCTGGAGACCTCCTCCCAGGCTGACCTTTGCAAACCCCCTCGGATGAGCACACTGGGGCTCTCCTGCCACTCGTCGTGGGTGTGGAGGGGAGATTGCAAGCGGCTCTGCATGGCAGTGGGCTGCAGTGCGTGGGAGAACTCGGTCCTTTCCATTCCCCTGCTGCCTCCACCTGTTCTCAGGCTCTGCTGGAGTGGCCAAAACCTGAGGGCAGGAGTGAGTGGGAGAAAAGGGCAGTGTGGGGGATGCTGCAGTGCTTTTCTGGGTCAGAGACTGGGGAAAAGCAAGGCTGCACCAGACAGATCCTGACTCCGGACACCTTGGTTTGGCCTGACCTGCCCCGCTGACTCCTGCTCTGAAACACCAATGCACAGGTCTGAACTGGGCACGCAGAGTGCGTGGGCTGGGAAAGCCTCTCGTGGGAGCTGTGTCTGCAGACCCCCTGACCAAGCAGGTGAAAGAGGAAAGGCAGTGTCCCCACCGTGATTTGCGGATGCTGGAACATGGTGAGTTGTCCCTGGTTGTGGTGGGAATCAGCAGCACGCATAGGTCTCAAATCTGGGGCATCTGGACTCTGATTGAGAGAGATCTCCAGCAAGGCAGGGTGATGGTAGCTGAGGGCTGGCCACAGCCCTGCAGCCCCTGGAGGCCTCCTTGCTACCCACCTGTGACCTCACATGTCCTCTTGGAAGGGAGCCAGCTGTACTGGGGAGCCTGAATAGCATTGGTCACCCCTGGGGACCCATCTGCACGTGGAGGACACGTGCTGGAGGGCACGCACTGAAGTTTGGCTTTGCTCCATTTCAGCTTCCAGCCTTTGCTCTGCTTTCCTCAGCAAAGGCATTCTAGCACTCCATAGTTTCTCTTGGGAATGGCGCTCTCCAAGTTACATTTTAACCAAGTTATTTCTAGCCTGCATTTGGGTGCCAAGCACACTGAGCTTTTCTAGCCTCTCCAGACACCCCATCATTTGGGGAATTTTGGCCTTGAAATACATCCTGAGTCCCTGCTTTCCAGGGCAGGGACATCCATGGATGTTCCCAGCAGTGATGCTGGCCCTCTGAAGGTCACAGCTGGAGGTGGGTAGTGTCTGGGCTGGAGACAAACCCTGCTGCATCTATTAGGAGGGTGTCCATATGCTTTTCCTTTTGCAGATCTGCCTAGCATCTAATCCTTAATTTTCCAAATGAGCTGAAGGTGGCAAGTTGCAATGGCTTCATCAGGACAAAAAGTGGTACCCAGCTGACTGCTGTAGGAAGCTTGATAGCTCCATGGTGCTACCAAATCTGTGACTTCTAAAAAAATAATAATAATAAAAAAAACCCTGGGGTTTTTTTGCAAGTTTTCTGAAAGAACAGACTAGCTTATATTTATTCTGCTCTTGCTTTTCTCTGTTGCCTTCCAAACCTCTTTCCCTGTGACTGCCCTGGTCTGATGGCAGGTGGTCCTCAGAGGGGTGCAGGTGATGTTATGCTGGGGGCATAAGACTCCAGTGGTGCCGTAGCAGTGCTGGGTTGCTCCCCTCCTTACCCGTAGCCCCTAACTACTAACCCTTCTGATTTTGCTGCTTCCTGAGCATCCCATCTCCTTGGTCCGCTGGGATTGTGGATGGTGGGTGCATAAAGCCATAGAGATCCCTGTACAGAAGGAGAAGAAGTAGGAGGAAGATTTCCAAGCACACTCTCTGAAGTGCTGGAGGATGCTGAGGTGCCCCTGTCTCGTCTTTGCGAGCAAATGGGGACACATGGGGCTACCTGGCCCTGGGCATTTTAGCTCGGGCTCATGCCTGCCCTTGGCCCTGCCATATGTCACTGAGCCAGTCCTGTGGTGGTTTTGTGGATCTCCAAGTCACTCACCTGCTGCTGGCAGGGAACAACTTTGCCTGGAGTTTTTCGTCAGGAACCTGAAACACTAACTATTCCACCAGGTTGAAGGATGGTGGAACGGTGGAAGGGGACGTGGTAGTGAGCTGGGGATGCTGGCAGGGACTGGTTGAACATCTGGTGCCCTGGGTGGAGGCTGGAGCAAGGATACTTTTTCTCTCTGACTGTTTCTTGCTCAGAGGCAGAGTACGGGGAGATGGGGCAGGGTTTGGTGGTGTATGAAGTGGCTTGACAGTGTATTATGGATCACCATCTGCAAAACAAGCAGCTTTTTCATGTGTCTCTGTCCCAGAGGGCAGACCTTGCAGATTTCTGTTTAATGTGGTCTCCCTGGGTGCCTGTCACTGTGGTATTTGGGCACACTCGTACTACCCTGCCTGGCAGAGGATATCTGCAGCGGCTGCTCTGTGCATGGGTTTTTTTTTCTGGATCCATTGCCCTACTCCTTGGGGATAGGAGAATGGTCTTGCCAAGGCAGCCTTGAAGACGTTCGCTGATCTGCTGTCCGGCTCCTCCCATGCTTGCTCAGGATGAAATGGGGCTCCTACTCACCACCTGCATCGCTTGGGTCTGGTGGCAGTGCTTGGGCTGGGGGCCATGCTTGCAACATTCCCCTCTGTAACACTGGCTTGAGAGGACAGCCCAAGAGCAGAGCGAGCCCCATGCTTTCCTCTCAACTCAGACCAATAGACAGGGCAGGAGGTTTGGCTGTTCCCCAGCACCCACCAATGCTTTCCAGCAGCCCCGTGAGCCACCAGGGCTCCAAAGAGGCCAGATCCCTGGGGATGTGGAAGTGTCTGGAAGCACTGCACAGCTGGCCAGCTGCGGGGCCACTTCTGGACCATTGGGACTCTAATTCCCAAAGCCATGTCGCATTGCTTGCAGTAGGGCTTGCAGAGAGGATTCACTTGGCACGCAGTGCGTAGAGTTGCTGCAGGGCACCAAGATAAAGCTGGTTGCCGTTGTCTCTGGCAGGACCATTGCAAAGCAAATACATCTGAGCCTGGTAAGGGGTGGTGGTGGGTTAAGGTGAAAGCAATGCTTTACAACCCCCACCCTCCAATGTGCTGTAAGAGAGCAAGTGAAGAGGGACAACTTACAGCGCTGCGTAATCAGGGAGCAAATAAGGAAAGCAGCAGTGTCTCCACATGAGAAGGGACTGGAAGAATTGACACTGAAGAAAATACAGCCCCCATCTAATTGCATGCTTTACTTCAGCCTTCAGTAAGGGCAGAAGCAGTGAATGTACAACCCAAAGGAGGGTGAGGAGTGGGAGGGAGGCGGGGAGGAGAAATTGCTGCTGCTGGAGGAACAGAAACAGAGCATTCAGCATGCCAGGCTTGGGGAGAGGGGCTGGGCAGCACTGTGGGCCCCTGGATTGACCCAGGGTAGGTGACACACACTGTGGTGGTGGCAGGGCTCCTCTTTGGCAGCCCACTGTCTTTACAAAGTGTTGTTCAGGCTGGAGCAGTCTTGAATGACCTGTGTTTGTGAAGGAACAATCTGGGCAGGTACAAGCCCTTGTGTCTGGTCTCAAATTCTAGATAAGATTGAGGAAAAATAAGAATATTCAAAGTCAAATGGGAAGAGCAGCCATTGAGGGGATGGGTAGGGACACGGCACAGACTCTAGGCTGCAGGTGCTGATGCTTTTGCTTCCTCAAGGCATGTGCTCTGGAGCCTGCATCCCTGGGTCATGCCAATGTGGGCAGCAGTCCTCACTGCAAGAAACCCTTGCTGTCCAACACTGATGTTGGCACATGTCTGCAGCAGCAATTAGAGAGGGGAGCTGAGCTTGGCACGCATCCTGCAGGTCCTGGGGTATGTGTGGATGCATCAGTATGGCCCTTCTGTACAAGGGGAGGGAGAATAGTACTGATATCATGACAGCTGACCATCCTGGATGCCAGGACCTGTTACCTGCCCAGCAGGTCAAGAAAGGGTCCCTGGCCAGGGCATGATGCTGCACTTGTGGGTGCTGCACACATGGTGCCGGGTGCTGCCGCTGCACTGAAGCTTGGTGCTGCTGGGAGGCTGGCGGGTGAGGGGGTGGGGGGTGGAGATGGGATGTTTTCTCGGGCACCTCGTGGGCCTTAAAAAAAGAAGTTATTCCAGGAAAAGAAATGAGCTGAAACCACTCCATATCCCTGCTTGGTGTGGTGGCTTGTCCCACACTTGGCTGGAGTTACATAAGGACGCGCCGGCACAGCGGGGTCACGCCGGGGCGCAGGCTGCAGCCATCGCTCTGCCCCACTGCTGCCTGGCTCTACTTGTGTGCACCCTGTGTGCGCTGAGCCCCCAAACGGGGTCTGCAGAGCTGTGTGTTGTGGAGTGTGCCGGGTGTGTGCACACATGTGCGGACACATGTTGCATCTGCCTGTGGTTGCATGCAGGTGTGTGCCGTGAGCCTGTGTATCCCGGGACACTGTTTTCCAGGTGTCAATGCCACGCCAGACCTTCTGGCTTAGAAGTGGAGGTTTCTGTCTGTACACCCCACCTGTATGTGTCGCTGGGCATTCACACATTGCATGCCATGCACATACATGTCCTGCATGCCATGCATGTGCTGTGCCCTGTGAGCTCCTTCTCAAGCTTTTGGGGATAGAGTGACCTACCTGGCCATGGTGAGGGGGTTTTGCTGCAGCAGCATCCCTTGCAGAAGGTGGGGCAAATGCAGCTGGGAGTGCTTATGTGTGTGCTAAGGGGGCATCTCCTACATGAGAGTCTCTAGATTTGGAACCAAAAAGTGGCAAGGGGGGCTCTCCACCCCCCTGTGAATGTGGGTCCCTACCTGTAGGGAACCAGGGTTCCCTACTTGCAGAGCTGGGGGTCATGTGGAGGGACACACACAGGGTGCGGACTGTGCTTGCATTTTGGAGCAGGTGGTGAAGAAGGTGGCTGGGGGTGGGGGGGGATTCCTGGAGGGTGCAGGGGTCGGCGAAAGTCTGCCGCACGTGCCTCCCCGCGTGTGCGTTTGCATGTACGGGCAGAGCTTCCGGAGAGGGTGAATGAATGAGGCAATTCACTATTTCAGCACTGGCTCTGCTAAGGCTTTTCCTTTAGAGGCAGGCGTGCGCCGGTGTGTGGGCTCCTGCCTGCGTATGCGTGTGGGCTCCTGCCTGCGTGTGCAGGTGGGCGTCAAGGGGGCTTTGGGAGATGTTTGCCACGTCAGGGAATTCACTCCGGGGGCTGGTGCGCGCCCCCGCTGCACTCGCTGCCTTGTCTGCTTGGCGCAGCGTTGTGTAACTTCCGATGCCCCCACCGGATCTCCTTCTCCAGCAAAGCGGGATGCTCGGGCTGCCCTCCCTGCTCGCTGCCGGGGAGACATCCCCCCAGCCAAACAGGGTGAGGAGGGCAGCCCCAATGTCCCCCCTTTCCAGGGAAGCCAGTGCCTTTCCTCCCCGCTGCAGGGAGGGCTGGCCCTGAGCGGCAGACCTGCTCCAGCAGGCAGAGGGACTGGCTGCAGCAAAGAGCCCTTGGCAGCCAAAACTCAGAGAAACCATTTTCCTGGGTCTTACGAATTCATGCCTCTGAAACCAGGGGTTTGCACTGGGAGAGGTAAAGGAGGGGCGTGGTTCTCCCACCGCAGGGGACCCACGAGGGACATCAGCATGCTGCCATGGCTCCCTGGATGCCAGGACCTACGAGAGACCTGGGCTGAGACCCAGCAACTCATCTCATGCAGTGCCAGGCAATGGGGAGAGGAGGTGGTGAGGCTCATGGGGCCCATTGTGCCTAGTGCCCCACAGCCCGTTGGAGGTACCCAGGGGAGATGGGGCAGCTTTGCTGCTCTGGGAAGCAGAGGGACAGCCAGAGCAAGGGGGGATCTGCCTGACATTTTTGTCTCTCCACCAGCAACTGCGTTGCCATGCTGGTACTGCGTTTCCATGCCAGTACAGCTGTTTCCATGCTGGTACTGCCGTTGCCAGGCTACGCCGAGGGTGTTGGGAGAGGATGTCAGGTTGCTTTAAGGATGAGAAGATGGGAGATGAAGCTGGGGTGATGCTGTGGCCTCTGAATGCCACCTCACTGCCAGCCCAGGGACTTGCTAGACACAGGCCAGCTCTGAGGGGGCTAGGTGACGATGAAGGTGTCACTGACCATGGGAGCCGGTGTGATGGGTAGAGCTCCCCAGAGCTGGGTCCTGGCAGGTCACTGGCCTTGCAGTACTCCCCTGACATTGCCTGGTGCTCCCCCAGCATTGCTTGGTGCTCAGGGTGCTGGAGGGATGACCTGAAAGCAGCCTGGTATGTGCATGGTGGTGTTTTAGCAAATGGATTTATAAGGTCATCAAATAAAGAAGGCAGGATTATTTGACAAGCACTGTTGAGTGTATGGGCATGAAATGATGCTGGGTTATAGCCCCTTCCTTGATTTCATTTCCTGTACCATCCTGGACTGTGGTCCTGCTCTTGTAGCTAATAGCAGTTCAGCTGGTGAGGCTCATCCCAGCCTCATCCCCAATCCCTGACTGTAACACACAATTCTGCACTGTTAAGTGAGCCAGAGACCCTTGAGGCCCTCCCGGCTACAAGTTTCAGGGCCTTTCTGAGTTAGAAATGATGCTTCCCTTGCAAACACCCTCCTGGGCTAAAAGGTCTGGAGGGCATGCAGGTTCCTTGGCTCCACTCCCCATGCATGGAGCAGCCTGCAGGCTCCCACAAATCCACATGCCAGCTGGGTTGGGATGTTTGT
This sequence comes from Falco cherrug, assembly GCF_023634085.1. Taxonomy (NCBI): domain Eukaryota; kingdom Metazoa; phylum Chordata; class Aves; order Falconiformes; family Falconidae; genus Falco; species Falco cherrug. Next base: position 11,034,802 of record NC_073720.1, on the reverse strand, counting down.
GCCCCAGTTACACTGCAAGAATCTTTGCAGAGTGGGGAGAAGAGTTGCAGCATGCAGGTCAATGAAGCAGGGTGGCCCAACTGAGGTATCAGCAGGAGCTGCCGCTCCACTGCTTGAATTGCTCTTCTTCATCCTGCTGCCAGCTCCTAAAGCACAGGGTAACGCCAGATGTTAAGTTTGGTACCTGTTGGCTGTGGGAATGGCTTATGTTTTGGTTTTCCTTCCTTCAAGGGGGAAGGAATTGGTCCCAGAGGATGCTGAGCCCCTGGGTCTCGGCATCCCCTCCTCCTGCCTTTGATTTTTGTTGTGTGCTGGGTGTGTATGTGAGAGCACAGCTGTGCCAGGCTGGGGCTCAGGAGAGATGCCACATAGTGGGGTCATTTTTCTACCTCCTTCTTCCTGCCATTGAAAGTTCACTTTCTGGTCACCAAGGCAAATTTTTGCAAGGCCTGTGCCTGTCTGTCCCCCAGCAGCCAGCGCGGGGTAGTGAGGTGCAGGCTGTCCACAGGCATGGGGTGGCCCCAGTGTGGGAGCAGCATGGCGCTGAGACTAGCAGAAATAACACTTGGACGTAGCCCGCTGGCTGTCGGCATATCTCGGGAGGGCAGGGACGGGGCTGTGCATGCCCCTGCCCTGCGCAGGCAGCTGCTGGGTGTTTTCCTGTGCATGGGAGATGCTGGCTGTCCTGCAGTGCTAATGGCATGTCTCCCAGCCAGTGCCTGGCTGTGGGGCTGGGGCCAGGGCAGCACACCACCTTGGCTGAAAGTATTTTCTCCCCAAAAGTGAGATGGCAGCTCACAGTGCCCCTGCCCTTGTGCTGTTTCTCCCCATCCCGGTACCCAGTGTCCCTTCGGTGAGGAGGGGAAGTGCTGCCAGAGCATCCCACCCAGCCTCCACCTTCCCTCTGCCCAGCCCCCCCTCCCTCCACCCCCACGCTCCAGCCTAAATAATTCTTCTTCTGCCTGGCTGTGTGCAGACTGCTCTCTGTCCTTCCCTTAGTCATCGCTCAGCCGAGCGAGACAGATATAGTTGTGTGCGGCTCCCCACGGATCAGTCACTCCAGCCCCCGGATTGTTTCGCTGCCGGGATGCCCCGTGCCGACCACGAGGTGCCTCCCCCTTTATCACCCTCATTGCTGCTGCCAGAGTCCCTTATCCCCTGCCTGGCCTGCCGGTGGCCCAGTTGATGCTGCATGGGCTGGCTCCACGTCCCCTCCAGTGGCTGCAGGCTGGGTACCTTGGCCTGTGCCGAGCATGGTGCTGGCTTTCTGGGGTGGCTCAGATCCAAATCCCTGCTTTCCAGGTACCCTGGCTGCCTGCCTTCTTCCCTGGCCAGCCAGGGTATGCTTTGGCCCCATGGGTCTCCCAGATGAGTCCTGGATGGATGCCTTGTTACCGGTGTCCCCATTGCATGCCTTGACATGGGGGTGGGGGGCACAGAGGGGACTGCCTGTGCTGGCTTTCAGGTACAGGGGCGCATCCCAGATGGAGAGGGGATGTTGGGGTGCACAAGCATATGCATGGTGTGAGAAGGGTTGCTGGGGCATGCAGGGACATGCATGGCACTGCACAGCTGCCCACTGTGGTACCAGAGGGACTGTCAGCACCTGCTCCGATGCTAGCCACGGGGCTTGGATCTGTGCAGCCAAAATGGGAAGGCAGGTCAGGCCCTTTGCCATACGTCAAACCGTTTCCCTCCCTGACTCACTCAGCAGCTGATGCCCCTGCCCCCTGCAAGCCCTGATGCTCTGCAGCAGCTGCTTAGGGGCCAGTGGGGTGCAGGCTGCTGTGGAGAGGGGAACAGTGGGACATGGGAGCCTAGGGCTGGGCCACCGACCCCAGTGCCACCTCCCAGTCCCACTGCAAGGCCAAGGGCAATAGGTGCAGGGAGGAATGGAGGACTTGTGATGTTCATGTGTTGCTCCTGCATGGCCTTGCACTGAGGCAGGAGAGGACTTGGACACCCTGCCCGGGTGCTGTGTGGGTTGCCAGGATGAGTCACAACAAAGCTGCTGCCTGGAGCAAGATCCTCACTGTGCCCAGCACATACCCCCCCTCCCCCCACCCTGGGGATGCCTCTGCACCGCTTTCACCATGCAGGCACCCCAGGTCCCTGCGCATAGCCGTGCTGCGGGGAGACAAGCTGGGGCAAGCATGCTGTGAACAGGAGGCAGCGTCTGGCAGCCCTGCGCCCTGTCAGGGCCACTGAGCCAGCGGTGTGGGGGTGGTGGGAGCTGGCAGCACGGCGTGCTGGTGGGAACCTGTGCACAGCCCCCTGTGTGGGCTCCCGTGGGTGGCTCAGGCCATGTGCATCCTCCTAGGAGAGGTACACATCATCTCCATGCTTAAGTGCCCACAGGGTTGTGTCCTGTTAAGGCAGCTTGTTCTGCTGCTCCTGGCAGTGTGCTAGGGGAGGTGCTGGGGAGGGCACCCCATTTCCCTGCTCAGGTCCCATATAACTCTTTTCAGGCTGCCCTGTGGACCCAAACAGCATGTGGCTGGTCCCAGCAGGTGCTGGTGGGCATCACAGTTGCTGCCCCTGTCACCACACCCAGTACCTGGCTGCATTTCCATTGCTTGAGCATCCTTCCCAGCCCTGTGGCAGTGCTGGGTATGGATGGACCCTGTGGCTCTTATGGGATGCAGTGGCTCTGTGCAGAGGAGGGGGTTCCCAGGGTACCTGCCAGGGGACATGGAGAGGAGGGGGCTCTGGCTCCCTGTGTGTCTCGTGGGGAAGGAGTGCTAGAGCTAAGGAAGCCCCGGGCCAGTCCTTCTTCTCAAAGGCCCAGTGTCTCCCAGCTCCTGGGTGCTGCAGAGGATGGAGCCCACCCCAGACTGCAGGAGCCTGGGGCTGCCTGGGCTGAGTCCCAGCTCCTTATGCAGGGTCTGTGGCCCACCACTCACCTGTCTTGGGCACATGACCATGGAGGAGGAGGGTGCTATGGGGCAGAGATTGGAGTCAGAGCTGGGTTTGGGGCTGGAGGAGAAGGGGGTCACAAACCACCCTACAAAATTATTTCTGGGGACTGAAATCGGTCCCTGCATCCCTCCCCACCGCGTGCTGTGACGGCTGTAGGACCAGGAGCTGGGCGTGTGGATGAAGGCACGGCCAGTGCGGTGTTGCTAGCCCCTCCACTCCACCGGGATGGTCTGGCAGCATGCTCTTGTCCTCCACTGGCCGTGCTGTGCCGTGTCCCCGTCCCGGTGCAGCAGCGCGGTACGGCTGTGCAGTGTGCCGGTCCCAGCGCGGCGCTGCCCGCTCCTGGCGCGGTGCAGGGCGACACCCCGTGGCCGCCTCTGCTGGGGAGGGGAGGGGGAACACACACACGCTTCTTACAGCCCCGCCCCCACACCCCCCGGTCCACCCGGAGGTTTCCCCAAAGGGGTCTGGTCCCTCTAGAGACCCTGGCTCCGGTGGGGATGTCACTTCGGGCTGGTCCAACCTCCTCATCCCAGCTCTGTGCGCCAGGATCCCCTCAGCTTCCCTGCTCCCTTACCCTGCTCGCATCTGGGTTGCTGCTCAGTGGGGACACATCTCTTCGTGGTCACTCCTGCCCTGGCCTAGGAGGGGAAGGATGGTTGGGGCCACCAGGGTGGCACTGCCTCCAGGAGTTCTGGCTGCCGATGTAACTGTCACATGCTGTCCAGAGAACCCCCTTTTCCTGCCAGTGGTCCCTGCTGGTCCTGTGGCGGCGATGGGATGGGGCTCTGACATCCTGCCCCAGTGATGGCTAGCTGCCATGGCTTATGGTGACAGTGTCTCAGCCCATCGGGTCACCCCTATCCCCTCTGTGTCAGCAAAGCCCCCTGCACGCATCCCTGAGGGTAGGCTGGCTCTGATGTTGGGCACGCTGTGGTCACTTTCCCTTTGGGATGCACCAGACCTGATGGCAGTTGGCCAAGCCCAGTGGAACCCAGGGGACATGCAGAAGTGCCCAGGCTTGGAGGAGGGTGCTATCCTGCACCTTGGGGTGCAAAGCCAAGCGGTTTTGGGGGTGAGTGGCAGCCCTGTGCAATGGCCACGCATCCCAGCAGAGGGTGCAACCTCCCCGGCAGAGTGGGGCACTGCTGGTCCCATGGGACAGGGGGACACCCTGGGCCGGGCAGGACAGGCAGCACAAGGTGCTCCAGTCCTCTTGCAGGTGGCAGGGCCACCTGGGTCAAGGGTGGCTGACGCTCTGACCACTGCCTGCTGCAAACCATAACACACGAGCTGGAGCTGCCCCCCAGGACTCCATGACGCTACCCCTGGCCCCAGGCTGGGTAATGCTGGGCTGGAGCCCTGGGGCTGGGGACACCCACTGGGGAACAGACCCACAGGGACCACAGCACGCACTGTGTGGCACCCAGGGGTGGGTGATGGACCGGGGACAACAGATGTGTGGGTTACACAAACACCTCCCACATCAGCATCCTGACCTTTTGGTCTGGGGCCTCTGGGACTTTTGGTGGGGAGATTTGCACCTCTGTTCAGGGAAAGGTTTGCACCAGCATGCAGTGGTAGGTTTGCATTGGGATTCAGGGAGACATTTGCACCAGCATTTAGTGAAAAGATTGCACAAGGATTCGGGGGGAGATCTGCACCAGCATTCAGGTGGTGAGGAGGTTTGCTCATATGTGCAGGGGAAAGTTTGCACCAGCATCCAGGGAGGTTTGCACCAGCATTTGGCAGGGCAGTTGGCAGGCCATGGAGGCTTTCTGGGGACAGTATCTCTGAGGTCATCAGTCTTGAAGGAGCAGGTGGCAGCTAAGAGATGCCATGGCACCACCTTGCCCATTCACGACCAGCCTCCTGCTTCTTCCCAGACATTGAGGCTGCTGTGTGGAGACACAGCTGGCTGGGGCACGCTCTGCCCCATGGCGGGCACTCACCAAGACCTTGCAGCTGTGGCAGCAGCGCCTGCGTGCTGGGCATCTGGTGCCACGGTTGTGACAGCACAGCCCTGCAGGATGCAGGCCAGTCTGGCCACCTGCAGCCCTTGTTAGCCTTGGGGACACTAGCCAAATGCATGCCCTGGCAGGGCTGCCAGGCTGCTTCAGGGGGTGGCAGGGTAGCTGGGTCTGGGAAAGCTGTCTGTGCCTTGTCTTCAGGGGATGGGCTGGATGCAGAGTGGGGCTGGATCAGGGTCTGGAAGGGTTCTGCCTTCCCAGCTTGGATCCTGTGGAGTACTCAGAGTGTGGGTTTGGGGTGCTGGCAGCAGGTGCTTCACCTCCAGGGTCCCCAGGATCTGTGCTCTGCCCCATCTTGCTCTTAAGCTCCAGCAGCTGGAGCAATAATGCAGCAATTATCACTGCCTCCCCAGGCAATGGCTTCCCTGGGGCTTCCCTCCATAGGCCGAGCCCAATGACATTGCCTACCGGTGGCGTCCCAGCTTCAGGCACACAAACCACAGCCATCTCCATCTTCCTCTGCATGCCCATCCTCTTCCTTAAGGCGACAGGTGCCTCTCCTGGGAGCTTTTACAGCTAATCTGTCTTCCAGGGCCTGAAACACTCACTGGATTTTCTTGGGGCGCTGACTGGATGCCACCACTGTGGTCTGGATGCGATGGCAGCCCACTGCAACCATAGGAATGGGCTGAAATATCCAAGTCCAACTTTCAGCAACAAGCTCTGTGTCACTGGTGGTCCTACGGATGCTGCTGGGGCAGCATTGCCCTCCTAATTCTCCCCTGGGTCCACTTCTCAGGTCTTGTTCCCCTCCCAGCTGCAGCACAGGCACTGTGCAAGGGAAGCCCCCTCCGGGCAGGTGAGCCCCCTTTGCTGGCAGCCTGGTTCCCACAGACCATATGCCACCAACAACAGCTGCAGCTTTCCCTGGGAGCTCCGTGGACGTGGCTAGAACTGCAGGAGGCTCCAGCCATGGGGATCACTCTCTAGACACTGCCTTCTAGGGACCCTTGGTGTCTCTGTGGGGTTATTTTGCGTTTCCCAGCACTGCTGCAAACAGCCGGTTCCCCAGCATCCAGCTGCCCCCCGTGCCCAGTGTTCTTTTTGCAGCCTCCAGTGCCTCTGCAGGCAAGGAGCACACTCGTCCCAGTGGATGGGCATCCCTCCTGCTGCAGGGGCTGGGTAAGTTGTGGGGCCAGCTGGGCACAATTCCCACTGTCTGCTCTCCTGGCAAGACATGTGGCATCCCAAATTTGCAGGGTCCTGGGTGCAACCCCTGGCTTCCCCCCATTGCTGCTGTGGGACACCTTTGGGATATGAGGCCAAGCCCATCTTGTGGGACAGGAACCTGTGGCTGGGGCAGGGTGTTAAACACAACAGGAAGCTGTGGGTCCCCAGAAGTCCCCGAGGAGAAGCCAGAGGTCCCGTAAGTACACTGGCTGGAGGCTAGTTGGACACAGCTTTTTAATGGATGCTTCTCAGTACAGTACAAAGTGGTGGGTGTTGTGACCCACACACCCACGGCCACCTCCTTGCCATGGCCATGGCTGTGGCCCCATCTCAGACCTAGCATCCAAAATATCCCCATTGGTCTGGAATGACGGAATGATAGAGGAAGATGTCATGTCACCGGCGTGGTGACATGTGGGGAGAGTCCCTAGAAAGGGGACCTGTGCCCTGGCTGGGGAAGGGGGGACGAGCAGGACAGTGCCCCATCGCATCAGGGGTGGAGGTGAGGGAGTGACCAGGCTGTTGCAGGTGCACCCCTGGTCTGTGCATACCCCGGGGCACCCCGGCTGAGCCAGGGCACACCAGGTGGGGAGAGGCTGAGGGCACTGTGGGGAAGTGGCTGAAGGGGCATGGGGCAGCTGCCGGGGCTGCCATGGGACCTGGGCATCCTGACCCCTGGCATGTGCAGGGCAAGGTTTCCAGGGGTCTCTGCTCCTTTGCCTGCATGCTGAGCACATCCATCCACCACAGGGCCCTTGGGCATCAACCCCGCCCAGCGAAGTACCTCATCCCTGCAGCATCCCATGGGACCAGGGGGACAGGAGGGGGTGAGGGACACAGGGGAGTGCTCCTCTGCACCCAGCCTTGCCCTCCCATGCCCCTGGTGTTTTCTGTTCCCAATGTTCCTTCCTACACCGTTGCTGTTGGCATTAAACAGTTGGTCCCCGGCAGGGCAGGGTTGAGCCATACCGGGAAGCACTCTCTCCGACACAGCCACGAGCTGTGGGTGCAAGGATGGACCCACAGGACTCCAGCTCCTGTTGGAGCCTGGCAGGGCTGTGAAAGAGGCCAAGCGGTGGTCAGCCACGTCCTCCCCCTCAGGACTCCCCATGCCAATGAGCTGAGCTGGTGCTTGCTGCAGACCCCCGGGTGCTGCTGCCGGCAGCGTGCAGGGGCCCACGCTGCCCGGCCGTGCTGCCCTGTGGTGGCTGGGCCGCATGGCTGCTCTGGGCTCTGCTGTCACCCTGTGACTACCCAGACCTGGCTCCGGGACCACAGCAAGTCCCACTGCTCCTCCGGGACCAGCCCCGCTCTGCCTGCGGGTCCCTGGGGGCAGGTGCTGGGTGGCGGCAGGCGCTGGCGGGCAGGGGGCGCCGTGGGGGGGGGCACTGTGGGGGCAACAGGCCGTGCTGCCCCCTCCCCGCATCCTCCCCACCAATCAGAGACACCCCTTCCCTCAGCCAATCAGAGCTTGGCACCCATCCTCTTCACAACCAACCCACAGTGGAGGCAGGGGGAGGGAGCAGCATGGCCACTTCCCCACCAGCCAATCGGTGGCCGGCTCCGCCCACAGGGGAGGGCGGGGCAGGTCTCCGTGGCGGGAGAGGCCTCGCTGCCCAAGATGGCGCTGCCGGGGGCTAGGCCGGGGGCTGCAGGTGGAGGGCGGAGCTGTTGGGGCGGGCGGCCAGGATGTAGGCGACGTTCTCCTGCAGGAAGCTGGGCCAGTCGACGCGCCTGCAGGCAGAGACGGGCTCACCATCTGCCATGACATCGCTGCTCCCCCAGTGTCTCCTCCAAAATGGCGGTGTCCCCCACCCCCCTAGACCTCCCCTGCCTCACCTGCCTTCCTCCTGCTCCGTGGCTGGCGGGGTCTTCTGGCTCTTGCTGCTGCCGCTGCTGGCAGGGCTGCTCTCCGACATGGGCCCTACATGGCTGATGCTGTTGGGGGGAGGAGGGAACCCTTTGCTCCTTGCACCCGGTGGTGGTGGCTGGGGGGAAGAGGGTGTGCAGGCCCAGGGCAGGGCTGCGGGCCCATGGAGGGGGACGTGGCAGGAAGGGCTGGGGGGGGGGGGGGGGGGGGCACCCATTTGTGTGCAGAGCCACTTAGGTGGGTGGTGGGACTGCAGCTGGAGCCCCAGCAGGGATGTCACCCCCACCGGAGGGCGGGAGTCCCCATACCTGACATTGCAGGATGGTGTCTCCTTTTGATGCTTTCGGAACCAGGTGTGCCGGGCCCGGCGGCACTCTCCTTCCCTGATGAAGCCATCGCTGTCCTGGTCCAGGGCCAAGAAGGCTGCTCGTGCCCTCTCCCGCTCCTTGACTGTCAGCAGCCGCAGCAGGGCATTCTGGGGGGGCAGAGAGGGTAAGGGGGAGTGCTTGCCCCATGGGAACCCCCACCTCGCCCAATGCTGTGGGGTCTCCTGCCCTGGTGCCACAGCCATGGGGTGCTGGCCATGGGAGCCAGCTGCAGGTGTCAAAGCCATGGGTGCTAGGAGCCAGCCCGGTGCGCTGCAGCCACGGGTGCTGGTCACAGGAGCTGGCTCTGGGTGCCATGGTTGTGGGTGCTGGCTGTCGGAGCCAGCCTGGGGTGCCATGGCCATGGGTGCTGGCCATGGCAGTGGGACCTAGGTGCCACAGCCATGGGTGCTAGCTGTAGGAGCCAGCCCTGGGTGCCGCAGTCGTACCTGTGGCCGTAGTTTCTGCAGCAACTGGATGGACTCATGGGAGAGGAAGTCGTGCCACTCGATGTGCCCCTTCTTGTCAGGGTCCAGGGCAGAGAACTGCAGGGCCGCCTGCTCCTCCTGTGCCTCGGCCATGGGCTGCTCAAACTGCTGCTTGTGCACGAGGTGTTTGTAGTGCAGAAAGTCGTCCAGGGTCAGGCAGGTCTCTGTGGGGGGTAGATCGGCGGTAGGGCACCTGGGGAGAGGGGACCTGCCACCCCAACAACTTCCCCTAACCATCTGGACCTGCTGTGGGGAGGTTACACACCTGGAATGATCTTGCAGTGCTGCAGGGTCTCCATGAGGCTGTACATCTCTTCCTCTGTCAGCAGGAGATTGAGGTTGTCCTGGTGTGGGGGGAAGAGAAGAGCCATGGGGCAAAAGCTGCGGGGTGGGGGGAACAGCTGGCCATGCCAGAACACCAGGGCCCCTTGAAGGTATGTGGGTGTGGGCACACAAAGAGGGACAGTGCACTGTGTCACCCAGGGGTGCGGCAGTGGGATGGCTCCATGCCCTTGCACTTTGGCCATTCCAGCTCTGCCATAGCCCCTCCTGTACCCAGCAGCACATCCTGTGGTCTCACGTCCCCCGCCAGGGTGAGGTGCTGGGGGACTGGCTGCAGGGGTGGGGGGGTGGCAAAGGGCCGCTGTCCCCTCTTGTCTGGTGGCTCCTCATGAGGCCAAGGTGGGCGGCAGGAGCTGGAGAGCAGCAGGTCTCCCATCGCCCTGGACCAGGCTGTGACGTGGGACTCGCTCATGTCCACGCAGGGGCATGGCTCCCCAGGGAGCACCCACCACCCAGCAGAAGCCTGGTGTCCCCCATCCCAGGCACTCACGCAGTAGTAGCAGCTCCATCCTGTCTCGGTGTGTGCCGTCTCCGTCATTTCCACAGCACTGTCGTTCTGCAGGTAGCCCATGCGGCGCAGGCAGCCGTCGTGGTACACCCGGCTGCAGATGCGGCAGGGGAAGAGGCTCTCAGCCGTCCACACCTCACAGATCTCACACATCTCGTCATTGAGGACCTGGGGAGAGATGGGCAGATGCTTAGACAGGCAACCGTGGGCAGGGGGCTGGCTTCTCAGGGTGGGTGTCAGGGTGATGCATTGCAGGTGGGGATGCATTTTGGGGGGCAGAAGGGACAGGAGGGTGGGATTGCATGGGGCTGGCATAGGTTATAGGTGGTGGGGATGTAGAGGACCTGGCTGATCCAGCTAGAGGAGGGTGGATGGGTTTGTGGGGATAAATAGAGGGTGGATAGGTCCAGCTGTGGGGTTGGTGGGGCTGTGGCATCGTAGGTTCTCCGGGTTGCAGTGTGGTAGGTGTGGATGGCCAGGCTGTGGGTTTGGCTGGTCTTTAGGGTTGCAGTGTGGACAGGTGGAAGTGCTGATCTGTGGGTTGGCTGGTTGTAGGTGTGGACTGCTAAGCTTTAAAGCTGTAGGTGGGCTGGGGTGTAGGCTTGTTGGGGTTGGTGGATGGTTGGGTAGGGTCATGGATGTGAATGGGTGGGCTGCAGTATTGTGGACATGGGTGGGTAAGCTGTTGGGTTGTAGGTGGGCTGGGTTGTAAGGGTTGCGGATACAGATGGATGGCTTGAATTACAGGCTGGCTGGCTGTAGGCTGAAAAAAAACATAGATTGAACTGTCCTTCTCTCTTCCCCAAAGCTGGAGCTGTCTGTGTCCAGCAGTGACCTCTCCTCTCCAAGACATCACCAGGTCCCTCCAAGGCACATCCAACCAGTCACACCCTCCTCCTCGTCCAGCTGCCCAGCCCTCAGCCCCCGCTCCACTGAGCCACCTCCATGGTGTTTTGCCATGCCTGGGGAGGCTGTCACTGCCTGGTGGGCACTGGGGATGCTTGCATATCCCTGGGCTCTCCCCTGCGCATCTCCAGCCCTGTGGTCATCCCTCCCTCCACACCCCTGTGCTCTGTCTGCTCACCTGCTCCCTTTGCTCCAGGCTGATGTGTGGGAGCTCATCATCGTGCAGCTCCCGCTTGGGCCGGATGAAGGCGGGTGGCGTGAACCTGTTGGCCCGGTCAAACTCCTCTGGCTCCACGCCCCGACCATCCCGCAGCCGTTCCCAGGCTGCCTTGCTGGTGCTGCTCTCCTCCGGCTGGGAAGGTCCTGCCAGTGCCTCCTCCTCTCCCTCCTGCACTGCTTGCTCCAGTGTCCCTCGGCTTGTGGCCCCTGCCTCTGTCCGCTGCCGTGTTGATGGCTGCTCCCGCAGCCCGTCTTTAAAGGCTGACACGGCCAAGCTGACCTTCTGCACCTTCTCCACCGTCTGCCGCCTGGACATCAGCACCCCCATGGCTCTGTGGGGGGAAGGGAGGTGCTCAGTACTAAGGCCTCAGGGTGCAATGCTGGTCCAACCCCTGCACCATGTCCCTGGTCCCAAAATGGTGTCCCAGTGGCTTTTCCCTGGCTATGTGGGGAGCAGCTCAGGGCTGGGAGAAATGGGGGTTCCTTGGCAAGCTGGCACTGGGATCATCCATGGTGGCCATGGGGAGGTGGACCTGAAGCCATGTGGAAATCTGGCCATGGGGGGTTTGTGTTGGTGGGGGAGCAGGACAGCAAGCAGGGAGCTGGTTTGGGTTCACCCTGCTCCCCCATCCTTGCTCTGTAGACTCCAGCTTAACAAGAAACACATCCAAGCCCTTCCCACACCAGACCGGTAAATCCCAGAGGGACTGGAACCAGCTGTAACCTAGCCCCTTGTGTGCATCTCCTTTCTGCCTCGGAGAAAGCCTCTTTGGCCATCCAAGTGTGAGAAGTGTCCTCCCAGCAGCTCTGCCCAGGGCTAGGGCATATCAGAGCTGGTGCTGGGTCTTTGACTTTCGCAAAATTCGTCTTCACCCCCCAGCCTCTCCTGGGCTCACATGCTTGTGTGCATGTGTGTGTTTGCTGCTGCCTGACCGCTAGGCATTCTGCATCCTGCAGGGAGCCGTGAGGTGAGGCTGGGCCAGCCGTGGGAGGGTTGTGAGGAAGCAGGAGGGAAGGGGAGCAGTTCATGGATATAGGGCACATGGGTCCTGAGAAGGGGGTTTGGCTGCAGAACTAAGGGAAGATCATCTTAGGGTAAAACAAGGAGGGTAACAGCACCAGCATAGCAGGTCAGGCCCTGTCTCAGTTGGGGGTGGGCTGAAGCTGGGGAGAAGGAGGATTTGGTCTCCAGTGACGTGGGGCACAGTATCACCCTGTGTGGGTCCCAGCAGTGTGCCTGTGCCCTGCTGGGGTTGCATTATGAATATGCTGCAGCAAAGAGGTGTTCCCAGATCATGCTCAGGGACCAGGAGGGAGCACTCACTGCCTTTGCAAGCAGGGAGACATCGGAGCAGCCATCTCCTGCTCCATCAGCCTCAGCAGGGAAGTCCCCAGGTAGCGGGATAATTAGCAGCACGTGAGCACACACTGGGACCTCACAGCTGTGGGAGGACACAGCACTGTGGGCGCTGCTGTGGCAGGGATCCTGGGCAGGGTAGTTACAGCTGTATCACATCAGCGGTGCTGAGCAGTGCATGCTGGCAGGCAGCACCCAAACACCACCACGCACACACGCATGTGATTTCCCAGCCTCCCCACCAACACCATGGGACCATCTGCGTGCAGATTCCCACGCACAGAGCTGGGTGTGCAACACATGTGAGCCCTGTCCCCTGTGTGTGGGTCCCATCAGTGTGCACATGTGTGGGTATTTACAGCTGTTGGTCCCTGTGCCTGGTTTGGGGCTGGTGCCTGGCATGCTGCAGCTCCTGGGGGTTTGCAAAGGTGGGAGTGGGGAAAAGCTGGAGGCAAGTGCCCAAGCCACAGCAACAGCATCCCTGCAGCTGTGCCAGTGGGAGGGAAGACACCTGAGGGTCTCTGCCTCCTTGCTGTGCTGCTACACCCTGCCCGCACATCTCAGGATCACACCAGCCATGGGCAGGATCAGTTCTGCTGCTGGGCAGCATTGCGGCTGTGCCTGCAAGCCAGAGAGCTGGGGGCACCGCAGGGAAATTCCCTCCAGGGGCTGCCTTTGCAGGTTCCTGCATCACCAACCATTGGCCAGATCCTGGCCTCATCCTGTGCAAGGATGAGAGGGTGCAGAGAGGCTGGGCTCAAAGAGAAGAGTGAAAAAGAGGGGTGTGGGCTCCAGCTCTCAACACACTAGTGCTCCCAGTAGCTGCTCTGGTCCTCCTGATCCCCAGTGTGCTGGCAGCATCTCCTGCAGTGCTGTTGGGGCTCTGGGTGGCCCATCCCCAGCCACCCTGCAGTGTGGCCCGGCAGCCTGGGCAGCAGTGGGGTGACTGGTGTATGGGGCTGCTGTAATCCCCCAGAAACGAGGTTGCCCTGTGTGTTCATGGTGTGGTCATCCCCCTGTCCTGTGCTGCTGCTGGGAGATTCTAGCCCATCTCTGTGTTTCCTGTCCTCTCCCAAGGCCACCCCACTGTCTCCTGCCACAGTCAGTGCCACTGGCTGCTGCATGCCTGGAGTCTGGAGGGCATCACTCCTGTCACAACTTGTGTCTGTTCTCAGCCCTGTTGGCCTCCCTGTCCCAGCTAAGGCTGCACAGCTGGACCTGCCTGCATGTCCAGGGGCTGAATGGCTTCACCCCAAGCCCCATCTCTAGACCCTGCTGCCTTTCCACAGGCCTCAGTGCTCCCCAGACACCCCAGACCGGCTCTGCAATCTCTTTCCGCCATGCCCTGCCTGACCCATTGGCTGTGTGGGGTGGGACATCACCTCCACACAGCCTTGCCTGGATCAGGGTCCTGCCAGGTTTGGTCCTGCCTGGATTTGGGGAGGGGGGACCACAGACACCCTCACCCCATAGCAGTCCAGCTACCTGAGCAGCCGCTGCTTCCTCCATATGTCTCTGAGGGAAGGTGTCTTTGCTGGTATTTGTGCCCAGCCCTTGAGGCACCTGGAGCTGGGGATCTTGTGCCACCGACCAGCTCACTTTGCTGGCGGGGTCTATTTTTAGGTCACCCCCATAGAGGAGATAAATCTGGGCATGGGCTGGAGCTGCCTGCAAACACCCGGCTCCACTGAGCCCCACTGGCACCAGGGGCTGTTGCTGCAGGTGCTGGGCATGTTCCCACCCCCTTCACTTCCCTTGCTCCCAGCTCCCTGCACCCCTGCCCTGTCCCTGTGGCTCTTCTGGTGGGGATTTATGCCTTGCTACTTCATCCCTGCAGCAAAATGCTGAGCCAGAAAGCACTTCATCTCCTAGCACCCATCTTTCCCAGCCCCACACAGCTCTGTGTGTGGGGAAACTGAGGCACAGAGGCAAGGCTGGTTCAGCTGGAGTGAGGATCAGCCCATTTTAGCTGAGGACAGGGCACTGGTGAGACAGGGCTGACGGCCAGCACAGAGGCACTCCGGGAGAAGGAAGCAGGTCAGAGCATCCTGATGCAAACAGACCCAGTGGTCCTTTCATGTCTCCAAACTCTCCTCCCTCCCATGGCAGCAGGAGCAGGGAGCACCCATTGCTTGTGCTGGGGTTATGGGGTGCCAGGTTTAGCTATGAGGGCAGTGGTGGCTGTGGGGTGGCAGGTGATGTGTGGGTGGGTGCATCACAGCACAGTGGGGGCATTGTGGTGGCTGGGAGCACAGGATGGATGCAGCAGGGAGCAGTGCGGGGTGGGTGTGTTATGGGGTGGATGTGCTATGGTATGGCTGGCAGCGTGGGGCAGGTGTTATGGCCTCGTGGGGAGTGTGCAGGTTGGGGGTGTTGCAGCAGCTGTGGGCACAGCGTGGGTGGTGGCTTTGGGTGCAGGGATGTTGCAGCAGCTGTGAGAGTGGGTGATGTCTGTGGCAGCTGGGCATTTGGGATGGGTGTGTTTCAGTGGCCATGGCTGCAGGGTGGCCTGTTGCAGTACCTAGTGGTGGCATGAGGAGCTGGGTCTGTGGAGCCACAGGGTCCATAAGGCTGGCCATTGCCTCTCTGCCTGCCTCGTGCTCAGCCCCCCTGCCCCATGGTGCATCCCCAGTGCAAAGCTCTGCCAGCAAACCAAGGGCCAGCGGGCGCTTGGGCTTGTGTGTGCCATGAGCAGTGTCCGTGGCACCCCTTGCACACACCTTCAAGGGGATGCAGCAGGGGTGTGCCAGGGGCAGGACCCCCTCCCAAGCTCCCCACTGATGGGGAAGGACATGCCTGGTCCCCTCAGGCTCCTCGTGGGCCAGGACTCCTCCCTGCCCTTGCCAGGCTCCTCGTGTTTTTACCCACCAGTGCTGTGCCTTCCTGGGAGCAGCATTATGGACCTGAGGGCAGAGAGATGGGGTATCGATGGGGAGAACACCCTGGGGCCCCTGGCAACCTGGGCCCATGGCTTGGTCTGAAGGGCACTGAGCAGGGCTGGGAGGAGCTGCCATGGCTCTGGCACAGCCCTGCACACACTGCCAGCTGCTGCCTGCCTGGGGTGAGGGGGACCGGGCAGCGCAGGCAGCAGGCTGTGCTTGGGGAATGCCACATCCCACCTCTTTGAGCTGGCCGAGGGTATCCAGAGGGGTCTGGCAGAACCACCTTGTCCCCTTTCCCTGGCAAATGTCACATGCTGGGACTGTGGCACTGCTAGGGCTGCTGCTGTGAGGTGACCCGGTTGCCATGGGGCAAGGGGATCTGCAGATGATGGTACCCTCCCCACGCTCTGCAGGGCTGCAAGAGCGTGGTGGGGAGGTCTGCAGGGGTGGCTGGAACCCCAGCTCTGCTGTGTTCCCCTCCTGGGGATGCCAAATTGGTGGCTGCATTCCGTGCTGGATCAGGCTGCCAGTCCTGTCATGCCATGGCAGATTTTATAGGTGTGTCGCACGTTTCAGTCTCCCAAAGGGGGATGAAAATGCTGTGACAGCAGAGTCCCTACCCCTGCAGCAGACACGGCTCCTGCCCAGCTTCCCACTTGTCCTCCTCGTCTCTGTCCCCAGCCCCTCTCCCCAGCACCCACATAAGGATCCTGACACCTGGGCAGGATCCTCCCACCCCATCCACACCCCCACTTCCCAGGCACCCCATCCCAGGAGCCCTGGTCACCTTCTCTGGCACCAGGACCTCGGGGGCAGCAGAGGGACACACCCATGGGGTGTCTCGACATGTGTCCAGCCCGTGCCATGCTCTGGGCAAAGAGCCAACGGCGGCAAAAAAGCCACTTACCAGGGTCAGGGTCCGTCCGGGGCGCACGAGCCCTAGAGAGCAGTCCACACGATGTCCATTGCCACCGCCTCTGGCCGCGACCCCCCTCTCCAGCTGTGGGTGCTCACCGCATCCCGTGCCCTGCGTGCAAATCCCGGCCAGGGGACGGAGCGGTGAGGCTGGCACCCGGGGAGCCAGAGCCCCTGCACTTGCTGCCGAAGGATGCAGGAGACAGCGAGATGCTGGGAGCGGATGCCTGTGCGCGCGCACACACACACACACACACACACACACAGACACACACAGACACACACACACACAGACACACACAGACAGACAGGCGCACGCGCACGCGCGCACACGGGAGGCGCAGGGAGCTTGTGACAGGGGCTGAGCAGATGCAGCCCGGTTTGCTGTCCCTGTACCAATTGCTGCCTGGGCTGTGTTCAACAGCTCTCTGAGACACGAAGCATTTTTTTTTAACCACGCTGACGTTGGCCGGGAGATACCAACAACAGCTTTTCCCTGCGTCTCCCCTGGTCCCTGGGGCTGAACTGCCTTTCTTTGAGACAACCTGAAGGACTAGGAGACGAGTGAAGGTGTTCCCTGCCCTGCCGCGGGGTCTTCCCTGGACCCGGCGCCCCCACCACAGGCTACCTGCAACTGCTTTAACCTCATACATGCCGGTCAGTGTTGCAGGCAGGCTGTCCTTCCCGCACCGTGGTTCGACTCCCCGGTGCAATGCAGCACCAGGGGTTTCGGTTCCCCCGGTCCCCAGGACTGGACATCACCTGGGTGCACACCACAGCTCTGCAGTGGGGCCAGCAGTTCACAGAGGGTGCAAGGGAATTGGTGCTGGGCTGGAGAGGTGGGTGCAGCCCTGATGCAGTGCTTCTGAAGGTGGCATATCTTCTCCATGTGCATCCACAGCTGCCTCACATTGGCCTAGTGGAGATGGTCAATCAGCCCCCTGACACCCTTCTGGGATGGGGTACAGCTGGCTGAGGGCATTGTGCTTTCCCGTTCAAGAGCTGCCAGCCGTACCTGGGAATGATTTAGGGTGCAAGAGGCTCTGAGACCTCCTAGGACCAGCTTCCAGCCAGGCCTGGGATTAGTGCTGAAGGTCACAGCAAAGGGGCCTGGGCAGTGGGGATGGCTGCCAGGATGCCTTGCCCCTTGGCCAGGCTGGATACAGCAAGCCCTCTTCTAGCTAGGAGACAGGGATGCTCTGCTCAAAGCCCCACTGCACTGCTGTCCTCAGGATGCTGCTGAGGTGGGAATCCCACATCCCAGCCTGACATCCTGGCCCTCCGTGGAGCAGGGCCTGGCTGGCTCCATGCAGACCCGCCAGCCCCATGGAGGAGTGGACATGTTTGCATGTGTGCAATGATGCATGTGTCTGCAGAGGCGATCAGGATGCCTTGGTAGATCAGTGAGCGGCAGCCGTGAGGGGATCTCACCTTTCCCATGCAGACAGTGGGGTGGAAGCCATGGGATGAAGGACTGTTGGATGGCTGAAGCTTGTTGGCACCTGGGAGCTCAGAAGCACCATCTCTGAGGTCTTCTCCACCTCTGAAAAAGCCTGTGCTGGACCCTGCATCCAATGCCTCTGCAATGCCCTGCCCTCCAAGGAGCAAGCAGCTGGGGCAGGGCAGTCTCAGAGCGCTGCTACCAGTGCTGTATTTGGGGCAGTTTTTCTCCAGCCGGTGCCACACACTGGTACCAGGCTGGTCCCTGAGCTCTGACTGCTGCTCCTTGCCTTGTGCCAGCCCTCCCTAGACCTGCAGGCACTGACACTGGTCCCACAGTACTTCCATTACCCTTCCTACTCCCACACGTTTTTAGCCAGGAGTGAGCTGAGACTGTTGGCAGCTCATGTCACCTGCAAGCAAAGCCAGGGGCTGGGAAAGGCAGCATCTGGGTGCAGCGCTGGGACATGAGCTGGTCCGTGGTTCCCTTCCGCGCCAGCTGGAGATGTGCAAAGCCAGGCTGCAGACAGGATTTATCTGCTTTCTGCTTGTGGCTGTCAGGTCCTGTCTTACTTCACTCCATTGGCTTCAGGAGCCTTGCATGGAGCCTCCAGTCACCCTGCCCTAGCCTGGGCTGCCTCTCTGTGCTTTGTCTTCCCCCCAGGGGTGCTTCCTTTTAGGATGAATTACATTTTGCATTATTTGTCCAGGGAGCATGGTCAAAAGGTGCTTGGATGCATATGGGGTGGAGAAAGAGGAGGCCAGCTGTAAATAATGACAGAGGAAAACATCTCTACAGACAAACCCTGGCCCCAGAGGACTGGGGAAAGGGGGAAGCGGTGAAGAAGGAGTGTGCTAGCAATCCGTGAAAGCTTTAAGTGCCTCTGTGGGGAGAGCCCTGCCCCAATGGGCCAGTGGCAGAATGCAGCATCTCCTGGAAAAGTAAAGGCGAGGAGAAGGCCTAGCTCTTCTCCTGCTCAAGCTGTGGAGGGGCCTGGGGCTCCTGCTGCTGTCTGCCCCTGTGGTCTGTAGTTCCTTCTGTATCACGGCCAGGCTGTACCCCTGCAGCAAGGCTCAGTGGACAGGGCTGGCTGAGCTTGGGGAATGGCATCTCCTTGTCAGCCCTTGGATGCACCAGGGCACAGCCGGTGGGTGCAGTGTCCCACCAATGGAGAGCTACAGTCCAGATCCACTTCTGCAAGGGGCATCCAGCAAGCCTCCCCGCCATGCAAGATGTAGGATTCTCTCACACCTCCTGGGGAGAAGGAAGATTTGGTCTCTTGCCCTCTCTAAAAAGCCATAGCGTGGCTTGGGTGCCTGTTGGTGTGGCCAGACAGCAATGGGCTGAGAAAGCTCTTGGCAGAGCCAGCAGCACTGGGCTGCTGGAGGAGGGCTGCAGGGGCGGAGGTGAGAGCTGAGCTGCAGCAGGAATGAACATTTTCGTCAGCTCCCCCCACCCCCCCTCCCCGACTTCAAAATCTCGCATGACGCCCGCGTGTAGGTAACTGGCTGCTGCAACGACACGGCGTGTGGGCTCACCATCTGGAGCCTGCCGCCTGGGAACACCACCTTGTGCCGCCCCGGCTCATCCCCGCTCCTGCCTGGCCCCCAGTCCTGAAGCTGCCAGCACCCGGGGGGGGGGGGGGGGGGGCACAGGGTGGAGGGTTTGCTCTTTGATTGGGGTGACCCAAACTTGGCTCCTGCCAAGAAGTAGGAGCAGCAGCAGCAGGGCGCCTGCATAAGCCAGCATTCGTGCCAGCCAGCGGGGGGTGATGGAGAAGAGAACTTGTCAAAATAGCGAGGTATCTTTTTTCAGTAGATTACAAGTTTGGCTGATGGAGATAATAGTGTTGATGCGCTGTGGGGAGGGTTCAGAGAGGCATCAGCACACCTCGCGGCAGCTGGTTCAGGAGGGGAGGGTGATGTCAAAATCAGCATGAAATGGGATAAAAACTGGCTGCCTGATGGGCTGCCATGTAAGACTGCAGGCAGGGAATGGCACAGCATCTCCTGTCATAGGGAACAAGTGGTGCAAGAACAAGCCTGTGAATGAGGGGAACGATGCCTTGTTCCTTCCAGCTGTCCCAGGCCATGCCCTCCACCTGTGTGCGCTCTACATAAGGGAAGGGGCTCAGGATCTCACCCACAGACCTGATCCGAGCTGCAGACATGATCCTGTCTCCACTGGCATCCAAGCGGGACATATCCTGATGCTGAGTGCAGACAGCACCTCCCAAGGCCACCTGCTGATGGCTGTCCTTCATGTCCACCGACAGCTGTCCATCATGCCCACCGATGGCTCTCCATCACTGCCCCTGGGCATTTACACTGGCTCATCAAGTGGCTGTCCATCACACCCCTGGTCATCAACACAGATACTGTGCATGATGCTGATGGCTGTCTGTCACAGTCCCACTACTGAGGTCAGATCACTGACACCGCCTGTCACACCCCTGGCCATCGATGCAGCTGTCCTCTGGTGATGCCGCACCCCAGCAGCTCAGCCATCGGTCCCCATAGCTGCTGGCTCCCTGCAGCCAGAGCCTGCTGGTGGAGTGGGGCTGCAACCCTGTGCCCCCCATCCCAAAGGGTTCAACTAGCTGCCTTTGGTGGGGCTGTTTTCCTGGAGCAGCCCCTCACCCTAGGCTGCTCTGACACTTTCCCGCTCCCATTCGTGTCCCCCACCAATGGTCCCCTGCCAGGTGGGAGCAGGGGGCTGCAGTGCCAATGCCATTGCAAACTGCTGAAGGGGTGGTGGCTGCTCTGTGGCTCCTGCTTCTCACATTCACCCTGCCATGATATCTTGGCAACTGTGATAGTGACAGGGATGGGAATGGCAGGTCCTGGCTTTCCCCCTGCCCTCAGTGGCCAGGGTGCCCTGAGTAGGAGCTGCCAGATGGTGCCCAGCATGGATGCAGCCCCTCCTTTGGGCCCCATCAGCAGCCACGTGGTAACAAAACTGAAGTAGGTTAAGATGCTGTGGATGCTGGCTGTGTGCCTTGCGGCTGTGGCACTCTGCTTGCTTTGAGTGTTTCCCTCCCATCCCAGGGCCTGAGTACAGAGCTCTTGCAGGGCATAATTACTGAGCAGCTTTGTGTGCACCATCAGGTTGCAACGGCTGGCTTTGCTCTCCCTAGCAGCTTTTGTGGCACCCAAAAATCCCCCAGTACAAGAGCCTGGAGCAGGATTTACCTAATGAATTTAACTTCAGCTCTGCTGCTCCACAGGACCTGGGAGTCTGAAGTCGAGGTGTGTCTGGATGCACTTGGTAGACAAAATCCCAGCTGGGGCAGGGCCAGGCACTGGTCTGTGTGGGTAGGAGGCACCTCTCCTTTGCCCAGCTGCAAATACAGACTGACCTCCCACTCCAGCCTGACCAGGCATCCCCTCCTGGGGCATGAGCACATTCTGCTGCTCAGGGTGGTTTTAGCTCCATCCAGGGCCCTGGCCTGGTGCAGAGCTGAGGGCTGCTTCCTCCTCATCCTCATCTGTGTCTGACGCAGCCCTGCCTCACTGCCATGTCCCAGCATCTGCTAGGCTGAGCCATGGCAGCCCCAGGTATGTTGGACATACAGTCCTGAGTGAACAATACACCCCACCAGCTTTTCCAGCTGCTGGAAAGAGGAGATCCAGTCTGCACCCAGCCCATCTGTCCTCTTGCTTGTCCACTTCCAGATGAGCCCCTGTCTGTGTGCTGCTGTCTGCTCCCTGCTACTGTCCTGTAGTCACAGTTTGGCTGTTCCCTTTTCCCTCTACAAGACTGGACTCTGGGGAGCCTCGGAGAGAACATGAGGTGCTCAGCATCGTGCTGCCTCATGCATCTATTTACCCACATTGCTTCTCCATGAGCCACCTTCATCCCCATGGTTAAGGGGGAAAAGCTGGTGGGGATCAATGTTAGGACCTGGGGAGGCGATACACAGAAAGAATGTGGTCTGATGGTGTGGATGGATGCCAAAATACCCCAGGATGAGCTGGGGGGAAGATGCAGGGGTGAGGGAAGCAGGTGGGAGATGAAGCAGACAGGAGGAAGCCAACAACCTGTCCTGCCCCAGGGGGCATGACCTGGGGTCTTGGGTCTGCTGGAAGGTGTTCCCCAAGGGTGGCTGCCTGGGCTTACCCTGGGCTGCCCTTCCTGGGTGTGGCATGTCCCTTTGGAGCAGCCGAGGCATGGCACCAAGCCACCAGTCTCTTGACCCTGTCCCTGCAGCTGGCGGCTTGCCAAGCCTGGCCCTGATGAGAAGAGGATGCTCCCTCTGGACAGATAATAGCTGAGCACTTTAGAGCTCTCTAATCTAGGAGCACTCTTGCAGGCATTAGCTAAATTACCCTCTTCACAGGGCCACTCCAAGCAAGTGACCAGCAAGAAGCTGTCGCCCCCCCTGAGACCATCCTCTCCCCTCCACCTGGAAGTCCTCGGAAAGGGTCAAGGCCAGACTCCATGGCTCTCCAGGGACTGGTACCCCCTTGCCCTAAGTGGGGACACAGGTGTACCCAAATAGCAGGGACTTGTCCCCCAGCACATGCAGGGCTCTGGAGAGCAGGATGAGCCATGGGGCTAGGGAGGAGGGTCAAGGCTGGGATGAGAAGGGGAGTGCCAGGGCTGGGCTGTGGATAGGTGCAGGGTCTGGGTTTGCAGCTGCAGGGTCCCAGTGCCAGCCCCACAGCACCTTGCAAGGGACGCATTTGTCCCCATAGGAAGGCAGAGGCAGGAATGCCAGCCCTCCCTGCTGCCCACCCTGGTCGCCTGGCTGCTCCCCTGCAGTGTCACCCAGCTCCACATCTGTCCTTGGCGGTGCCATTTCTGCCGCAGCCCGGTCGAGCATCCTCACAGAGGAGCTTTTCAAGTGGAACGGAAACGCCTAATGAAGGCCAACTTCATTAACTGAGGTTGTCATGGGTATGATTGCTGCCTTCCTGAGCTGCTTTATAAGCAATAAAGCTGTGGGAGAGGGAAGGAGGGGAGAGGAGAGGGGAGGAGAGGAGAGGAGAGGAGAGGAGAGGAGAGGAGAGGAGAGGAGAGGAGAGGAGAGGAGAGGAGAGGAGAGGAGAGGAGAGGAGAGGAGAGGCTGTCCAAATACCTCTGCCCTGCCAGCGAGGACACTGCCATGGCCTGTTTTGGGTGGTGGGGGCAAGCAGGCAGCCCTTGGGGCTGGAGGAAGATGCAAAGCCCTGCTGGGTCTAGGGCAGCATGGCTCAGCAGAGCTGAGAGCTGGGAGTGCTGCATTTGACCATCGAATCCCCTGGGGCGCAGCTGGGTCCTGTCCCACCATGGAGGTGGGATGTGGTATGACTTGTACCAAGCTGGGGGCTACACAGGGGTCCTGCGTGCTGCTATTTGAACAGGGATATAGTGCTTGCAAGCAGGTCCAGCAGCCTCCACATTGCTTTTACTGTCTCCTTCAGCTCCATTCCCATGTCACAGCATGCTTTGTGCAAAGGCTTGTCCTCAGCCTCTCCAAACCTGGAAACTTGGTCCTTTACACACATGAGGGGCTGTGCATGCTCCCTGGGATGCACCTCAGCCCCTGATGCCTCTCATCGCTCCTGGAGACCCCTGAGTACCTCTAGTGGGTACAGTGAGTGGGGACAGCTCCACGGAGCAGCTGAGCCCCAGCACGCTGCCACTTAGCCTCTTAATGTGGGTGGGGACAGCCCCATGGAGTACCAGAGCCCCAGCACGCTGCCGCCTCGCCTTTTAATCAGCTAATTGTGTGTTTGGGGTTTCAGGCGAGGGCCCCAGCCTGGTGTTGCCATACCAACCACATGAGCATCACTTTCAAACGTTTACCAAGCAGGCTTGTAATGCAGGGAGAGGGGAGAATTAAAAAAGGAGAGGAGGCCAAACAGGGTTGATGGGAGGGAAGAATAAAAGGGCTGTCTGCACCTCTTTCATTACACTGCGATGAGTCCTGCAGGGCAGAAAGCTCTGATTAAAACAGCTCTTGCTGGGATTCAGAGGCTTTTTGGGGAAAAAGAAAATGCCCCTGCTTGTTGGCATCTGTCTGAGGCACTTTTGGTGGTAGAGCCATCTCAGTTTATTCAGCAGCATGAAGGAAGGGCTGTGAGACAAAGGTGTCAAGGTCCCTGGGCAGGCAGTGTGGGGATGGGTGGTGGGTGCTGTCCTCGGGGATCCACCATCTCCAAAGCTGGCTGGGCTGGTGGTGCAGCCACCTGGTGCAGTGGCTCAGTGGAGGAGGGAGTGGCTGGGGGGTAATGGGGGGCAGATCTTACAGCTCAGATAGTCTGGCCCCTGTTTGTCCTCGACTTGGTGTCATCCCAGGGTATGGGGCAGAACCCCTGCCCCCAGCAGCACTGGCCCCACTGGTGTGTGCCTGCCCTGTTTTCTGCAGCTGTGTTGCATGTCTCCCCTGCACCCTGGCTGTGCTCCGGTCCCTTCTCTGTCCCACTTCCAAACCCACCTCTGCCACCCTTGGCCTTTCTGTGAGCTGGATCAGGCCCCTCAAGCATCTCCTGCCCAGTTAGGCAGGCTGCTCTGGGCTACCTCTCCTTGCCATCACTGGCATGGCACGAGCCCTCCCTTGCCTCTCAGCCCCCCTCCATCCTCTCTGGCAGTGACCAGTGTGGTGCAGGCAAGGGAGCTGCTGGGGCGGGTGGGGGCATGGAGGCGGGTGTGTTTTCCCCCTCCTGTTAACCCAGCTTCCTCTGCAAACCCATTTAACAGATCAAAATTTTATATCTTGAGCCATGCTAGAGCCCAGAGCACAACACGGTTTTGCAGATTTTAGTTAAAGGAGGGCCACATCACAGGCAGGAGGCACTGGCTGCTGCAGGGACACAGGGGAGACAGGGAGAGGGGAGGGCAGGTCAGGGAAAAGATGACATGCAAAGAAGCCCAGTTATTGAGGGTGACATGGCTTTTTCGGCATTTTGTCTCATGGGATGGCCCTTGCTGTGGCATCTGAGTGCCTCCACCCAGGTCCTCTCCATCCCAGCATCCACTGGCTGGGCTCTGACACCCACCTGAGCAGCGTGTGAGCCTGATGGCACAGGGCCATCACCCTAGCTTTGTAGGGGAAGCAGCCAGTCCCTTCTGCCTGCTCATTGCTGAGGTTTCAAAATGTTTGGCTGCTTCCTTTCGAACCCCTGCTCCTCCTCCTCTGCATTGAACAAATTGCTTCATCCCTTGCACACTGGCCATGTGGCTCAGCCATGAATCACCATGGGCAACACTGCTCCTCAGCCTTTTCTTGGTCTCTGGAGAAGACAGCATGCACCACACTCTCTCCTGGCCATGCACCTCCTCCCTGGCTGTGCTCTGCTCCTCAGGTCCCCAGCTGTCCAGAGACAAGGCCTTGCCAAGGGAAAGGGCTGGAGGGAGGCAGAGGGCTGTTTCTCTTGCACGAGGACTCTACCTCCCCTCCCAGGTGTCTAAATCAGCTCCACATGCCCCGATTTCCCATCATGGCCAATGAGCATTAACCAGCACCACAAAAGAGGCTGTCTGCTTACCCTCATCAGGGGGGGTTGCAGAGGGACACATGCCATGCACCTGGGGGACCATGCCCACCCACAGCTCCTTCCAGCAGCATGTGGGTTCCCTGGTAGTCCCCTGTCCCACCTGTTATTTCTACAGTGCTGAGACCTGCTGGAAGTGACAGTGGACAGTGGGGTGGCTGCTCCGAGCTTCAGGCTTGGAGCAGAAGCAGAGGTCAGTGGCAAGGGTGTAGCTCAGGCTTTGCTGGGGAAGCATCAGGCTCACCTGCTCAGCCTGGGGCTTTGCAAGCAGCCGTGAGACAGCTCGGCGGGTGCAGTTAGTGTGGTGCCAGGCCTTGGCTTATCAGCCTGGCTGAGTATCTCTGAGTGGTCCAGGTGGCTTTCTGCTGGCAAAGCACGGTCCTGACAGCTCACATCAGCTGCAGACAGGGTGCAGACAGACCCCTTGCCTGCTCCTGTGCATGCCAGGGGCTGGTGCATTCTGTGTCCGGTACTGGGACTCACCCACAGTTTGCCATGGTGCAGATCAGGGCATCAACAGGGCAGAAAGGCAAATCCTCTCCCCCCAGGCTGTGTGCACGCTTCTAGCTTCTTCCAGCCTTGCTCTGATGTAGCAATTTGGCAAGTCTTAGTGGGATGTCCTGTGCCATAGGGTGTGCTTGCTAGGAGCACCCTGGAGTATCCCTCCTGGATCCTACAGCCTCCCTGTAGCTTCCCAGTTATGGACCAGGAGCTGGGACATGTAAGGGCATCCCCTGTCATAGCCACCAGGACAGGCTGTGTCCTCCTGGCTGCTGCCTGCTTTGCCTTGCTCTGCCATGAACTTCACGGTTTGTTCTCCATCCTAATGCTTTTGACAGGGAGAAACCTTCAAGCTGTTACCCCTGGGCTCTTTCTTCCCTGCAGCTTCAGGAGATGAGCAGTGTGACCTCCTTGCAGGTGGCTGCAAGAGGAGAATTTTTTTTCCAGGACCCTGCATCCCACCCCAGGAGGGCTCAAATTCCTGTGCAGGACTGTCCAGGGCCTCTGACAGCTGGGTGTGAAGCTCCTTTCCAGGCAGCTCTGTCCATGAGTTTTACAGCTGCCTGGAACATCTCCAAAGGGTTGATTTACTGTAATTCCTCTGGAAAGCAACTTTTGTGATTGCTAGTCTGGAGATCTCAAGCTGGACTTAAACAACAGGATCCTAAAGAGGCCATGAATAATTGAGCCTAATAAATATTAATCACTCGCCTGCATGGTGGCAGGGCATGTAATTGCAAGGAGAGTTCTGGAAACACAGCTCTGCAGGCAAGTGTTTGCTCCTGGCAGGGCTGGGGCAGAGCCCAGTTAACACTAATGCTGCCGGGCCATGCAGAGCAGTGCATGGCCACCAGCCCCTGCACCACTGTCCCCTGGGGCTAGTGGTGGCAGGGACAGGGGTTGCTGGCCACCATGTGAGTATTTAGCTGTCCTCAGGGGGCCTTTCTGCCATGAGCTGGTCTCCTGTTGAAACTGAGTAGACCTGCAGCATTCATTGCATCTTTTGGCAGGGGTGTTCTCTGTTTCTGAGACATCCTCATTCCTCAGGTACCCTGGAGGACCTGGGACATCCACTTCAGAAAGTCCTGCCTGTTCTTATGTACCAACCAGATGGAGGTATGTCCCAAATTGGATTCAGTCTATGGATGCTGCCTGCTCCTTGTTTCCAAGGACCAGGTTGCCTGTCTGTGGCCAGACTTCATGCAGGACTGTCCCATGCATCACAAAAACTGATGCATGGCAAAATCCAGCTCCCAGGGCCAAGTGATACAAGAAGGCACAGTCTAAGCTTTGTGCAACCTAACAGGTCCACCAAAGTTTGGGTGCAGGTGGGTTTGGATAAGTGGAGACATGAATGGGGTATATGCATGGATTTTCTATTTGTGACAAGACAGTATAGGGAGTGCATATAGCCATCTCTCTTGGCTGAGGGATGTCCTGCAGGGAAAGGCTGGACCTGTCACATGAACCCTTGCTGAGCAGCACTGAGCTGTTGATCAGACCTTGTGCAGGTGTAGGATCCTGCCCAGAGTACCTGAGCTTTTTTGGATGAAATATAACCATAAAGCTCAAGACAAAAATCCAGCCATCCTCCTGGGGTGCTCTAGTTCCTCCCTGAATCATATGCCTGAAGTAGCGGTCACACTCGTGGCTTTGCCAATGCCTGATCAAACCCAGCATTTTCCAGACCTCTGCTTTTCAAGGTGGGTGAGGAAGAGGAGTCTAGAAGGGATCGTAAGTGCTTGCACGGAAGGGCACATACTGCAAAATCTCAGCACAGCTGTGAGCAGAGTAGAAACATGTATGTGGAAGCTTTGCCAGAGCTTTCTGGATGTTGCAGTTCAGGGTGGGGAGCTTGAAGACATGCTTTGCAAGCCACTGTTGGCTTTGCCACCTGATGCTGATGGTGTGACAAAGGATTCTGCATGACATACAGAGGAATGGGACAGAAAACCCCTGAGTTTATGGCAAGGACTAGGGGATTCAGGTAGGATGTTGCCGTCAAGTTTCTGCTTGAAAACTATAGTCTTTGGGCAGCTGAGAAGACCCGTGAATGTCTGGCTGGGGTATTGTGAGGCTGTATCCCCTGCAGGAGCTTCTCCCATACTCAGCAAGTGTTTCTTTTCCCTGAACTGCCTGCCTGTTGAGATTGCATCTTGCAAACGCAGTTTCAGACAACAGCTTGCAATTATGCAGCTCTTTCAAAACCAAGATATCCTGAATTTCGTTAGTGTCTTTGTGTAAAAGTAGCTGAGGCTGCTGCTGGGATGCAAAGCTGCAGCCTGTGCGGAAATGTCTCAGCTGGGATCACCCAAAACTTTCCTTTGTGCTGGAGATGGTTCATCCTGAAGGAGATTTTAGGGCATTGTTGGCTGGTTGGGACGCAGTGCCTGGGCTGGCAAGCCAGAGCAAAGGGGGCAAAGACACATCTCATGGTCTCTGACCCCTGCTTTCTATGTTTTCTATTGCTGTGCTTGCAGGAGGAGGACTGACTGGTGGTGGGGATTATCCATCCAGGAGTCAAAAGGCTCCACGCTTTCTGTGGGAAGGGGAGACGTGACTTGGAGAGGATCAATAAAGGGAGCAGTAATTGCTGTATGATCCATTATGGAGCACAGTGTCTCAAAGCCATTTCTGAGCATGTAAAGGGCAAGCAGGGATTTCCCAAGGGAAAACTCTGCTGGACTCCGAGGGAGGCCACCAACAGCCCAACAGCTGGCGGGTGGCCAGTAATGACTGAAGCCCCTGGGGGCTTACACAGGGCTTGCCATCAGCAACAGGGGCCCTGACATAGGATGAACCTTCAGCAAAACCTCAGGTGTCACTAGACAAGGGTAGCTGAACACCTAACACAGCCTTAGTCAGGGTGGAATTCAATAAATGTGAGCATTGATACCCTGGAATTCAGCAAAAGGAGATGCAGAGTGCAGCACCAAGATGCAATAAGCCCAGTCTGGGAGCTGAGCACCAAGTAGCAGCACTGATGGGAAGAACTCAGGTGTCATTGTGGGCACTGGGCTGAATACAAGCCAAGAGAGCACTCTCATCACGAAAAAGGCAAACCACATCCTGGGCTACATTAGGAGGATCGTGGCTGGCAGACTGAGGGAAGTTATTATCCCTTCCCCTTAGCACTGGTGAGGATGCACAGATCACTGAAGCCATTCTCAAATAGTTCCTAATAGCAGCTCTCCCCCACCTTCCTCTGTTGATAAATAGATGTGAAAATACAGATGACGATGCAGGGTTTGCTGCAGAAGAAATAAGGGAACTGTAGTGTTATCCCAAGGCACTTGGAACAATTGCTTGGGAAATAGATGGTCTTTCTTGAGAGTCCCATATAGTTCAAATAAGACATTTGGGGAAGCAAGGACCTTTACACTTAGATATTAGGTTCTCTGTTGACTGAAAAAATAATGAAAGGCTTGGCTGAAGAGAACCTGTTTTTTTCTGTTATGACAGATACCCCAAATATGAGAATATCAAAATGCTTCCAGTCACTCTGTGCTGCTGTGCGGTCGCTCCTCAACTGAAAGGCAGTAATACTTCATCTGCTGGGCTGTTTGCAGACTAACCAGTCTGCTCCAGCAGTAGCTGAATGTGTGAAAAAGCAAGTGGTCAGTAGCTTGGCCAACCATTGCTGTGTGCAAGGGAGCAGACAGCAGAAATGAGTATTTGCCCAGGGCTGACTGCCCAGCCTCTGTGTTGCACAGAGCCCGCTCACGCTGGTGTTTTTTCAGGCCTTTTTCCTTTCCAGCTATGGCCAATTCAGAATTTCAGATGAGACCCACCTGTCATGGATGGGTAGAAGCACTGCAGCACATTTTCCTTCCTGGATTAACTTCATAGCCTGTGATTGAGAGGAACTCAAATCATTTGGGGGGCTCTTACAGCTATGCGTGAGATAAGTTTTCACCTATCACTGGGTGAAAGCCACTGACTTGTATTTTGAGAGGTCTCTGCTGGTGACACCTGGGTGCTGTCTCATGGCTGGGTGAAGTGATTGCCATGCCATCAACATTTCAGAGGGATCCAGCATCACACGGTGAGGCTGGCAAGGAGGCACACACTGGAGAGCTGGTGGCATGGCCAGACTGGTGACAACCATCTGGGGAGAGCATCTTTGAGCAGGGAAACTGGGGTAGGATTTTGCTCCCAGCTCCTGGCTTCATAGGTGATTGCAGAGCATGGATCCCTAAATCCTTTCCACTTCTCAAAGATTTTAGGCTCCCTGTGCTTTACTATGCTTAAAGACAGTGGCAGGAAAGAATAGTTTCCCTTTGTAAACAGATACAGCGACCTGCTTAGTATCAATCCTTTGAGGCTGGTCTTCAAATTCAATTTGTTTTCATCATACCTGTGAAGATTTTGGTAAACTGATTTCTAAGAACAAAAATGTATTGAAAGTGTTTGCAGCTGATAAATATAATTTTAAATAATAAGTTGAGGCTTATGATCATTGAATTGTTCACCTGAGGGGTGCAAAAATGTACAGTAAAGAAAACAGCATATTTCTAAGACATCATTTAGAGCACTGACCTTGATTTTTCATGAGATGACTCAAATTTCCATCTCTTTGTCAGGGAAGTAAGCCCTGGGAAAGTCATGGAGTGCAGCTGATGATCCCTAAACCTGCAATTTATGCAGCTGTTGTAATCTCCGCACAACTGTAGCTGATGAATATGCATCATATCATTTCTATGCATGGCAGAAAGTAACCTAGTTCTGGCCCCCAGCAAGCTGTGTTAGGTCTGGCTGCATCTTCCTGCAGCTCACTGCTGTGGTGGGGCTGTGGGATTTTGGGCAAGGTGGTGACACTGAGGGAAAACCCTGAGTCCAGACCTGGTCTGGGGATTAGGACCAGATCCACGTGTCCATCCATCCATCTGTCTGTCCATCCGTCCACCCATCCATCCATCCATCCATCCATCCCATGGGTGCCGTGTTGCTCTGTGTCTGCCTCCTCTGAAGACCCATTTCATGCAGGATTTGGGGACAGCGAGGTGGAAGCCTTCTGGCTGGTGTGGGAGAGGATGACAGCCATGCCAGAGGCAGTCCTGAATTAACATCTTGAAGCAAAAGTGGCAGAGATGTGATAGATGAAGAAGAATGTCCAAGTGACACTCTAATGAGTGTTAATGGGAGGCAGGAATTAAATCCTGCCGGCTCATTAGCATGGGAAGAGATGCCATCTGCCATGGCTGGCAGGTTCCCTGCCACCATTTAGGGGAGGCTGCTTCTGCAGGGATGTAGGGAGACAAGGCTTGTGCCCAGAAGGGTCCATGCTTCTTTGCCTGTGGCAGCCAGGATCCAGTCCTGGGGAGCATCATGTGCAAAAGCCTCCTTTGCCGAGATGGGGGGCTGTCTTGGAGGGAGGAGGATTCCCTGTGCACTCTCATTTTGTCCATAGATCCCCCCAGCCATTTCTAGCCTGGCCAACAAGGCAGCAGGACGTAGCAGAACTGGCAGGAGGACGACGTTATCCTGCCAAAGGAAGATGATGGCCTTTCTGTAAGTGACCACTACCTGGACTGCTCCCTCCCAACCTGGTGACAGCAGCACAGGGATACCCATTGGGGTCCCCAGGCACAGCCAGAGCCTGCAGGTCCTGATTGTCCCTGAGCCTCCCAGGACTGAGAGGCTTAGGGCTGCAAGATAGAAGTGGAGCTGAAGAGCTGTCCACTGGGGTCTGCTCCCCCATCCACCCACCATCACTGGGGAACATCATGTGCAAGATACTCCATCTCCTAGACTGAAGAGGAGTTCTTATAGTCTCCTGGTTTGTCCATGGTCCCTCCAGCCCTTCCCAATGCAGCCTGCAAGGCAGCAGGACCTGCAGCAGGACCAGCCTTGATCCTGCCAAAGAAAGATGATGGCCATTGGACCAACTTTGCCACCCCATGCTCGTGCATGGTTGAGGTGAGGGCCAGCCTCAAGCTGCAGTGCCTGTTGTGGTCTCAAGCCTCAAGTTGAGGCAGGAGACATGCAGCAGATTGGTTGCACACAGTGAGAAAACAGCTGGAGATAAAGCTGTGAAGTTTCCCCCAGGCAGTGCAGTGTTCCATGGAAAGGCTATATTAGCCACTGCCCAAATTCCTGCAGGTGGTGGCTGACCCATGGTGGCCAGACTGGGCCTGTATCACCTTGCTGAAGCCAACATGCCTCATTAAGCAAGAGCAGGTCACACATCAGCAGCCTGGGGCATTCCTGTGGGGCCAACACCTACCCTGCCCTGTGCTGCATCCCTTGCCCAGCCAGTGCCCAATGACCACCATCACAGCACTTCCTCCACCTGCAGCAGGGCTGCATCCTCAGTCCAGGAGAACAGGCACTTCTGCACCTACTGCTCCATACTTGCTCCCCCTCCAACCCTCAGCCTGGCCACCTCTGTGGGGTAGAACTGAACCTCAGTCCCGCTGAGAGCCTGAGCAACATGGACCTGACCCAGAGGAAGAAGCCTCTGCAGAGTTGGGGTCTGCCTGCTCCCTTGGACCTCTGCATAGCTGCAAAGCCCCTTGAGCCCTGGCAATGTACATGGCACAGAGGGACTGGAACTGTGGCTGGGGGCCATGCCTGTGCTGGTGCAGGGTCCTGGCAGCAAGTGGTGCTGTGGCAAGGCTGCCCCATGTTGCCAAAGCTCATCCATCAGGGAAGACCCAGCCCTACGCATGGTACAGGCTGTGCCCCTTGTTGCATCCACCATGGCCTCCCTGGTCCTCATCTGTGCAATCCTTGCTGTGAATCCAAGGCTGGGGCCATGGCGAGGAGTGGATGTGATGGGCGCCCCATGGATGCTTTGGAGAACCAACCCCAGGAGCACCCCTAGGAACAGAGACTTGCAAGGGAGACAGGCAGGTGGTGGCCTCCCACAGGGAATGCCACACCAGGCAGCTGTGCCACTCCCCAGCTTAACATCCTCCAGCCCAGAAGAGACCCTCAGCCAGTAGAGCTCACCTTTGTAGAATCAATGCAAGCAAACCATAAGAGCAAACAGGAGCAGTGCCCCTGCTACCAGTGTGCTCATGCTACCTGTGCCAAGCTAACAGTGTCCAGGGTACTGCGGTGGTGCTGGCCAGCCGTAATCCCTGCTTGGTCTGAGAAAAGCAATGGATAAAGGGTGGGGAGGATGGTTGCATCCAAAGAGTTACAGTCAGTGTCTCAGTGTCCAAGTGGAAACCAGTAATGAGTGGTGTCCCTCAAGGGTCTGTACTGGGACCAGTACTATTTAATATCTACATCAATGACATAGATAGTAGAATTGAGTGTACCCTGGGCAAATTTTGCAGCAAGCAAAGTGGTGGGGGCTGGGAAGAAAAAAAAAACCACTGAAAAGGCATGTCCTTTAGAAGGCATTATTAGAGGTTGAAGCCCAGACTGTGCGGCGAGGAAGGGGATTTCATGGGTAGGCTCAGCAGAGAAGAGGGAGCAGCTGTCTGAAATGAGCTGGGTGGGCACCAGCAGATGCAAGCAGGAAGCTGGGGAACGTATAAAACTGTGAAGGCTCCTGGGAGACATGCATGGCTGACCACAGTGATGAGGAGGAGCAAGACAGTTTTCGCTACTAAAACACATCTTCAACTTTTAAATCTTTCCAAAAAAGAATTAAAATGCTGTTACACAAGAAGCAGAAAGGAAGGCAGTATCTGTATTCAGGGTTTGAGAAGAAGGAAGGCTGTGAAATACTTTCCACTTTGTTGGGTGCTAGAGGGGATGCTAGAAGACATACACCGAGGGCAAATATTTCAAAAATGGCTGCCCAGATGAATTGCACCCAAGAGCCCCAAAAGAATGGGCTGAGGGATCTTAGTTGCAACAGTATTTTTTTTCTTATACAGCCGGAATTTCCCTGGTTCTCCCAGGAGAAGCAAGGGCAGGCAGGCATCTGCTGGATATCTTCCTGCTCAGGCATCCACGTTCCTTGGAGCAGAGAGCATCCTTCATGTGAGTCAGGCGCACAGGGGACAGCGTGGCTGTTACTACAAGTATCTTGAAAGAATGACTGTGTACTCTTTCTGGGAAAAGCCCAAGCCGAGTCAAGCAAAAGCCAATGCAATTCCCATATGAGGTTTTAAAGGGGAATGGGAGCACACTTCCAAGGGAAGGAGGCCCTTTTGCCCAGCTCTCCACCTCTACTTCCTCCATCCCTGGGAAGGTGAGTAAATGTGAGCAGCTTGTGGAGAGAGGTCACTTCCCCCTAGACACAGAGGGACCCTGCAAGCTTGGTGCTGGAAGAGAGCAACTCTGTGCTGTGTGCACGGGCTTGGTATTAATTGTCCTCTTCTTGCCTGCAGCCCTTCAGGGGTTCAATCACGAGTGTGCTGAACTGCCCTTGATAAAGAAAACACTCTAACATCGCTTAGTCACTGCTTCCTGCCAACCTATCTCACAAAACAAACTCTCCGGAATAGCTTCCAACTTACTTTGTCCATTCTGCAGCTTTTTGCAGATTCTGTGATGTTTGCACAGTTTAAGCTTGGAGATCTTGTGTAACCTTGTTTGTAAGCTGTGCGGCCATTTCTTGTCATTCCCTGTACTGTGAAGGATGCTACCTGTACCCTAGTGAAGGTGGGAGCCCCTGTGACAGTTTGGGGACTCCAGGTTGCCCTGAGCTGAGGACGGGCCAGAGGTGATTCAGGACAGCATGTGTGACTTGGCACCGTTAGCCATCTGCAGGGAAGTGGCACCTTCTGCCTGACTCCTCCAGGACCTATTCTGGACCTGAAGACATTCAACACGATGGGAAATGAATATTAAACGCTTGTAGATGAAATCTGCAAGCGCGAGGAGACAAGCAAGGAACTAAAACATTGCAAGGATGGGGCAGCTATGCAGCCACCACCAAGGCTCCGGGCTGTGTGAAGTTGATCTGATGGCTCCCTCTGGCCGTAGGCTTTGGGAGTCCGTGGGAAACGCATCCTGCAGCTGCTCCTTTCCGACAGACATCCAAAGAGCTGGGGAACCTGTTTCTTTTCCAGATCTGTTGTCTGCAAAAGACCTCCTCTACTGCCTTGCCCTGTGAGATTTTAGGCGATGCAGAAACTTGGGGCTGGTGCTAAGCTGGGCATCGCCCACAGGTTCTTCGGGAATGTGAACCTTCATCATTTCAAGGCAGCCAGAGCAATAGTTTTGGCAATGCCCTTGAGTTGCTAAAAGGCAGAAGGGCTCAGCCCTTTTCTGCTGACCTCGAGAAGTAATTATCCTCCTCTGCTGAGCACTCATTACACCACGTCTGGGTACTGCGTCCAGGTTTTGCTACCCTCAATACAATTTGCTGAACTCAGTGCTCTGAGTTCAGCAGGGGCTGGAGGCTGGCTGGAGCTCGTGCCCTGCAGGGAGAGGCTGGAGGAGAAGGGAAGGCTTTGGGGAGACCTAAGAGCAGTCCCCCAACATATACAGGGAGATTGAGGAGCTAGAGCCAGGCTTTTAATGGAGGTGCATAACAGGAGCATAAGAGAGAGTGATCGAGCTTTTGGCATGGGGAAATTATCTCCATCGGGATAGCCATGTGTTTGAAGAGGGGTCTGGAGAGGTGGTAGGATCTCCAGCCTTGGAGGTTTTCAAGATGCAGATAGGCAAAGTCCTGTGCAATCTGGTCCAACCTAAATGGTTCTATGATTCTATGATCCTACTGCTGTCCCTACTTTGGATGGGAGGTTGGACTTCAGACCTAGTTTTGTTTCTGAGTCCATGAGATGGATTTGTGAATTGGTGAAGGCAGTGGAAGGAGAGTGGGGAGATCAGTAGCTGAAAATGGTCTTGGGCAGAGGGAGCCTGAAGGAGGGATGGGAGAAGGACTACCTGATGCTTGGTAGGAGGAAAGCCTGCTCTACCCTGGGCAGTCCCTGGTGCCTGGTCTGAGCCTGGTGAGGAGCTGGCCTTGACAAGGACCTGCTTGGAGCACAAGGCTTTTGGAGCTGGTGGAGAAGAGCGGGACCAAATAGCCTGAGGAGTCAGACAAACTTGGACAAGAAATGAAGCCAATTTCTAACATTTCCTTCTGGATTCACACTCACCCCAGCGTACTCTTCTGCCAGCTCTAAAGGAGGTGGGAGAGGGGAAATTAATGGGGCTGCTTGGAAAGTGTTTGTAAACGCATTGGCCTCACACAGAGGGCTGCGGGGCAAGGGGCCAAGAGCCGCATGGATCAGGGGGTCCTATGCAGGGCATGTCCTGGAACTGAGGGATGAGCTACTTGGGTGACAGTGGGCCAGAGCTGCCTTCTGGGAGAAAAGGAATGGGCCGCTGACGCCTGCATCAGGAATGGAGCAGGGCATGAGGTTACGCCTACATTTCAAAGGCGCGAGTGTGTAAATCAGGGAATGTGTGGGGTGCACAGGGGAAGGAAGCTGGCTGGGCTGTCTCAGCCTCTGGTGGGACCCGTGCCTGTTGGTGATTAATGAGGGAACTGCTGGGTCTAGATGAGCTGATTAAGTGTGCGCGGGAAGGCCACCAGGCACCTCAGCCAGCTGGCAGGGAGCAGCCTGGGGCCAAACTCTCTCATCCCTGGACAGAGCGGCTGCATCCCCCATCCTTTGAGGATGGTCCCTGACCCTGCTCACCCCCATACACTTAGCTTGGCGCTAGCTGGCCTGGCTCAAAAGCACGCAAGGGAGTGTGCACACAATTTATCAGCACATGTGGTGATGTTCCAGCAGTGTCACTGCAGCCCAAGTATTGCTTCAAAGGGATGTGGTCTCTCCAGGACTGCTGCAGTAATAAATCAGGAGGTACCAATGAAAACAGACTTTTCTGAAGATATAGACAATCCCTGGTTTCACAGTGGAGGTGCTGAAAGACTGGTGACTGCAGCTATGGAGAAACCATCAGGGAAATAGATGAACTGTATGGACAATGCAGTTGGTGGCCATCTCTTCCCAAGAGCTGCTGCCACTATGTCATGAAGTTGAGAAATCAGGCATGTATGCTCTCCTCTTGCTCCTTTTAGAGCCTTCTTCACCCCTCATCCATGGACAGGTAGTCACCCCAAAAGCTCCTCTGTGTGGTCATGCCCTTGTGATTTCTGGGATGCTTTTATCCTCCTGACTAATGAGAAACAGTCGCCTCTCTCACCACAGTTCACAGCAAGGACATTTGTCAGTGCTGCGAGTTCCCAGGGAACCCTGGTCAGTGTGGGGTCCCCAGTGCTCCTCTGGCAGCTCCCCTAGCTGGAAAACCCATGCACCTCCCCCATATGTCTTTCAGGAGCATGCTTATTTAAAAGAAAAAAAAGAGAGAGGAGAATCAAAAGTACTTTTCCCGTTTCTTCCTCCAGTTATGCTCCTCATTTAAATTAATTAAACTGTTTGTCTCAAAATCTCCCCACCATAAATCTGAGCAAAGTTTCTGGTTTAAATGACCAGGTTTTGGGTCCAAGTTGTCCTGTTTGTATTATCAGCAAAAACTTTGGGCTGTCACGCCTGGAAGACAGCACACTGGGAACGGCCAGCCATGCTATGACGAAAAAGGGATGTGATGTTCTCTAGCCAGGACGCTGCAGATGGAACACCAGTTGGGGTCCCTGCACAGGTCATGCAGATCCCTGTTCACCTTCTGACCTGCCAAAATCCATCCATGCTTAGCCTGAGCATTGTCCTTTGCAGCCGTGCAAGCACTGCCTGTTGCCTGCCTTCAAAACTACTCACTGGCAGGCAGAGTACATCCTGATGTGGCTGCAAGTACGGCCAAATGTCTGCAGCCATTTGAGCCTGAGCTGTAAATCCCTCCAACCTCGTGTTGTGCCAGCCCTGGGGAGGATGAGTGGGCTGGTATCAGGGAGGGGAAGGAGAGGAGGACAGGCCTCCCTATTCAACATGCCTGGAGCTGGACAGGTTTGCTTGGATCCCTGTATTACCAGGGACATGAGCTGTGTGCTCTGCTCCTGCCAATGGTGTTGGCACATCAGCCACCGTGTGTCCACAAAGCACATGGGCGTCAGGGCAATGCATTTTAGCCCACTGTCATGCTCTTGAAGGCAAAATGGCCAGGGAAATATCTCCCTCACCTCCAAAGCAGCAATACTGGGGGATCTTCTCCACCATGCTGGGAGAAAAGAGCATGTTTCAACCACAAGCCACTTTTATGGGAGTATCTAGTTTCTTTCTTTTCCCCAGCTCACCCTTACACCCATCCCTTGGGACTCAGTGCTGAACGGCTGGGAAGGGTCATGTTTTCCAACAATCCATCATATACTGCAGCCCACCAGGACCCCCAGATGGCTGCATCCCATTCTTCACATGCAGTCACAGTGAGGCCATCTGCAAGCTGCTTGCTTCATACAGTGGCAAACATGGGGCTACAGATGGGCTGGGAGTTCAAAGTGATCCCTTGAGCTTGTTAGTAGAGGGGAGACAACCTGTTTACTTTGACAGGGACAGCAGCTTGCTTGGTGGGTGGCTGCAGAAACCTCAGTTCACAGCTGGACAGATACAGGATGGCTCTGTCATGTTGGCTTGGAGTCTCCTGGCCACAAGAGTTTGAAGGCTGAAAAATTGAGTCAGTTTAGTAATGAACAGCTCCGTTCATCAGCTACGGCCTGCAGCCATGGGGCAGCACAAGGACAGGAGACCGGCTGGTAGGACTGGGATGGAGGTTCCCCTCTGCCCTGGCCTGGCTGCTTAGCTCCTTGGCACCCTGCTGGGACCGGTGGGCTCTCCCCTCCCCGAGGGGGGGAGTCTGTTAGTGTGCTCAGGGGGATGGAGGTGGCAGCCTGCTTCTGGGGGCGACAGGGAACACTGGAACTCAGGCTCTGTGGTGAGATGGACAGGAGTCCTTCCTGACAGCTCTTAGGCACCTTTTCTCCAGCCTTGCTGCCTCTCTTAGCTTCCCCTTTGAAGGACTTGTGCCTGGTGTCCCCATGGTTTGTAATGTCCCTAAGCTGGTGGCTGGCTTCTAGCTGGACTGAGTTAGCACTGAGCCGTTCTTGGGAATTCTCTGCACAGATGCCACGGTGTTTATTAGCCTGCGTGCTTTTGTGCAGGAGCGCAACTGCAAAAACTGTTTGCAGAAACAGGCAGGAGCTGTTTGCAAACCTTCCATGCTGGGTCTTTGCCTTAATCTCTGTGATTATCTCAAACGGAAAGGAACAGCTGGGCAGCTGGGGAGCCTGGGAAGGGGGACAAACACGTGTGCGACAGAGCTTCCCAGAAATTACACTGTGTTGATTTTAGTGCCAAGGGACTGGAAGGACAGCTTTCTATAGGGGCATCCTCAGAGTGAGAGAAGGGAGCAGGCAGCGTGTGGTGCACTGGTGGCATTAGCCAGCATGTGGTCTGGCAGCCAGGGATAGGCAGGAGAGCCCTGGGAGTGCAGTGAGGACAGAGGAATATGTGGGTGCCGCATCCCCCTTTGTTTCTTACTCCTCTGGGCTTCTGCTTACATGGTTTGGTGTATAAAGCTGGAAGACACCACTTGGGTTGCCCAGTCTTAGCGTTGCGCAGTGCAGACCACAGACAACCACGAGATTGCTCTGGGGCAAGGAGGCATTGCTGCTTGCATGGAGACCCATGAGGGATGCTGTCACTGCCCCGGTGCATTTGGTGGGGTGCCCACGCTGCAGGTCCCCCAGCTGTAGCTTTCTGCATTCAGCTCTTCCTGGGTAGCTTGGAGCCAGCATGCTGAGGTCTTTCACAGTCAAGGGACTGCAGCGGAGGTGGACGGATCCAGCATGTTGTTTCAGGGAGGTCCTCAAAGGGAGGTTTGATAGTACAACGTAAGATGGGCTGCGCCCACCCCAGAAGAGCTCTTCTAACATTCTGCGTCATTCACTTTATCATATATAAAATGTCTATTCCAGCAAAGCATGCTGAGCACAGGCACTGGCCAAGTCTTGGGACAGTGGGGATTTCCAGAAGATTTAGAAGAAAATGTTGTGCCAGTATTTGACAAGGGTACAGGGGTGACCAGAAAGATGGTGCACATGTCTGGAGAGACACTTAGGCCCTAGCACATACCCAAGCTGAAGGATGTTTCTGGCAATCAAAAGTTTTTAAATAAGACAGGACTTTTTCCTGAAGTCTGTGTGTGACAGAGGAGATCCCAAGGCAGATAACATCAAGTGGGAAGGGAGAGCAGCTTGACCTCCAAGAGCTGCTTGCTTGGATGTTTGGAGTGTTATCATTATCTTTGCAGCCTTGTAGCCAAATTGTCTGTGTGCGATCTCGGCTGGACACTCGGCTGAGGCTCAGCAGCCCGGGGAGACACTTCATCTCTTAATTCCCTGTGATACATGAGCAATTGCAGATTTCAGCAGGTTCCAGGAAGATTTGTTGTGCTGGGCAGAGAAACTAATACCACGGAGGATGGGAGATGAAAAGGCACTCAATGAGAGGCTGGAAGGAGACAGGGTTAGCGTGATGGGCCTGATGATGGGCAATGGGGGAACCCTGAGCGGAGGATACTTGCATGAGAAGCTGGATCCTGGCAGAGGTGCAAGGTCAGCCATCCACCCTGGCTATTCCAGCCTCCAGTTTTGGAGAGCAGAGTGTTTTGTGTGCTTTCAGTTGTAAACCTGCCACCCGACCTTTGTGTTTATGCTCCAAAGCCTCTCCCCAAACATGCTTACATCAATCTGTATGTGTCAATCATGTGGCTGGCACAGGGTGAGCCAGCCAGAAGGGGACACACAGCCTTCCCGGAGCAGCAGGGCCTTTGCAGATGGAAGCAGAAGAAGACGGGGGTCCTGCACTCCGGGGGGTGTGGTGTGTGTGTGCGGTTCAGAGCATCCTGCCAGGCTGTGGTGGGGCTGTGCTGAGGCTTATGCCCTCATTCCCTGCTCCTGACTGCCATCACCCCTCTGGTGAGGGGAGCTGTGGGGCTGGCAGTGTCTTACTATTTGGAAGACAAAACAGAGATGGTGCTTCAAAGGAGATCCTGCTTTGTCAAAAAAGCACATGGTGCCCTCTTCCATGATACCAGAGGCACCAGACAAATAGAGGGTCATGTCAGATAGAGGAGGTGTCTGTGTGGGATCTGAAGCCGCTTATCTGCAGCTCTAAATCTCGCAGCACTGCCAGCATTACAGGTAACCATGCCCTCTGTCCGTGTACACCTGGGAAGCAGCAGGAGACGCTCTGAATTCTGCTTGCTCCTCACCTCTCCTGCTCTGGATTTTACCTCCAACATTGAGTTTCCATCTCTGGCCATGAAACTTTTGGCTGTTGGACCATAAAGGAACGCTATGCTGTGTGGTGACGAGGGGAGATACTTTAGCCTTTGGTTTTCCGGGCTTAGTGCAAAACCTTTAAACAGTTGGCACACAGCTCATGGGGGCAGCTGGGCTTTGGGCTTGGAGACCCCTGGTGGTCCTGCTCCCAGAGGTGGGAGCACAAGGTGAATACAAAGAGAGCAGGAACATTCCCAGAGCTTTCAGCATTGAAATGGCACACAGTCCTCTGCTGCTGGTTTGTACATCTTCCCGCTCTCTTCCAGCGAGGCTGTTGTTTTGCAATGCTGGCAGCTCACAGAGACCTTCAGTACTGGAGCAGAGCCCTGCACAGATGGGAATTAAGGCCATGGCCCTTGTGGTCTTCCTGGGGGTGCAAAATCCCCTTCCTGACTGCAATCACAGCCAATTACTGTTGGGACGCATGGGGCATGATCTGATCTGAATCTCATCTTGGCAGCCTTGAGCTTCAAACCTCAGGAACATTTAGGGTCTGCTCTGCTGCCAAGGTGTCAGGATGGGATGGGGACTTCTGGTCCTAAAATGGGGAGTTGGACTTTCAGAGCACACACAGTGCAGGACCCCACGGGTGTGTGCAGAGCCACCCAACAGCTGGGACACCAGAGGTGTATCTGCTTTGGGTGCACAGGGATGTCCCTCTGTCCAGTGTCTACATGCCACAACAGCCCTGACTGTTAAGTCCGTCTTGCT
This sequence comes from Falco cherrug, assembly GCF_023634085.1. Classification (NCBI taxonomy): domain Eukaryota; kingdom Metazoa; phylum Chordata; class Aves; order Falconiformes; family Falconidae; genus Falco; species Falco cherrug. The sequence goes on along the minus strand of NC_073720.1, from coordinate 10,993,540 downwards.
GTCTCCATTGCCCTCTGCAAAGGGGAAGGGGCCTTGTGTCATACTGAACTGGTCTCTAACAGGAGGTAGAAGAGAAGAGGCACCCACCAGAGCCCAGGGAAAATGGCGTTTGAAGCCGAGACTGCTGGAGATGCCGCAGCCGGCCGGTGAACAGCTGAGCTCTTTGGTTCGGCGGGTGGCTGTGGGCGGTGTGCGATGGGCTGGGAGAAGCGTGAGGGGCTGGAAATTCCCTCTGGGGATGGGGATCAGGCAAGACAGCTGTTTACAGCAAGGGAAGAGCTGCAGGGCCAGAAGCCGGGAGACCTCCTGGCAGCATCCTCCTGCCAAGGCTATGGAGACACACCACAAGGATGGAGACAGGACACACCATGCCACAGAGACAGAGTATCTCTGGGCTGTGGGAAGTACCAGATGGGCCAAGGCAGGTTGTTCATTCATCTCCACAGGTCAGAGAGGAAGGGTTTGGGGTCTTCTCCAGAAAAGACACCAGCTTCCTCATTGTTTTCCAGCCATGATCCTTTTTCCAGGGCAACTCAGTCTTGTGGAGTAAGAAGCAGCCCATATTTGCGAGTGCAGGTGGACCATGGACATTTGGTTCAGCTTCATCCTGCACTCTGACCCGATGCATCCCCAGAGCAGCCTGGGACTCTCTGCGGCTTTGGAAATGCTCCACAGTCTCCAGAAGTGCCACCAGCTCTTCATCCCTGTGAAGGCCCAGGGTCCCTCCTGCCCATTGTAGGATTTCCTTGTGATATATTGGGTGGAGGGTATATTTGATGTTTCTTGTCTTGTGGAGCGTTCCTCATGGAAACTGGATGTTGCAGCCATGGAAAGCTCATCATCACAGTTACTGTGGGGAACAAACTGTTGGCCATGACCAAACAGAGTGACAGAGAACTGCTTACTGCTCTCTGGCCTGGCCCTGCAGCTTTGAGTCAGTAAATGTGCCCAATGAATATTATTGTGGGGCAAATCTGGTGGCACACTATGTGTTTGGGTGCCTGTGAAGGCTGCACACCAGTTTTCTGCCCCATTAGAGACAGCTATTAAAAATTCCCCAGTGCCATAAAGGGAGGTTCTGGCCTGGGTATGAGCCATATCCCTCCTCATCCTTTTTTCAAAGCCTTATCCTTTTTTTTTTTCTGAAAAGCTGACTCCATAACTGAATGGTGTCAGCAGCAGTCTGCTGATGTTCGTGTGCACAAGGGTACATTAACTTCAATTCCCTGTTTGTGATGCCCTGGCATTAGTGCCAGCCACATATTTTGTAAGTACAGGTTATTTTGGCTGCTGAAACTATTGATACCGAACATACTGATGGACAGCAGGACTATCTGGGTTGTGCTTACAGAAGAGGAATTGACCTGACCTATCATGATGGGCTCAGCTGGTGAAAACTCCTTGGCTGCAGTTGGGCGGGATGAACATAACCATTGATTATGTCTTTCATGTCTATCAAAATACAGCTCCTTGACTATTATAACTTTGGCCTTAGTGGTAGAAGGAGGTTGGCTCTTGTAGTCTGTGCTTGCAGTGGCCCTACCTGGGGCTTCCACAGCATCATGGACAGACATGTTGCAGCAGGTACACATTGAAGCATTTGTGGCCATGGATAAGGCCGTGCTGGAACACCACAGAGCATCTGTGGCCATGGATAAGTCCACACCACAGCAGGAATACCCCTGAAGAGGCTGTGGCCCATGGATAAAGCCACAATGAAGCAAGAACACGGCTAACAGATAAGGCCATGCCAGAGCAGGTTCTGCCCTGAAGGGACTGTAGCTCATGGATAAGTCTACAGTGGAGAAGGGGCAAGGGGAGGAGTTCACTGCCATGTTAAACCCTGTGGTCTGGTCCATAGGAACTAGGGGTGGAGGTTGTAATGGATATATATTTAAATTGTTTTAAACCTTGATTTGAATTGCATCTTATAGGTATTACTATAGTAGGAACCACCTGAACCAGTGGAGGACAAGCCTTGCAAGAAGCAGTGCAAGTGCAACACTGACTTGACCCATGCTGGCTTTGATGCCAAATAACTCCATGCGACACACCACCTCTCCTGTCCTGTGTGACCACCATAACAGATGGACCCCAAAGTCATGGACTAAATGAACTCAATGGCGTCCACAGTTTTGTGGACATTTTACAGGGGTGCGCAGTAGACTGACAGATATACATTTATAAATTAAAGGGTGGGAAGGGGCCAGGGAAATAGTTAATGAGGATGTATTGGATGGTGTGGGATCTGAGCATGACAGAAATGTTATCAAATAAGGGGTAGAGATTGTACTGATTTTGTCTGCGATAGGGTTAATTTTCTTCATAGTAGCTCATATGGTGCTTGGGATTTGTGATCAAAACAGTGTTGATAACATAGGGATGACTTGGTTATTGCTGAACAGTGTTTGCACCATCTCAAGACCTTTTCTGTAAGCTGAGGGTGCAGAAGAAGTTAGGAGTGGGCACATGTCGGACAGCTGACCCCAATGGATCAAAGGGACATTCTATACCATAGGGTGTTGTGCTCAGCAATAAAAGCTGGGGGAAAGGAGGAAGAAGGGGAGACATTTGGAGTTATGGCATTTGTCTTCCCAAGTAACAACTACACGTGATTAAAGTATTGACTTCATCAGCATGATGAAGGCTTTCCTGGAAGTGGTAAATGCTTGCTGATGGGAAGTAGTGAATTAATTCCTTATTTTGCTTTGCTCATGCATGCATCTTTTGCTTTACCTATTAAATGGTCTTTCATCTCAAGCCATGAGTTTTCTCACTTTTTTCCGATTATCTCCCCTATCCCACTTGCAGGGAGAGCGAGTGAGCTGTAGGTTTAGATGCTTACTGAGGTTAACCCACAACGGCAGATCAGCCTATTTTTAAGTTAAAGCTGTGCTACCCCTGGGCTGTGATGGGAAGGTGGAGCCATTGCTGTGAGTTGTTGAGACACATGCTGCCCAATTCAGCATTGATCCTGAGTCTAATAAGACTCTGGAAAGAGTGAGAAGAGATGGGAATAGGCAGAGAATGATTTGTATCTGGAAACCCATGAGAAGATTTGGATCTGGCTTTGTCTCCTTGCTGAGTGGAGAAAGCAACCCAAGGTACATGAGATAGACCACATCTGCCAGAGCTGTGTCCTGAACGGCTTCAGGGACTGTGGTATTTGTCTAAGTGGTCTGCTGTCCAGTGGGAGGTAGCCGTAGGCCATGGAGACAGCAGCACACTCTGGGGATGCTCTCCCAGCCCAGTAAGTAATGTCAACCATATTAAATGGTCTTGCAAACCTCTTCTTTCCCTCTGTAACCTTGCCTTGGTGCAGCCATGGAGGAAGTAGGAAAAGATGGAAACGGGCAGAGAGTTATTTGTATCTGGAAACCCATGGGAAGATTTGGATCTGGCAATGCTGGTAACTGTCACAGGGACCTTCAGGCTTGGAGCAGAGCCCTGCACAGAGGGAAATTGGGGCTGCAGCCCTCATGGTATTCTTGTGGGGGGAAATTCCCCTTCACAGCTGCAACCAGTCAGTCACTTCTGGGGGAGACAGCGCAGGGCCTGGGCTCAGGCTCATCTTGGCAGCCCTGAGCTCCTCCAGATCTCTGTAACATGCATGGTTTGCTCTGCTGCTGAAGCATTGGGATGGGACCCACTGGTGGGTAGGATGCTGCATGTCTCCCCTTCCTCCTGATGCCTGAACTAAGCACCCTTCAGGAGTCTCTTGCAGACTGTCAACATTGCTTTCCCAGAGCTGCTATGGCAGGGTCTGTGGGGCTTTGCCAGGCAGGAGGATGCTGCCAGGAGGTCTCCCGGCTTCTGGCCCTGCAGCAATTCCCTTGCTGTAAACAGCTGTCTTGCCTGATCCCCATCCCCAGAGGGAATTTCCAGCCCCTCACGCTGCTCCTACCCCATCGCACGCTGCCCACAGCCACCCGCCGAACCAAAGAGCTCAGCTGTTCACCGGCCGGCTGCGGCATCTCCAGCAGAGTCTCGGCTCCAAACACGGTTTTCCCCATGTTCAGGTGTGTGCCCCTTGCCTCCTCTTGGAGTCACCAATTTGATGGCCAGGTCAAATGGCCAGTCTTGACTCCCCAAGTCTTTGGTGCGCCCGGGTTAGTCCCTGCTGTGTGTGTGTCTGGGAGAAGGCTGCTTTTCACAGCACAGGTCTCCTTGGTGGTGCAGGGTGTCCCCTTTGCATGACTCCTGTTTGCCTGGGTGCCAAAATGAGCCTCAGGTCACTCCTCATATCTTCAGATGCTGGCCCCATGGTGGAGTCAGCTAGTGCTGGGTTTTGACAGCTCCAGTGCTCTGCCTTCCTGCTCTGAATTACTGTTAACGACCAGTTATATTTAGATATGGAGTATATAACTTTTTCCTACCTTTTAATTATATTTGAGCAGGATGTGTCCTGCCCATTGCAGAGCTGGGCTCCCAGAGCCCCCTAGCCATTTCCATCCATTCCAGAAGCTGTTTCTTTTCCATGCAGTCTGCCAGGAAGGGTTTGGCCAGATGTGATTTGGGTGCCCTCCTGGCACTGGTGCTCCCTCTGATACCAAGTCCAGGTCCTTGCAGCCCATGATGCTTGCAGGCAACACAGCGGGTCTCTGCCTGGTGTTGGTGCCTGGCAGCTCATGGCCCTGCGAGGCTTTATCTCCTTCCTCTTTGTTTTCTTTATGGCTTTTGCATTTTCTACCACTACTTGGGCATTGGGAGGCTGTTTCCCTGTTGAGGTGGCTGGTTGAGCCTTCACCAGGAGCAGAGAGCTTCTCTGGTGCTTTCCAGTCGTGGCTGAAGTATGTCCAGTTCCTAGTTTACATGTTGCTCTGATGTCTTCCGCAAACTCTCCAGAGTGTTCTTTATGTTTTGCTCCATTTCCCCTTGGCTGTCTTTAATTTGCCCTTCTCTGTTTGCCCCCTTCTGATGAAATTGCCACATGTGCCAGTTGCTGCTTGCTCTAGAGGCTGGTCTGGCTCTCCAGCCTGTGGAACTGAGCTCATGTCAGAAGCGCAGGGCAGAGTGGGCTGCTGGATGGATGCCGGGTGTCTGCAGCACAGATCTGCCTGGTGTTAAGTACAAAGTCCAATGTCCCGAGAGGGAGAAGAAGCAGTTTCCTCTCCAACAACACAGACAGCTTTTTTGCCAGCAGCTTCTCGGGTCTCTCTGAATTCACACGCCAGGACGATGCCTTTGCACAAAACATACGTGTGTGCGCATCCCCGCCCAAATGTTGCCTGGCCAACCCACCCTTCTCAAACGGTGAAGAGCTCCTGGCTTGGCTAGCATGCACACCGTGCCTTGCTCTGGGGGCTGCTGCTTGCTTTGCCATGAGACGATTTATGACTTGTTACATGTCTACTTTCAATGAAGGCTGCATTGGTGCCAGCAGCTTCCACCGAGTTTTATGCTCCAGAAGAGGACCTATGGGATTTCTGGATGGAGAATTGATGTGCTTCTCACAGGCTGTGCCTGTGGTTGGTGGAAAAGCTAAGAACTGGCTGAGTGGGGCACAGCTTTTGGAGGGTCAGGCAAACACCAGCTGAACCCCTCTTCCCTGCAGCATCTCCCACTCTCTGGATGAGCATCTCTACCAAAAGCAGGAACATCTCGTTATGTCCTCTTTTCACCATGAACCTTGGCCACCCCATGGAAGTCTCTGCTGTGTCATGGAGGGACAAGCTCTGAGCCATCACAGCCATCACCTCTCTCAGCACTGAATATATTGCCTGGTGACATGGTGACAAATGTGCATACTCACAACAGTCAGAGCCCAAAGGATCCGATGTGTTGGGTAATGCCTGCATCAGGAGGGTTGAGAGTTGAGCAGCCCTGACTGATCCTGCCCAGTCCCTTGATTTTGGATCTGGGAAGCACTATGGGCATCACTGCATACCATGCAGAGGACACTGTAGGAAGAAGGTATCTTTCCATGGCACAGGACCCATTTGGGTCCCTCTCAGCCTGCTCACTACGCCCCTGCACATTTTCCAGCAGCAAGCCTGTCCTGCCCCAAAGCACCTGAGTCCCTCTGCAGGCACATTAGCAACCAAAGAGTTAACTCCTTGCACCCACACCTAGCTGGGAAGCCAAATTTCTACCTGACCTGGGGTGGAGGCAAACTTCTGGCAGAAGACCCTGTCTAAGCTCAGCCGGGTCCAGCATCCATGTGCAGGGAGTCCCAGGGCTTCCCTGCCCTTCCCAGCATGTTGTGCTCATCCTGTTCTTCCCATCAGCCTTGCTGAATGTCAGGGAATGGTGAGGCAGCCAGCAGGGAGCCTGCCTGGCTCGTGTGCTGCCAGCTTCCAGCAATTCTTTCCTGCTTCCCGAGCATCGTTTCACTATATGGCATTTCTATACGGTGTGCCTGGCAGGCAGCCCACTCCCCTTCCCAGCCACGGGGGTTTTCCATGCTGGGCTTTGCAAACTACCTCTGCGCTGTGTCCTGGGAATCGAGGCCTCTGCAGGAAGGAATTTGCTGGTCAGTGCGGAGCTGAGCTGTGCGACCCTGTTCCTGTTAGCAGTGAGTTTAACTTGGAGGCAGCATCCAAAAGGATTTGGAAATTCCCAGTCCCCCTTTTTGGCTCCCCTTGATGCCTTTGGTCCATGCATGTACCTGAGAAGCCTCTTCTCCCAGGCCTGAGCCACCTGGGGAGCAGACCCTGCTGCCTGGTTAAGCAGGATGGAACTGGGGGGATTTTGCAGGGCTGAAGGGCAGCTCATGGCTGGGTGAGCAGAGGACTGAGCAGTCAGGAAAGAGGATCTCCTGGCATTACATGGGGTGAGGTGCCAGGAGGCTGTGATGCTGGAAGCCAGGGAACTAATTCGCAGGTGAACTCCACGTTCTGGTGCTGAGGTGCAGGGTGCAAACACGGGATGGAGGCTTGAATGAGTCCTGACAAACTGCCACAGTGCTTTCACTGCCTGGGAAAGGCTTACAAGCAAGGCAGTTTGGTGACCTTTGCTGTGTCCCCACTGTTTTCTCAAACTCAGTGTGTGGGGACACCATAGTTTCTGCCTAGAACACCCTGTCCTCTTCCGGCAGTCTGGAGGTCCCTCCCCCACAGGGATGCACGAAGGGCTGCCCGAGCATGGAGGCACCATTTCATGAAGCCCTGTTGCAAAGGCTCTGTACGGTGCCTGACACAGATCTTGAGGCCAGAAAGGCATTCCCTGTAGCTGAGACACTGCAAAGGGGCATCCTGCCTGGTTATGTCCCCTTCCCAGTGTCTGCCTCGATCCTGCACCTCTGAGTTCTGGGAAAAAGCTGATGCCTGCAGGAGCCCAAGCTGGGTTTATGTGAGTGTGTGCAAGAAATTGTGCCTGACCAGAGCAGCCTCTGGAGGCAGCCGCTGTTGGAGCACCCTACAAAACCTTGCCTCTACCCACCACCTCCAGCAGCTCCTCTGTATCCCAGAAGTTCAGTTTGCTTTGTGACCCCCCTGCAAAGAGGGATGCTTAACCCTCTCTCGCTGCCAGAAGCTCCCTGCTTTCTCCTTGAGCTGGGGGGACAGGTGATAGAGCAAGGCACTTGGAGAGGAAGGAGTAAACAGGGGGTGTGAGACAGAAGGGAGGCAGGAGGTGAGGTGGGGCACAGACCCTCAGGCCTGTTTCCATGGGGCCCTGCTACTCAGACATGCAGGTGTGTCTGCATTGCTCAGCCAGGGCAATGGCTGAGTACTCCTGCTCTAAGTTTGTTCCCCCCTGCATGTTCTTCAAACCACCTTTCCTAGAAGGACTGGATTGAGGTTCTGCTCAGCCAGCTGTTTTCTTCGGGGTGCAAATCACAGCAACTAGAGAATTGCCAAAGACTGATGGCTGTGAAAGAAATGTGTGTCCTGAATGTACTCAGCAGCTCAGACCATGTTTGGGGCTGGCCTCTGGCCAGAGGATGCTGTTGCGGTGTCTTGAAAACACACAGAGAGCCAGGGACTTTCCAGGATCCTGATGCCATGGCCGGGGCTGGGACTGGGCAAGGAAAGGATCTGAGCTCTGTGCTGGGACCACAGAGCTCTTCAGGAGCTCATGGAGTCCTGGACTGGACTGTTCTGTGCTGAGGGTAGCCTGTGACATGTCTCTCCTCCCTCCACATCACTTGTCCTCGTACCACATAGGCTCTGCAGAGACCTGACCAGGGTGGATGACTGTAGAATCAGTGCTCCCTCAGCTTCTCCAGCACAGGGACAGTGTTCAGCCCATGCCAAGAGTGGGAGTTCATCCAGGTGCTCAGCACCCAGGCACTGCTACCTGGAGGGGTTGCACAGGTAAGGGCTGGAAAGGCAGTAAGTGCCAGCATGGATTTCCTTTTCCTGCCCTGTCCTGATGCCACTGGTGCTTTGGGGTTGGAGGGATGGGTGACAGCACATAGGATGCCTTCAGGGATCAGTTCCCCAGGTTGCCAGGCACCCTGGGGAGTAGCATCCCACTGGCAACCCGCTGCGGCCCATGGCCTGTGCCTGCCACATGCCCCAGGAGCTGCTGTCTGAGGCCACACTGACCTTGGTGCTGCACGGCTGTGTGGGGAGCTGCGGTACCCCCATCCAAGCACCGGGCACATGGGCACCTTCAGCATGGGAGCTCCCTTTCTCTTCTGCATGGGTGAAGGAGGAAGCCCCAGGAGTGCAGCCCTGGATCCCACACTGCCCCAGGCACCCAGCTTTCCCCCGAGGAAGGCAGCAAGCTGCTGCAGCTTGCTGGTCTCCTGGCCCAAGAGAGGGCTGCAGGGCAGTTGTTGGTAAGCCCCCCGACCATGACTCCAGTGTCTCCCCCTCCCTGATGAGGGGGGAAAGCGTGTGGGCATCTTATCGCAGCTCTGCTTTCTACAGCAGCCAGGACTTTGGTCTCCCCCTAGGTTACTCATTGCTTTTAATAACTGTTTATGTGGGTCCTTATCAGGGACCGGTGAAAAGTCCCGGGGCTGCACTCCAGGTCACTGGCAGGGGCCTGGTAGGAGGCTTGGACCCCACTGGCATCGAATAGACCCCATCTAGGCTCTGCATCCCACTTGGGTTCCCAGGACACGGCTGACATGGGCAGTGAGACTGGGGCTGGCCCAGGAGCTGAAAGCCAGGATGGGTGAAGGGGGGCTGTTAGCAGTGGAGTGGTGAAGCTGGGGGTGGCATGGCAAAGGAGGTTCCTTGTTAGTGGGGGCTGTGCAGGGGAGCTGGAGACATGCTGGGGCCTGGCTCTTCTCAGAGGGTAGGGTGAGAGGTAGTGGCACCGGATGCATCAAGGGAAATTCCAATTAAATAGTGGGGAAAACATTTTCAACATGAGAACATTCCAAGCACTGGAACAGGTTGCCCAAAGTGGTTGTGGAACCTCCATCCTTGGTCTGTTCTAGACCATGTTGTGGTGACTGCATGAAAATGTGGAGGTGTCTGGCCATCCCCTCCTCAGAGCAGGACCAATGTTACAGCGGGCTGCTCAAGGTTTGGTCCAGCTACATGGCCACCTCTTTGGGTGGCCATTGCCACCACAGGGGTGCCCTGAGAGCTCCTGTCCAGCTCCTGCAGTCCACTTCTGCACAGCCCCCATCTTACCAGGCATGCCCAACCTTTCCCACTGCACAAGGTCACACTGTTGTGACCATGGGACTTTGTGTCTTGCCTGTGTTAAACCTCAGGAGGTTTCTACCAGCCCATTCCTCCAGCTGGTGGAGGTTCCCACTCATCCTCAGCTTCCCACAATTTGGCACCAGCACCAATGTATGGTGGGCTGTGCTATCTCCCCCAGTGCCATTCGCAGTCTAGCCCTTGTGCCTCCCAGCCCTACAGATGTGTTCAGCTGTTCAGGGAGGTCCCCAAGGCAGCCAGACAGGGATGGAGGTCTGGGGGCTGGGATCTGGGGTCACCCTGAGCCCCTTCTCTCACCTGTGTGGGTGTGTGGCTTGGCCTGGGGGCAAAGCACAAGGTGGGAAAGCAGAACATATCAACTCCTTGGTTTCCCTAATGGCTTGGCCACCTGCCAGAGTCCCTGCCCTGGGAACAAACAGGCAAGCAGCAACATCCGACCCTCTGAGAGCAGGTAGTGGCAGGTTGTGAGACTGAGTAGGAAACAGGAGCCCACAAACTCATTTATCCGTGATGGGGGCCATGTCTCCGGCATGCCCCCCACCTGGCACCCTGTGCCATGATGGGCAGCTGGGAACAAGACAGGACGTGTCTGTAAAGGGGGGCTTGCAGCTTACAGGAATCCCCCACCCTCCTGCTTCTGCATCACCCAGCCCTTGGCTGACTGGTGGGCTGCCTGCCAGGCTGGCCGAAAATGAAAGCAAAGCGTCCAGGGATAAATAGGAGCAGCCTCAGCACAAGGCAGCAGTGCATGTCCTGCTCCCCAGCCTTGCCCAGCTTGTCACCCCTGGCACCCACCATGGCGCTGCGCCTCCTGCTGCTGCTGCTCCTGCTGGCTGCTATCCTCGCCATTACCGAGGCTCAAGGTGAGGGGTGAGACGCCCTCCTGCCCACCTGTGGGGTGGGATGGGGCAAGGGATATGGGTGTTTGACAGGGTCTGCACAGGGTGCTGGGTGGTGCGGTCGCAGTGTGTGGTGGGTGTTTGTGGGGTGTTTGGGTGTGTGGATGGCTGCGGGTGTGGGGTTTGCAGTGCAGTTGTGTGTTGGTGTGTGTGTTTGTGCACCTGATAGGTGTGTGGCCTTGGCTTGCAGGGCTTGCTTGGCTTGGGAGCGTGTCTGTGTGCATGTGGCTGGTGGGGCAGCAGCACCCCGAGCTGAAACACGCAGGCAGGAGAACGAGGTTCAGTCTCTTTGCAAGGAGCTTGTCTCTGCCTGTTTCCCCTCTGTTGGCGGTGAAATTGGAGCCACATATCCCTGGGGAAGGGTCTGACCGGCAGCTGGGCACTGACACTGAGAGCTCCTACACTCACGTGCTGCTCCAGCATCTCTCCCACAAATGACACCAAACGAGCCCTGTGCCATCGGCCAGCTGTGCTGTGCTGCCCTGGGGCTGGGAAGGTGCCCTGGCTCTGTGAGGGTCCGAAATCCCACATCCTGCCCTTTCCCCCAGGCATTGGCAGCTCACCCTCTGACTGCTGCCTGAAGTACAGCCGGAAAGCCATCCCCAGCAGCTGGGTGAAGTCCTACAGCCTCCAGGGACCTGAGTCGGGATGTCTGCTGCGTGCTGTTGTGTAAGTACCTTGCTATGGTTGAGACCACTGCGATCGGTTTGGCTCCAGCCGAACACTCCTTCTCCATGTCCTCCTCCTGCCCAGCCCTAGGGAAACTTTCTGCCTGCACCCCCAGGTTTACCACCAAGAGGAACAAGAAGATCTGTGCCTCTCCCACTGACTCTGCTGTCCAGAAGCTGATGGAGAACCTGGACAAGAAGGTCAAAAATAAGAAGAAGAAGGGACAGCCCCCACGTCCCAGGGGCAAACCCAAGCAGCAGAAGCAGCAGCGGGTCTAAGTCAGGCCTGAAGAGGTAGGCAAGGGGGAGGGGGGAGCAGCAGGGTGATGGGGTGAGGGTGCTGCCCCCCTTCCGAGATCCATCTTCATAAGATGCCAGGCATCCAGCTCGTGGAGCTGAGCCTAGTAGGGCTGCCAGAGCCTTGACTGAAGCACAGAAGCATTTAGGGCATGGCTCCCTCCTGGTCTGTGCTTGCCTTAAAATCAGATTTGTTTCTGGAGCTGCTGGGACAAGGCAATGCTTTGGGGACACGCAAGATGTGCCATGCAAGGCAATGGTATCCCAGCTGGGGTGGGTGATCTCACTGAGACCCTCTCCACCTCACTGCCCCCTCCTTGCCCTCCTTAGGACGGACGCCTTCCCCACTGACGACCGACCCACTGCCTGGCAATGGACATCCACAGACCACCCGCACACCCACTGGCCCCAGGGCGAGGACAGGGCTGGCGGAGAGGCTGCCCTTGGCTCTGAGCCGCCTCAGCGCTGCTGTGCCTGCCGCAGAGATTCACCCAGCCGGGACCCCTGCACCGGCTGGGTGCTCTCGGCAGTCAGGGGCACCTAGGTCCTCACTCGCCGCACAGCCGTGCCAGCGGGGACCTGGACCCGCATGGGAGCTGGGCTGTGGCCTCGAGCGGGACATGGGCAGCCTTCCCACCAGAGGGGATTTCTGTAGCCTGGCAGGATGGCAGCTTTTCCTATGACTTTTTTTTGGGTTTTTTATACATTTGTATTTATATTTAAAGACTATGCTTTCATTCAATCTTCCTGGAAGGCTTTACTTCTGGCTCCTTGTGCTTCACAGAGTACCCTTTATGCTTACAGGCTGGCTTTTCTGGAAGATTGCTCTTATTTTTCTACCAAATAAACGACGGCTGTGTTTCATTTCTCTCTCACCTGTTTCCTCCTTTTTGGCTTGCAGGGCTGTGGGGTGCCAGGCCGGTCCCACATTCCCGTGGCCCTGCCCAGGCTGCTTGCTGGGCGCTTCCTTGCAGAGCAATTAATAGCAGCTGGGATGGAGAGTTTGAGGACAGCAGAGGTGACAGTGTGGCTATGTGTCTGGGCTGTTCTAGGCTTTCTCTTTGGCTTTTATAACATGCTTTTGCAGTGTAGTGTGGAAGAAGATAGTTAGGATTTATCCTTTTCATTTATTTTTTTTTTTTAGATATAAAATTGCAATGAAATCAGAACAAATTGTTAATTTTAGTGGAATTTTACCCTTTTATCTCCCTTGGTTTTGCTGTGATTTGCAGTGATCCAGACATTATTAGGCCAAGTATTCTGTTTTCTGGGAGGAAAAAAAAGAAAGGAAAAAAAAAAAGGAAAAAAAAAAAAGAAAAAAAAAAAGAAAGAAGCTAAAGAAAGTCTTATATACTTTCTTCCCAAATCTGAAAAGCCCACTTGGTGAAAACTGCGTGTGCGGCTGTGCACATAGGGGAATAGAAGACTTCGAAAAATTCATCACAGACACGCTGCAGCTGTTTGAGAGCAGCTCTATCCCAAACCTTCAGTAAAATAAGAACTCACTAACCTGAGGACACCAAAAGGTGAGACTGCAAGTAGAGGGGGGACAGATGCCCAGGACAGGGCTGGTGGGGAAGTAGATTCTCCCTGTGCTTGCAAACCCCCTCCAGCATGCTGAGAAGAGGCAAGTCGAGCAGCTACACTGCAGCTGCAAGTGCTATCTGCTCGCAGAGACTTCAGGCACGGACTTTGGTCAGTAAAGGTCTATTAAGTCATATAATTGCAATAATAGGATTTGCAGAGCTTGATAGTATCAGCAAAGGCTGTGTGTTGGCTGGAGTAAAGCTTGTAGCTGAATGTTTCTATCAAGCACGTTTATCTGGCTTGATTGCTTTATTAGGCAGGCATTTAGGTCTATTATTTTAAGGCTGTGTAAAGAAACTGTGAAGTCCAAGATACCGCTGTGAGTATGGGACGGGTGCTGAGCTGGCTCTGTGCTGCCCTCACCTCCACGTGGGAGTATGCAGCCATCTGCCAGACCAGCTTTTGGACAGGATGTGAGGCAATAAAATATATCCTTTACAACCAAACGCACTCATTCTGGCTGTTGTGATGGGCTTTGATGGTGTGGGAAGGGCTGTGCGAGGGGCTGCTCTCCTGCCCTATACACATCATCCCACGGGTCCTGGCTTTTGTAGCACTGCCGGATGCTGCATCCCTGGAATGCAGGGGCTGGCAGCTGCTGGTATGGGGAAACGGGACCACATAAATTCCCTCCCGCGCAGCTGTGTTGCCCAGCAAGATGAAGTTGCCTTGTTTGCTCAGCCGTCCCCACCAAGGGGTCCTGAGGTGCCAGCAAACATAAGGGCACAAAATGGTTTTGTACGTGATGTCCTTTGTTCACGGCTGAGCCCGTCCCTCCAACTCTGACGCCCCCAGACAATCAGTGCTTGCTCAAAGCAGGGGCTGTGTGCTTCCAGCCACTTTGGGAAAACACCACTAAAACAAGTTATTAACGAGGCTGTGCTCTGGCCTGGGCTTTGCTGGGAGCCTGGGAACTGACACCCACGCACGGAGTCAGCTGAGGCTACCATGGGAGGGCTGGAGGCGGCCCTGTGTTTGCTGGGGATGCGCTGCATCCAGCCCTGTGAGACTGACCCTTCCTTCTGTAAGACTCCTTGTTGTGCTGGTGGTGGTGTCAGGGGATTGTGAAACGATTGCAAAAAAACCCTGGAAATGAGGCCCAGCTGAATATGTCTGCAACCACGATCAGCAAAGCACAAGCAGATGGCAGGAGTGAGCCAGCATGTGACATGTGTCCTGGTGGCTCTGTGATTGCATATGTAAACACCACAGGGGTGTTTTTTTTTCTCTTCAGATGATAGGTGGGCATTGGGCTAAAACAGGTTATAAAGATGTGCCCATGGGGGTGCTCTAATTTACCCTAAAATTTACCCTGAAAGCAGGGCTTGTGGAAGAGCACTGGCATTTGTCCCATGCTCAGGCACAGATAGCTACTCAGGAAGGCACACATGAGCATGGACACAGATGACAAATGCAGTCCCAAGTGTGCCTGTGCCTGCACACACACGGACATTTGCACACCACTTCCAGCTTTACTGCAGAATGCTGCTTTTAAGGAAAATAATGTGTCAGTGTTAGTGAGAGCTTTTTGCTGGTGAGGCAGGTGGCCACAGTGCTGCCATGGTGAGATGGCACCACCAAAACACCTCTGAGGAGGTTCCCTGCGAGAGGCTGAGGGGAGCGGCAATGGGGTAGGATCTTCAGTGTGCAGCAGAGGCCAAAACCCTTTCCGCACAGAGAAGCTGAATCCACAGGCCCCAGCGGATACAACCGATGTAAAGAAGATGCTCTAAGATGATGCCGCAGTGAAGCAGCAGGGGAGGATTCACACAGTCATACCCCTGCGCAGGGCAAACCTGCTGCTTTGCCTCACGTGCGAAGACAAGGCAGCATCAATGCGGTGTGTGCCGGGGCAGCAGGCGTGCAAGGGCTGTACGAGCCTGCCTAGGCGTTCGGCAGGGAAAGCGAGAAAGTTACAACCATGTCAAGCAGAGCAAAAAGTTAGGAGAGCTTGGCCACCCTGGAGCAGAAAGGTTTCAATGACAGCAGAAAGTAGCCAGGCAAGACAGAAACCACGGAGTGTAGCCAAGAAAAGGGAGGACTTGAACACAGGCCAAATGATTAGCTCAATTTTTTAGTTGGTGCAGACAGTGCTCTGGGCTTGTGCCCAGAGTGTGCTGGACTGTGACGCCAGGCTGAGCTCCAGCACGGCTCACCTGGAGACACACACACTGGCTCCATCCCCCTGCCCCACGCCGTTCCCAAGAAGCAGGATCTGGCTATGCTGCAGCGGCCCGACAGGTGCCAAAGGCTGTTTCTGGGGCTGCATGGGTGCTAGAGGGGCTATGGTTTCCAGCTGAGCCTTCAAGGTCTGTTTTGGTGCTCTCTCCACCAACACTGCCCTTCTGGGGTCTGCCATGGTCTTGATTGCAAAGAGGAGGTGGGAAAGTAGCTGGTGGGCAATAGGGACTCCTAGCCTCCCTGCCTCAAGGTATTTCCTAGTCCTGGCCGTCTCTTGGCACCCATCTTGTCCTAGAGGTCCCCAGCCCAGAGCATCCTCTCAACCCTTTCTTTGCCTACATGTAGCTCCCAACCACTCTCCCTCCCCCTGTCCTCTGTTTTTCTGGCTGGAGACCCTTGGTTGTGGGGTGTCCTCATGCTGCCGGTCCTCCTTCTACTCCCCCAGACCTCCAGGTCCTTCTGCTTCCCTCCCATCCTGCTGGAGATTGCAGACCTGCTCCTGGGCTGCAGCTCTCCAAGGCATGGTGGTAGAGCATCTGCTATCCTCTGAGGATGTCCTGTGGTGGGGCCAATGTGAACTGTGTCACAGAGCTGCATCAGACCAAAAACCTTACAGCCTCCTCTGTCCGGTGTCAGTCTAAAAGCCAACAGAACAGTGAAAGGGAGCAGCCCCCAAGGGTTTGGTCCATCCCATGTGCTTTTAGATCTGTCCACAGGTGAGTTTGTTGTGCAGCCTCACCAGGAATCCTTCCTGTCAAGCCACATGGGAGATGGCAAGGAAATTGCTGATGGGCTGCTTTTCGCACAGGTCTCCAAGCTGTTCCCCAGCCACCTTCTTGTGAAAACCCAGGAGAGGCTGCAAAGAGGACAAGGCAGCATGATGGCAGGGAGCCAGGGCTGGGGGCATCCCACTTAGCTGCTGACATCTCGGTGATGTCATAGCACGTCTAAGGACATTTGCAGGAAGCACCTGGCTGGGAAACTACGCAGCCCAAGGATGATGCTGAGGGACACGTGTGTTGCAGGGACCCTGGGAGATGGGTGCTCACCCAGGGGATGTTGAGCCGGACCCAGGTAAAAGGTCTTGGCTCTGCTGCCCATCACCTGTGGTGACCTCAGCATCAACGACGCTGAAGCCAATGAGTGTTAGGGATAGACGGATTCTAACAGAGCAGGAATTGGCACCTTCTGCATCACACTTAGCCAGATCCTTAGGACCATCTCTGATCCCTCTGGACAAAGGCGTGACTTGCTCTTTTTTGACCCTTAACTCCATTTAAATTGGTTTGACTGGGTTCTCTCAGCTAGAGGAGATCCAGTGGGGCTCCAAGCCCCATGGGCTGGCAGTGGTCCCAGTCCTCATGCTGCACTAGAACCGGGACTGCAATGGGAGCTATGCGGGAGGCTCCCTTGTGCTGGGAGTTGCGAGGGAAATTGAAACAGCTGCAACGCCTGCCCAGTATTTCCCAATGAGGTGAATGCAGCCAGGCCAGATCCTGCCCTAGGGACTGACTATGCCTGGAATTTGCTGAAATTCCCCCTTTGCCTTTCCAGCTCTGTAGCTCAGAGGTGCAAAGCAGAGCACCACAAGGTACCCCAGGAACATGCCAGAATCCACACACTGGTGGGGAGCAGCTGCCCTGGGGGGTCCCACAGCCAGCAGATCTCTGAGAGGGTGGCGGCATGGCTGCTGCTCCCCAAGGAAAGCCAGGGGATGGAGGGGATGCTCACATGGCCCATTTACATTTTGATGGGTTGGATTCCCATGGGGATCCCCTCATATGCGTGGTTTCCACTTTAATTAACAACAGTGTTACCAAGGCTTCTGCAGGGGTGAACACTCAGGGATGCTTTGTACTGCCTGTGGTGTCCTCGGGGATGGAGCTCCAGCACTCCCAAATTGCTCTGGATGAGGCTTAAATGGGTCAGCATACACAATGCTCTCCCCTCTTCCCAAATTGCACTGCATCCCCTGACCCTTCCCTGCCTGCATGTGCCTCTGAAGTGCCTGGACCCCAAAACATCCTCTCTTCTCCACCTGCACCATCTCTTCAGCTCTGTGAGGGGGATGGGGTGACCTCCCTGCATGCCACAGGGATGCACTTCAGAGATGACCATTCTCTTCTTAGAAATCCCACTGACCCCACTGGAGGTGGGGGGAAACCCATCACATCCCCCTTTCGCAATGTAAGTGGAAAGCCCCCTTCTTTACCCTCCGGTGTCCCTCATGGGGAGCAGAGGTGACTGGAGCAGCCATGCTTTCACCCACTTGGCACCCAGACAGCTGCCAGGAGGAGGCAGAGGCTCTCTTTCCTGCCCATGGGTCAGCAGGCACTGTAAGCAGCTGAAAGGCAGGGACTCCCCTGCAGCCAGAGGCCGTTAAGGGGTTCACCCCGAGAAGGACTGTATTCCCAACACTGAACACGCTTCTTCTGGTGTGTGGCCAGCTGGGAGCCAGCAGCAGACGGTAGTCACAGGAAAGTGGCTGGGGACACCTCCCACTTGCCAAGGGGACCAGGACCCCAGCAGTGCCTGGAGGGGTGTCCCACAGGATGGGAACCCCAGCACCCCTTGGCAGCCCTTGGGCATGCTCCAGTAGTTGCCAAACCCACCGAACAGGCAAGGAGGTGAGGGCATGCTGTCAGGCAGCACCCCTAGCACCCCTTGTCAGTGGGTCGGGGCTCTGCTCTTGGGACCCCCTTTTTGCAGGGGGCTCTGAGTTTGCAGAGGGAGGAGCCAGCTCTGGGTTAGAAGCAGTTGCTCATGTAGGTCTGACCACCAGCACCCAGGAACTGTCACCTTCCCTGCTGTGGCATCTCTTTGGTGCACCCTGGGGAAATCAAGCGGAGACCAGGTCCCAGAGCCAGCCTGAACCCCCAAACCCACAGGCAGGCTGGGGCTGATGACTGACACTAACCCTCCACCACCTAAATTCCCCTTCTGCCAGCCAAGATTTCTCTCCAATAGTTTGTGAGTGCTAGAAGAAGGCAGGTGCTGACTGAAGTTAAGCTGGCACATCCTGTTTGTGCCACTCATCCAGCCTACCAGCCCCTGCGTACCCCTTTGGCACAGTGCCAGCTTGCTGGAGCACAGGAGCACAGGAACGGCTGGAGGCCATGCTCTCCTGACAGGGGACACCACCTCATGCAGGAGGCTTGTGCCAGTGCCAGTGCAGGGATGGAGAACCTTGGCTGGTGGTATGGCTGGAATCTCCTCTTGCTTCTTACCATGGAGCAGGCAAGGAGCAGAGCTCACTATCTCCTACTGCTGAGAGGAGCAGAGGGACCCACTGAGGTCCCTGGGTCCCATCTGTGTGTCTTGTCCTCTGGTAGATATTTGTCCCTGTGGAAGGGCTGTGCACTGCTCTCTGTCAAGGTGCTAGGGCAGGCTGGAGCTGGAGCAAGGGAGAGGGGGTAAGGACAGAGATTCTGCTCCAGGATTTGTTCACCCTGTGCAGAAATATTTTTCCTACCATCAACAGGAATTTCCCTGGGTGCAGCTGGTGCATTGCCTTTCATCCTGCCCTGGGCCCCTCCAAGAAAAGCCTGACTCTGGCATCTCTCCAAATCCCTACAAGGCAGCTGCTGGCGGCAGTGAGACCCCCTTCACCATTCCCTCCCTGGGCTGCACAGCCCTACTGCTCTCAGAATCCTGCATGCTATGTATCAGGGGTGAAGCAGGGTGGTGAGGGCACATCACTGCAGGTGGCACTGACACTGTGGTGAGTCACCATCCCAAGGAGAAACAGCTCCCATCCCTGCTCTCCTGTGAGGGTTTTGAGCTGGAGTGCTGGTCTTCACTCCCTGCAGTGCCCACGCAGCTGGTGAGCTGCTGGCACCCAGCGCCATGCACACAACTTCTGTGGGGGATTTCTTCTCTTGTGCTGAGAAAGCCTGTTTCCAGGAAGATCTGTAGCTGCCTTTGGCTATCAGCCCACTGAGACACCTGGAAACCAGGTTGTTTTTTGGTACATGAGATTGCAGACCTGGAGCAGAGCATGCTGGTTGAGATCTCCTCCATCCACTAGCTTTGGATGTGCCTGCCAGGCAGGCACTGGGGAGGGCAGGGGGAGCAAGCCAGGCTCCCCTGACCAGATGGGGAAGATCAGGGGGAGCCAGGCATTACCCCAGCACCAATACGTACACAAAAAGTGGGGCTGCGGCAAGTTCTCCCCCCAGCATCAGTGTGTTGAGCCTATGCAATATCTAATGAGAATGTTCCAGAGATGTCCTGAAGAAGTGACTGGGAAATGTATGGGGTGAGACCACCTATGTGCTTGCCCAGGGCCCTGGGGCACTTTTGCAGGGTAAAGGTTGCCCTGACCAGCAACCCCTGTGGCTCAGGTGCTGGCAGTGGAGGACAGAAGCTGTTTGGCTCTGACCAGCTGGTTGCAGGGAAAGCAGTCAGGATATTCGGGAACTGCTCAAAGATTAAAATCAGCCTGTGGCAAGACTTGTTGCAACTTCCCACCCCTCTTCCCCAAAAGAAAGTGAAAGCCACAAACTGGAAGGATAAATAGGCAGCAGGAAGCACCAGCAGCAGAGCGCAGGGAAGCTGTGCGGAACTCATCTCTCCTGCCTGGAGCACCATCACCTTCCAGCCCACTCTCTGCCAGCCTCAGCAGCAAAATGCAGCGGTTGTATCTTCTCTGCTTCTGTCTCCTGGTGCTGGGACGTATCCTGGATGGTAAGAGGGAACCTCTCAGGCTGACTTTCTTGTGGAAGGGAGAGGATCCAGTTTCTTGCTCTCTTTTGTATTTCCAGCAGACTTTTAGAGGGACCCATGGCTGGGGGTCTCTTGCAGTCCTCCTCCATCTTCTGCTTGTAACCTGTCCCAGAGGGACTCCGTCCTACCCAAAGTCCAGGCAGGAGCCTGCAGAGCACTGGCGCTGGAAAGCTGCACTTGGGAAAAGCCATGGAGCAATCGTGCCTCCCAGTGCCCTAGTCCAGCTTGTGCACACTGGGCTGGGATCACCTTGGTCCCAGTCTCCCCAGCACAGCGGGGGAGCAGCCCTAGCACTCTTTGGCCAGTGGCAGGGCTGGGGTTGGGAGGGGAGGTGTGTGCTAGGGCAGAATCCATGCCTGAGGGGCTGCTGGTGTTGGACACGGGGGCTGCACACATTACAGCTGTCTGGGTATGTGACACCAGGCACTCTGCTCTGCTGCAGGCAGCTGGGGCAACCTACACCTTGTGATGTTGCACCACACCTTGCTGCCTGGGATTACAGGCATCCCTGGGCACTGCCAGCCTTGATGGGCATTAACAGTGAATACAGCATTTGCTTGGAGGATGGCTGAGGTCCCCTACCCCACAATGAAGTGCTGACAGCTGTGTCCATCAGATGTCACAGGATTAATCGGCGTGGGATGGGCTGGTGATGGAGTAGCTGCAAAATCTGTGGCTTCTTCAGCAAGTAAAGCTGAAGTCATTTCCAGCCTCTTGGGAATGGGTGTCTGTCTGTATTGCAGCATACTGAAGCTATGTGAAGACCCCTGTCCTACCTTGCTTGCTGCTGGTCTGGCCCTGGGGGTGCGGGAGGGAGCCAGGCATGCAGAAGGGTTGCCGTCTGCCAATTTGCTCTTTCTCAACTCCTTTGCTTTCTGTCAAAAGGATGCAAACGGTTCCTGGTGCTGGGGCATGGGAGCAATAAAGTTTGTGCCTGCATGTGCAGCCAGGGCAGTGTGTGAGGGCATTGCTGGTAGGCACTGTTCTGCCCCACTCCGCTGGGGTGGTCCCGCAGTCCCTTCACTCTCTGGGAAGGCTGGGTGAAGAAGCAGCCAAACCAGGGAGAGCAACCTCAGCATCCACTGTGTGTTTCTTCTCCAGTCCATGGTGGGAACAATGTCCTTGACTGTTGCCTGCGGACAAGCGAGAAGCCCATCCCACGCCGGATAGTGCAGGATTACCGTCTCCAGCTGGTGCAGGATGGCTGCAACATCCCAGCTGCTGTGTAAGAACCCCAGGGTGTTGATGGTTGAGACACAAGAACCCCAGACTGGTGATGGCCAAGAGATGGACCCTGTGGGGAGGCAGGAAGGGAGGCAGAGCAGGGTGGAGGAGGGATTTCAAGCTGGGTTTGGGGGAGAGGGATAAGGAGTGTTGTGGAAAAGACCCTGGAGATCAGAGGTTCAATCAGAGCAGGACTTTCTGGAAGGGTAAAACCTGGGACAAAAATCAGGGAAGAGTCATCTCAAGGTAGAGATGGAGGAGGGCAGTAAGGGAGGCAGTGGATAAGAGCTTGAGATGTGCTTGAGCATCCCTGGGGTCTCTGCTCAGCTCATCTTGGGTTTTATTCCCCATGGGCCTGGCAGGTTCATCACCACAAAGGGCAAGCGCCTCTGTGCTCCCCTTGAAGCCCCGTGGGTGGTTCGCCTCCAAGAGAAGCTGGATGCCAGCTCTGCCAGGAAGGTAAGAGCCGTCCCTATTCTCAGATGGGACTGGGGGAAGACTGGGGGTGGGTTTACCCAAATAAATGCAGCCCTGGGGCTGTTGCCCACCCAGTGCCACCCTGGGATGAGCCCAGTGGGTGCCACAGGAAAAGGCACTGGGAGCAAACCCCTCCCCAGTTCTGCCCTGCAAGCTTGGACTTCGTAATTTGTGCACCTTCACAGGGAGGGCTTGTAATGAGTTCTGTGGGTGCTTTGCAAGGCCTGCCAGGTCCCCACTTCACTACTATGGCATGGCTGGGGGAGGTCACCCCTTGTTGACCACCCTGACTGCAAGGAAGGGACTCTGAGAAGGCTCCTACACTGAGGATCACAGCCATAACAGCTGGTTTTTTCACTTCCCCAGGCCAAACCCAAGGGCAAGTAGCCTCTGAAGAAGTCTGTGGCTGTCCCCAGCACCTGGAGTGGGGCTGTCTCCCAGCTGTGAATCTGAAGCTAACGGAGCCAACCTGCTTCCACCTCCAGCCACAGGGCCAACCCTCCTCGGGATTCGTGTCAGTGCACTGGGCTGGGCAGAACCCTGCCTGCTCTCTCTTTTTCCCTCTGTCTCCACTGTGACCCAGTAACCTGTGTCAGGCTGAGCTGGAGGCTGCTGGACCAGACACTCTGCCACCTTTGCAGCCTGGAAGATGGTTGATGGACTATTCTGCAAGATAGGTTTGGGGGGATCTCAGCCTTCCCTTCAGTGCATCAGCTGTGACCTCCAGGGCTAGTTCTGATCCCTTTAGTTTCTATTGCCAGCTCCATGCCCAAGTCCTTCTGCATCCCTGGGAAGGGCTGACAGGACAGGACAGTGTGGGCATGGATGGGAGGGATGGAAATGTTCATCACTGGCCATGCACTGTGCTGATCCCTTGCTGAGCACAACCTAAATGCCCTTGGGCAGATCGTGGCCCATGTGGTTACCCTCTCACACCCTGACTTTCCCTCCACCATTTCCCCTCCTGCCCTTCCTTGCATGGGTAAGGTAGAGCCAGTAATGCAGTGGTGACAGAGTGGGCAGTGATGTTGCCCTCAGTCCCTGCTGTCCTCAGGGATGTTGGCACCCTGCTTGGTCCCCCAGCCTGCCATCATGTTCAAACCCTGCCCCACACCCCTGCCTTGGCAGGGATGCATGAGCAGCGTTCAGACTGCTCTCAGGTATTTGCTGCTAGATCTGTTTGATGTGACAATTACGGGTGTAAGTTGCTTCTTTTCTCTCTTCTTTATTGTGCTGTGAATTTGTTAAATAAAAAGAAAAGCCAGTGTGTGGTCAACTTGCCTCGTGTTTGAGCCTGAAGGGCAGCATGGAGTGTGCAACATGCAGCCAGCACTGCCGGTGGTGCCTCAGTGGCAAAGGGGCTGTGCTTGGGTGCGAGGTGGGGGAAAGGGGCTTTCATAAGGGTAAAGGATGCTTTCTACAGCAGCTGGGCTGCAAGTCTCTCCTGGGAGTCTCTCAGCACCATGGTGAGGTGAGCACCCTGCTCTGCATTGCTTGGCCAGGCCGTGGGAGCAAGGCCCCCGCTGGTTGTATTGCAGAGATGGGGTGGGAGGGAGCATGGCAGTATTGCACCATCCAGCCCAAACCACTTCAGTCCCACCAGCGCTGCAGCTGGGCTGCAGCTCCCCAGCTCCCACGGGAGCATGGGACACAGATGAAGAGCTGCAGGAACAGGAGCTTTGTCCTTGCAGTGGAAGGAAACTGAGGCACAGCATGGCCGATCAGTTTGGTGCTTGCTAGCAGGTGAGGTGCAGGCAAGGAGAAGGAGTTTTTGGGGAAAGGGAGGCAGGTGAAGACACCTGCTTCTGGGCACATCAATAGATAAGTCATGGAGGGCAGCAAACCAGGTCCTGCCCTGCATCACTGATAAGCCAGGAGTCCCTGGTCATTTTCCCCCCCGAGCCTTGGGTCTCCTGTGTCTGTGCACTGGGACTACGGTCTTGCTGACCCAAAGTGGTCTTACGTCCCCTTGGAAACTACCCTTTTGCCTGGGCCATGCAATGTCTAACAAAGCTGCTCCATTCAATTGAAGCATGGGCTGAACATGCACGAGTGGGATTTGCATGGCCAGCAGCCAGGCACTGTGCTCTCCTTCCAAAGACCACAATGTCAAACATGACTGGCCACAGTGTTAAATTATTTACACTGTCCCTGGCCCAGTTTTGGTGCCAGCCAGCAAGCCTGGGCAAAGGCTGGGAGTGAGACAGCCCAGGGTCTGTTCCTGAAGGCAGGGTTTCGTGGCCACCAGACCCTCCAGGGTATGGCATCCACAGTGGCACAGCAGCTGGGCTGTCCAAGCCAGGGAATGTCCAAGCACCTGATGGCTTTTGCTGAGACCTGTTGAGCACAAGCTTAGCCCTGGCCCTTTTCCTCCCCTGCTTGGCTGGCTCCCTTGGTTGGTGACTGGGTTTCTTTTTCAGGTGTTTCTCTTGCTGCAGTCTTCTGCCCTGGTATCTGTGCACACACAATGCCCGGGGCTCAGCTGTCTCTTGGTGTGACTTTCCCAGAGCACCAGTTCTGTCCCAGCTCATTAACTACAGTGACAGCCCCAGCAATACAATCCTGAGGGGGTGGAGGAGGAGGAGGAAGGATAGTATGGGAAGAGAGGCCAAGACAAACAGTGTGAATGGGAAAGGAGGATAACTGGTGCTTGCTTGGGCAGGAACCTTCCTGCTGCTCGCCCAGTGACCCCTGAGGGGGGTGGCTGGGGGCGGGGGGAGCGTGCTTGGTATGGATCTGCACTGGGGCTGAGCCGCTGCAGCTGATGTGGGTCCCTGTGCAGGGCAGGGGCTGAAGGAGGGCTTAGCCTGGGGCAGATCAGGTTCGTCCTTGGCTGGAGGCTACCCTGACAAGGAGCACAGTGTCCTGGCCCAGTTCCTTGGGAAGCTGAGGGAGAAGGGACTTGCATCAATCTCAGTGATGCTGGAAGCAGGTTTATCTATTTCCATCAGTCTGAGGGATGGCTTGGCCAACCTGCCTGTAAGAGCATGGCTGCAAAGCCCGTGGCTCCCATCTCTTCTGGAAGCAGTAAACATGCCCTCTTCAGAGCAATGCAGTCATTCATCACAGATGCCTGTCAGGTCCTTGTCTGCTGTGGCTCCCAAGCGGACGGTGAACCAGGTCCCAGCTCTGGCAGCAGGCTGCCCTTACTCCCCAGAGAAGGACAGGAGGAGATGCTGTCCTGGGCCAGGCACATGGTCCTGCCTATCTGTCCCTCCTCCAGCCATGCAGCAGCTCTCCCTACCACAGAGCGCAGCTCTTGGAAATCTGTCAAAAAACCAGCAGGGCTCAGTACTTTGTAGACTATGGAGTGAGTTTTTCAGATACAAAATGTCAACAATGTCTTTAGAGGGAAGTACACTTTCCTTTCCATGGCAGCTAGTGACTGCCATGTCAAAAACCTCAAGCTTCAGCCAAGAGCAAATTTCAGTAAAAAATATTCCAAGTCCTCCTGTATCTCTCTCCCCAGCCACGTTTTTCCTGCTCTTTGCCTACCTTCACTGCATCCTCAGGGGTTGTTGGGGCAGGATCAGGATCCACTGCAGTATGAAACAGACATGCCCTCAGTAGGTCTGGGGCTTAGTGCAAGGATCACTTTGATGCGAGGGGTTCTGGAACATCAGCTGAATCACCTGCAGTTTTTATCCATGCCTGTGACCAGTATTTCACATGTTGTGGAATGATAGGACTCATATATACATATATATATACATATATATATATATATAACTCAAAAGCTTTCCTAGGGAACTGACAAAACAGCTGCTGTCTTGGTGGCTGCACACAAGGCCAGGAAAGAAAGACAAGGCTGCATCTGTGCAAGCAAATTAAGCACACTTTGGGTTCTTCTCTGGGTGCCTGGTCTCATAGCTGGGATCATAAGAGCATTTCTGTCCATCCCAGGCATGGTTAAAACCATCTCAGGTGCTTCCCAGGCTGAATTCAAGGGGAACAAGACACAGAAGGCACAATCTTCTGTGGTCTCAGGGTCTGGCCTGGCATGGGCATTGCCAGACAGGAGGTAGGATTGCATGTCCACAGCAGAAGCAAGAGTGGCACTAAAGGGAAATGCTACGCTGGTCTCACTTTCTGCCATAATATCCCTTTCAGTGGCTTTACTGGAACTGGTTTTGTCCCTTGCCTCCAAAGAGATGGTGTACGTGGGCTTTTTCTGTCACTAGCATCCCCCATGTGTCACATATGTTGTTTCTGGACCAACTGGTAAGGACCTGGCTGCACCTTCCCCACGTGTACCCTCAGGCAAGGTGAGCAGCACCACAGGGGCCAAAAGCTGTTCCCCCTCCCGCAGCCCTCCCGGTGGTGCAGAGAAGTCCACGGGAGCTGTGAACATGCCCTGGGCATGTTTGCTAGTACAAGGGCTGGTTGTCCTTTGTGCTGGTGGTCTCCTCTGCTTGGTGCCTAGGCAAGGGGCTTCTCTCCAGGGGCATGGCTCGCTTGGCACTAGTGCCAGACCCGGCTGGCAGGGATTCAGGGACCTGGCTGGGTTTCTGTGAGGAGATGGGACATGTGGATCGTTGGGAAGGGTGAGAAGCCTGGTGAAGAAAAGCCCCTTTAGTCTCGTCCCACTGCACTGTTTGTTCTTGCCTCAAGAGTAATGCATGTGGGTGATGGAAATGCTGCTTGTCCAGACACTTTCTGCTGAGATTTGTCCTGTGGGAAGCTGCCAGCACCCTTGGCCAGGCTGTGGGGCTCCGAGAGGGAGCTGGTGTCATCCCCGCTTGCCCTCTTCCTGCAGCCGAACTCTCCCTGGTGGTATGGCCCAACCTACACCTCCATGGTCTGGCTTCTTGGATCTGATCCCCAGGGCTGGAGCATGGGACCAGGGTGCTTTTCCTGGCCTGGGGTCCTGGGGTCAAACAGAGCCCAGAAGTTGTCTGATGTTGGGACCCTTGTGCTCACGCAGGACTCGGCTCTGTGAGAGGTAATACAGCTCATTGTAGTGTATAGGCTCAGCCATGAGCCAGGTGCACCTTTGCCCAGGATCTAGGGCTCAGAGCACCCTTTTGAAAGGGAGGGGGGACCATCCTCTCTGCTCTTAGATGCACCCATCCTCTCTTGGTGCACAGTAGCTGTAAAAACTGGAGATTAAAGAGAAAATCAGGAGGACAAACAAATAGACCTGTCCTACTGCCAGAAGTCTCTGGAAAGTACCTTCCCCATCACCCATCCCTCTCAATGAACTGGTAGGCAGTAATGGGAGGCTTAGTGCCATTTCTGCGGCACTCCCCACCTCTCCCTCCTGTTTTCCTGCTTAGCTGTGCCTCAGGGTAAGGTCTTCTCTGCTCCAGTCGTGTGCCCCCTGGCCAGGAGGCTGGGGGTGAGCCTGCCCTCCCTCCTTTTCTCAGTTGCTCTGCCACCAGAGCAAAATGGCATGGCTGCATGGCAAGACAGAGCTGGGGCTGTAGGAGACTGAGGTGAGGTGGCACCACCTGGCTCACACTGCAGGGATGGGGCTTGGAGGGGGACTAGTGAAGATCTGGGAGCTCACTTAGCTCTGCTTGGGAGCAGATGGGAGGGACAACCACAGGGCAAGAGCCAGGCAAGGACAGCAGCAAAGAAGAGAAGGTTTTGGAGCTTCTCATGTATTTGTGAAATTGATGTGCAGCCCAAGCCTGGCTGGGGTGCATTAAACCCGTAAGTGCGAGAAGCCTTTCCTTGTCTGGGGTGGAAAGGGAGAGCCAGAAGCTTGTTAGCAGTAAGGCAGACTCAGCTCTTCTTGTGATCCTTGTTGAGCTCCATCAAGTGCAAACCTCTAACCCTCGGGTCTCCTTTTCCCTCTGTCTGCTTGGCCCTGTGCTGCCCCATTCCTGCCCAGTTTCCTTGGACCCCTCTGACCAGGCTTTACCTGAGCGATTACTCTTCTGTACCTGTCCAGAGGGCTTTGGCAGCTGTGTTGTGTCACTGCACACAGATGTGCCAAGTGTCGTATGGCTACTTTGCTTGGGAGGTTCAACCTCTGCAACCTTCATTCTGCCTCCTCCACAAACAAATCTCACTCTTCTCCACTTTCCCACAGAAAGTAAGATTTTCTTTCTTGCAGATGTTTTGGCTGGAAAAGCCCCTCCTCTGCTGGTCTGTACACTGATTGTCCCCACACTGCAAGAACACAACTGTGTTTACATGCACATTCCTTAATCTTGTTTAAATATCAAGCCATGAATTTCTACTGACTCTGGGGGGACGATGCTCCAGAAAAGCAGCATTTATGTCAGGAGTCTTGTGAGCTGCTGAGGTAGCCTTTGGAGAAGAAAAGTGCTTTTCTTGAAAGACCCTGCAACTTGTAGTTTCCCACCTTTGTTTAGTTGACATGGCTTTTGGAAAAGCACCAGTCAGCACTTACAGTGATGGATGACAGCCACTATATTGCAAAGAACAAAAGCAGAAGTGTCCCGGATATGCTACAGCTACAGATTTGCCGCCTTCCCACAGTGCTTGGTTTCATTTCCCAGCTACTGCGCAATGCTCCAGCATCCTCCTTTGTTCCTGCCAAGATCAGATACTCCAGGGAATTCCCAGTGTCAGAGCATGCAGGGCTATGGGTTTCATTGCCTGCCTGGGGTGAAAACAGGGCTAAAGTCCGCTGGGTCGATCTCTGCTGTTTCCAAAGTCTGTGTCCATGCTGTGCAATGGCTTTGCTGAGCCTGTGGGATTTGGCTGGCCTGGGCAGGGAAGCAGGTCCTGGAGATGCTGGCACTCAGCTCTGCACTTCTCACTGAGGGTAGGGAGGCTTTGCCCTGTTTGTGTTGCATCGCCCCATATCTCAGCACAGACACTAGGAGCAGATCTTTTGCAGCATGACAGGGGATGGTAGGAGGGAAGCTCTCTCTACCTTGGCCTGCTTTCAAGCTAAGCTGCTCACCAGCCCTGCTGCTAGCAAATCCAGCGCAGGTGGCTGGTTGCAAAAATTAGCATCTCCTGGCATGCTCATGTGCTGTGGAAGTGGCGTTTAAAACTGTTACTGCAGACTAAAGCAAAAACTCACCACAAAGAGCCATTTTTGAGACAGCCTTATACCAAGAGGTGCTCCAATCTTCAGTCCAATTTGGCAGGCACTGGAGCTGTCCTGGTTTCAGCTGAGATGGAGTTAACTTTCTCCTCAGTAGCTTGTACAGCACTGTGTTTTGGCTGATGTAAGAACAATGCTGATGGCACACCAATACTTTTAGTTGTTGCTGGATAATGTTTCTACTAAGTCAAGGACTTTTCAGTTTCTCGGGCCCTGCCAGCGAGAGGGCTGGAGGGGCACAGGGAACTGGGAGGGGACACAGCCAGGACAGCTGAGCTGAACCAGCCAAAGGGGTGTTCCATACCATGGGGCGTCATGCTGGGTATATAAACCTGGGGGGTTGGCTGGGGCCTGGGGATCGTTGCTCGGGCACTGGCCGGGCATCAGTCAGCGGGTGCTGAGCAGCTGTACTGTGCATCACTTGTTCTCCTTTCTCCCTTTTCCTCTGGATTTTATCCTTTCCCCCACCTTTCCAGTAAAACTGTTACTATTATCATTATTGTTATTATTGTTATTGTTGTTGTTCTTACCTTTTTATACTGCTTAAATTACTAAATTGTTCTTATCTCAGCCCTTGAGTTTTACATTCCTTCCCGATTCTTCTCCCCAGCTCTGCGGGTGTGGGGAGCGGCTGTGTGATGCTTGGTTGCCGGCTGGGGTTAAATCACAACAGCAGTGGTAATGGCAGAAGTGCACGCTGCGTTCAGTTGTTGGGGTGAGGACAAGGGGGTACACATCCTGCAACCTGCTACCACTGCATCCAGGCACTATTCCCTTCCCCCCCTGGCAGGGACAACTGTTGTAACCTATCTCTGAGCTTTTGTTTTGAGCAAGGATTTTGGGCATCACTCATGAGTGATCCTGTAGTGCATGAGTTATTTAAGTCAGCCTTGGTGGGAAAGGTGGTCCCAGGTGGGACAACTGGGCTCTGGAAAGCTGTGCACCCACTTGGGAGGGTTGTGGAGGACAGCAGTGAGCTTGGTCAGAGGGCTGAATGACTTGGCCTCCAAGCACAGGCTGAAGGAGCCTGGGTTTACCCTGCTTCCAGGAATTGCTAAAATGGTCTTCAAGTGCACAGAGGGATGCTGCGAAAAGAAAGTGAAAAAAGTACTCTCTGAGTTTACTTCTGACAGGTCAAGAAACCACAGGGGTCCCTGGGGTCAGACTTTAGGGGGAAATTCCATTTAGCAGGAAGAAGCACTGAAGAAATGCTACAGCTCCACTTCTGAAAACTTTCACAGTCCTACCAGTGCCTGTCAGAAAGCTGTAAGTAGTGCTGGCCCTGGCTCAGCACAAGATGGATTAGATGACCTGGGGCAGTCCTTCTGAATCCTTTTTTTCCCCTGTTATTCTAGCCTACCACGTTCCCAGTGGGTGAGGTGGGCTTCCTCTGCCTTGTGCTATTCCTCTGAGAGCTGCATGAAGTCACAGGGCCCCTGGAACTTCTCTAGAAGGTGGAGGTGGGAGGATGGAGTCACACTCTGAAGTCCCCACTCATTTGCTGGGTGCTTGATGTGAGGCTGCCCGTGACCACAAGAAACCCATGTCCCAGGGTGCAAATCCAGGAACTGACCTAGTGCCCATGTGATGAAGATGCCTTGGGAGCATGGGGAGAGCTTGGAAAGCTGGGCCGAAGGAAGCAGGTCATGTGCCATCCATGAGGCCCCTCTGAAGTGGAGCAGGCTGTGCAGACACTAACAGTAGAGTATGAACCATCAGTCGTCAAAACCAACCTCCTTGCTGTTACTACCTGGGCCACATGCTAGTGTGCTCCTGACTAGGGCCTTGGCAAGCTTGTCTCTGCTTTGTCAGCATAATTTGAGTGTGGGTTTAAGAAGAAAAGAAAGCAACCAAAAGAGAGAAAAGAAGAGTTCTTCAGGGCAAATGTGAAGCTGAAGAGTTTAGCATCAAATGCCTATTGAAAGCAGCTGTGAAGCCTTGCTCCAAGATAAATGAAGGCTGGTTTGAAGCTCGAGAGCTAGCTGGCAGGACATACTGTTCCAATCTTGTCAAATGCTTCCTGGACCACCTGTTCTTGCAGAGCTGGGTTCACCACAGAGCTGCCAAGGTGCTGTGTGCTCCAGTGGAGTGGCTGGGTGTATCATCAGGACCATGATGCTCAGCCCAGGCTTGGAGCAAGGCAGGGCTCAGGGTGTCCTTTCTCCCTCTGGAGAGTTCAGAGAGCTAGAGACGTTTCCACCTGGTGGTTTATCCACATCTTTTCGAGATTTTGAGGTTTTTTGAGTGGAGGCAGTCATGAAAGTTTGGCTGGCAGGAGATGTGCACTGCCTGGCCCCCTGGGTAGTACCAAATGGAGGCTGTAGTTTTGGGTTGGTGCAAGGTCTGAAGCACATGAGTCAAGGGATTTTTAACCAAAACGGGTCCAAGAGTGTCTATGCTCAGTGCTTTAACAGAATGAGGAAGGGCTTGAGCAGCTAACATCTGGAATAAGATCAGAAGCCAGACACGCTCCTAACCAAAGGAGATACATGGCCTTGGAGGAGAAAACAGACATGTAAATGGAGATGGAGGGGGCCAACAGCAGGTTGGATTTCTCTGGACTTGTTTTCCATGTACTGCAACTGTCTAAAATAAATGCTGGGGGGCTATGGTGTGCCAGAACATGCTGAGGCCATTCATCACAGGCTGTGCTGGCAGCTGGGACAAGTCCATGACAAGCCGAAGCTTCCTGCTATCCAGAGGGGCTCTGCCTCATTTGCATCATCAGTCTTGAGGCTGCAGCCTTTCCCGTACTGCATGCAGGCAAATGCAGGGAAAGACCAACTTCTTTCAGCAGGGCATTAACCCCTGCAAATGTGACCCTGCGGTGCTTTTCTACAAGGGCTCTGGCTGGGCTTCAGGGGGGTCATTGCTCTCTCTGCTCCCAGAACCCCTCCAGCGCTGTCCGGGAAGTAATTTCTCCTGGATCTTGCCCCTTGTAGGGTATTTCTGGTTGCACTCACAGAGTAGTTCTGGGTCAGCACTTTCCAGCTAAATAGTCCCAATCTGTTCAGCATTGCTTCTTCCAGAAGCTTCTTTCCTGTTCCAGACAGCATGTGTGAAGATGGAGGGCAGGTAGTTCTGCAATGATCTGGTATGGCTCTGCTATGAAGGGCTTTTTCGGAAAGCCAGGAGATTGAGTCTGGCTATAGTGCTGGCATGAAGACAGTCTGCAGCTCCGTGCCATACTTGTGTGGGCCATCGGGGACAGTACAGGCACAGTTGAACACAGACATTCCCAAGTGAGCCTTTTTCTTAGGTGCTTGCAAAGGGATCTTGGAGGAGGCCACTGTGGCTGGGTCTCTGGGGGCCTCCCCCTGGAGCAGAGGTCTCTATACTGCTCCAGAGGCAGCATCTTCCTTCCCAGCCTTCCTGTGGGATACTTCTGTCCAAGGATTTCCAGGCAGAGGATGGCCAGGGCCAGGAAAAAGCCATCAAGATAGTAAAGCTGGAGTTTGTAGGGGCAGAGCTGCCAAGGCTGCAAAGGCAGCGCCGGGCAGGGGAGCCGGGGAAGTCTCTGAAGCAAATAAGATGTACCAGTCTGGTATTCCTACCAGGGCACAGCAGCAAAGAGTGGAAAGTCCCTGGCTGGCTCTTCTGTGTCTGATAAGGCAGGATGGTTTGCCAAGGAAGGACTTGCTTGTGGATCCTTTCTTACAGGAAACAGAGAGGAGAGTCATCAGGACAGCAGTTAGAAGGCTCGGAAAAGAAAAGTCAGCCAGATCCTTACTTCAGGCAGCTCCAAGCACAGCCGTGGTGTTAGCTGGGCCCCTACACTGCACGGAGAAGCTGTTGGGAGGTCCTGGGCAGCAGGTCCAGGACTTCCCATCTGCAGGCTGGGAGTGTAACACTGAAGCCTGCTAAGCTCCTGAGCTCTCCTCCCCTCTCCTAATGCTACACGCTCCCCTTAGAAGTGCACTGCTCCCCGCAGAAACCCTGAAGGTCTTTTAAAGCTTCCTTCTGCTTCAGGGAGGCTGACCCTCCTTCAGTTTTGGTTGGAAACATCCTCCTTGCAGCCCACTGCAGCCCTGCCAGGGCCAGCCCAGCCACTCCTGTGCTAATGTTGTCCCCAGGCCTGGCACAACCTGTGTCCATCCCTAAAATGATCAGGTTGCAAGTTTAAAGCAAATGTGAGTGTCTTTTTCACACCCTCTGTAGATAAGTCATGGAAACCTGCAGTGCAGAGCACTGGGGAGGCACAGTCAGGGACTGGACAAACCCATCACAGGTGGGTCCCATGCAAACTCCACCTGGGGAAACTCCTATGCTAGTGACTCCTAGGTGCTGGGAGAGGGTGGCAGGGGGGGATGGCTCTGGTTTGCTCTGCTTCTTGTGCTTTTTCTTATGCATCTAGCAGTGGTCTCAGCTGGAGAGAGAGACAGAGTGATACACCCTCTGTCCTGACCCAGCACTGCCATTCTTGGGACTGTTTCCTCTGCCCGTTGCACTGCTGAATTTCACCCAGTATCTATTACACCTACTTATTCTTGTAAAATACATTGCCATGCCCCTGAATCATCAGAGAACATCATTAACCTGTTCCCACCTTTTGTGCTGGTGTCCCATGACCAGCCCCACAGGGTCCTGCGACAGCTCGCAGATGGACCGAGCCCCATAGCTGCTGCCCTTTCCCAACACCCTGCTTGCTGTAGCCACTCCTCACCCCTCAGCAAGGCTGGGATGCGGGGCACCAGCAGAGGCTCTTCCCTGCCCTTCATCCCTAGGAGATCTTCACCTACCCAGCATTTCACACATCCTGAGGAAGCAACTGCAGATGGAGGAGCCGTGGGTGCTGTCTGGAAGGGAGTGTGCTGGTCCTTTGACCTCCTGTCCTGCAGGAACAAGAGGACTCCTGGCTCCTTGCCCTGATCTAGCAACATTTAATCAAATGTGCCTGCATCCCTGAAAAATCCCGGCCAGCAGAGAAAGGCAGCCACTCAGCAGGAAGGAGAAGGAAGCCACCACTGAGCCTTTTCTTGTCTTTGTTCAGGCAGGCAAAGTCCAAGGCTAGCTGTCACATGGAGCCTATCCCGGCTATGGTTGTGTGCCAGCACATCCCGGAGACCTACAGGAATTGGCAGCAGAGAAAAACAATCTGGAAAGCACTTTGACTGAGGATATCCAGGGGGACCCAGGGCTCAGGACACAATCCATGAGGTTGGGCAGTCTTTTTGCGTGCTCCTGTGCCATTCTCTGCTCACCGTGATGGGCCTCTCTAGCTCCTGATAGGAGAGAAGCAGTTCAGTCCTGGCTGCCCAGGGAGGTTGGTGAGGGACAGGTCTGGTAGGCATTTGTGAGCATCCCAGACCATATCTGGTGCTGACATGTAGAGTGAAAAACTGCTGGTGGGTCACTCCAGCACATTTTAAGTATTTTGTGGTTTGGGTGTTGTTTGTGGTTTTGTTTTTTAAATTTAGAAAGAGAGTGATTTCTGGGGACAGGGATGTTCAGGGCAAACGTGGCAAGCCTCAGAGATGGGCACAAAGTAAGGGGCTGCCCTGAGAGATGCCTGCCCTCCATCTAAATCTCTTGTGGCCACTGTTGCTTCATCCCAAATGCCATTTCTGGAGGGGCAAGAGGGTTTGTGGTCATCTTGTGGGAACACCCCTCACCACCAGCTCATCATGCTGGAAGAACAGCCCCAGCAGAGCAGATTGCCACCTGCCTGTGTCAGAGAGTTTATCAGGTAGATGTGGTTGCAGCTCTGAGCCCCAGGAGAAACTGGCTTGTGGGGGAATGACCCTGCAGAGCTCTGCTCCACAGTGACAGTGGCCTCATCATTCTGCTGTGGCCCTGCTATGATCTGTGTGCACCACTCATTGTCCCTCTCCCCCTTCCCTGGGTAATGGAGTGGCAGATCTTCCACTCATTGCCTGCCTGGTCTATTTAGATGAGATTGTAAAGTCTTCAGGGTCCAGTGTAGATCTGATCTCTGGACAGCACCCATAAGAGTCATGGTTCCTGTGTGGCTTGGACAGGTGCACATGGCTGGCACATCCCTGTAGTCTGAGTGCTGATGCTCCTTGCAGTGTCCAGGAAACCCAAGCCACGTGTGCTGACTGCTGGCACTGGCCACAGCAAATGCTTCAGTGCTCTCCTTCCCTCTCTACTGTCCCAAAATCCCAGGAGAAGACTGCCATACTTCTCCAGGCCAGGGGAGCCCTGCTTGTGCTTGCTGGAGACACTGTCTCAAGGACACTGTGATGTGCTGGGATGGGTCCACAAGCCTTGCTCCCCTCAGCTCCTTTCTCAGACAAAGAGAGAGCAAGGAGAAAGGATCTCCCAAACCTCCATTAGCACCAGCAGTGCTTGCAGGGAGGTAGAGAGACCTGAGCATAGAAGAAGTCTACTTGTGCCCTGCTGATGGTGGTAAATGAGCTTGTACAGCACACAGCATACATCAGAGGAAGCCAAAATCTCCATCCTGGTGGGTCTGCTACTTTTTTTTAACTTCCTATGCTGGTACATGTAGGCTTGTATCAGTTCAGAGCTGACATCACATCAGTGCTCCAGACACATTCCCTAGTGCTGTTCCCTGGGCTTGTCTTTGGTGACACTGTAAAAATCCACCTCACTCTGCTAGCATGCCTGGCTGGTTGTCACTAGCTTGTGCATAGCCATTGTACCTGTGCGAGGACACTGAAAGCCACTTGGTTTACAGCCAGGGATGGGCCAAGGCTAGCCTGCCCAGCCTGCAGCAAGTGCGTGCCAGGAATACTTCCCAGGTCATGAAGGGTGTTTCCCAGTGAGCTCCCAGCCCTGCACAGCTACTGTCTTACACCAGTGCTGTTTAGTGCCATTTACCTCCACAGGGAAATCAGCTGTTGATTATGCAGCAGTAGGTTAAAGGGCTTTTAATATCTTTATTGGTTACAAGATACACAAACTTAGCCTGGTAACAGACATCAAGGAAAAAAAAAGTGAAGGTAAATCTAAATGATCACAGGACAACTCAGCGCTTTATCCCCTTTTTAAACAATGTGCTCAGGTTTGCAGATTATGCAGCCCTGGGTGCATTCGCGTAAATATTCACAGTGATACGATGTAGGTTCATATCCTTGAAGGGACACCTGCAAGCCCCATGTCTTGGACTTCCCCTCTCCTTGCATTGCTGATGCTAATTTGTCCTGCTGATGGATTGTGCGGCTGGAGAGCACTTTGTCACTCTGTCCTGCCTCCCAGCACGAGCAGTGAGCAGATAGGCAATAGGGGTTGCATCATCTCCTTGCTGCCCTCGGCAAAGCTGAGGAACACAGGAGAAATGTGTGATATTTAACGTCCAGATCCTAGAGACACTGAGAAGCTGGACTTCCCTTGGTGTGACAGAAGTGAAACCCAACAGCCATCTGGGCAGCACCCCTTCCTTAATACTTCATGGAGGTTCTGCTATTGCGCATCATCCCAATACCCAGCCTCCTTGTATGCAATTGTCTTTTTTGTCTTTTCTTACTTTCTGGATCCCAGCTGTGTTTTTAGGAAGGATATGGAGATTATTATACTGGAGGAATCACAGCAGCAGTTGCTGTGGGCTTTGCTGGAGCCTGTGCAAAGGGAACTTGCACTTCTCTTTGCAGTCAGTGCCCCAGGAAAGGCAGCAGATACTTTCTGGGTATTTTCGTTCAAAGTGGCTGCCTTCAGGAGGAAATGAAAGCATGGCCCTTCAACCACAAGTACCTTTCCTCTGGGCTGCAGACCCTGGTTAGCTCTTACATGTTTTATGAGTTTCCAGTCTTGTAGAGCAGGGAGCACTACAGAGGTGAAGCAGGTTTGTAGAGCACCTGTCAGGTCTTCACCATGGATCCTCAGGCCACAACTTAGGAACCGCTGTATTTAAAGGGTTGTCATGCAAAGGGGTAGAGAAAGAGGTTATCAACTGCAGAATTTGGCCCTGGAGCAAAGCCGGTGTGTTTATGCAACAGGAATAAGCAAACAGCTAAAATCTGCAGGAAGCAGAGCCCAATAATCCACTGCAGGATCTAAGCCACCAACAAAGCACGGCTCCTTCACCTTTCCTCCACTCTGAGGCTTCAGCCTCTGCTGGGTTCCCCTCCTGTTAGGCTGCAGCATGGCCGGTATGGCCATGGTGGCACACAAATGGTACTGCATTTTTTTCCATTTATCCTCCCAATGGGCCCCTTAACTCAGCAGTTCTCTTTAGCCATGCTACAGGCAGGAGTCCAAAGTACCCAACTGCCCCAGTGCCCCCTGAAGACACAGCAGTGCCCATTACAGGGCATCAGGGCTCTGTGGGTGACAGTAACTGAAGCAAATGTCCCCTTGTGCTGGAACATATTCAACGTTGCTCCTGGCAGGTTTTGGCCCAGGTCAACTAGCCTAGGCAGCTGACCCCAAAGGTGGGCATCATTCCCAACAGGCAGTTTGGGTGAAGCCAAGGAGGGTGAAGAGAGTTCAGTAGGGTGGAGGTTGGCTGTCACATGCCTGTTGGCCCAGGGACAGAAAGTGGTCCCCAGCAAAGCTGGTTTCCTAGTGCAGATGTAGCTGGAGAATCCCTGCCCTTCTTTGTGCAGTCCTGGGTGTTGGCTTCTGCATGACACTTCTGCTGGGGCTGTCAGTGTGTCATGGGGGGTTATCGCCTTTACCCCTCTGGAAAGCAAGGTCAGCTGGGTCTCAAAAGGCTCATCCCTCAGCTCTGCACATAGCAAAAACATTTCCCCAGCCCCCTCAGCTACCTTGCTTGCTAATGCCTCTCATTCACCACCTGCCACACAAGGTGCTTAGATGGTCTTGCCTGGCAGCACCAGGTGAGGGATGTGGATGGTGTCACCCTGCTGCAGGCAGGAGAGGACATGGCTCCCAGTTTGCTCCAGAGCCTCTGGCTTGGTGGTCAGCTTGGGACCACTTGGCACCAAGATGGAAGCAGGCTCCAGCATCTAGGGACCCAAGACGGGGGGAAAAGCAAGGCCAGGGGGTGAGAAGGTGCCTGCTGCCCATGACATCCTGCCACCACTTAGAGATGCCGTGCAGAGGCAGGAAGCGTTTGCTTGGTGAAAAACACCCAGGATGAAACCCTGATAACTTTCAGCCTACAGGGAAGGGCCAGAAACACTCCCAGGACCTGGAATGGAAAGCTGAAATCACTCATGCTTCAAGGTAAAGATGTGACATCCTCAGGCAAAGGGTCTTGTCCATCCCTCAGGTCAGGAGTGATGGTCAAACCCTCCTGGATCTGTAAATCCCACCTTCAAGAGTGATGCAACTACATCTGTGTTGCTCTGCTGCCTTTGGAGGCTGAGTCTGGCAAAGGGATGGGGAATCCTCAAGACACAGGGATGCATCAGCCTATGCCACCTCTGTTGTCACTCCTTCTGCCCTGATCCCATGTCCCCAGGCATCAGCACATGACAACACAGAGGCTGGCAGGGAGCCCAACTATGCTGCAGAGGGCCAGAAGGGCTTTCTACCTGCTCTGCTTGTGGTTCAGTGGTGCTCACAAAGGGTCAGTGTCTTGCTGCCTTGAGCCACATGAGTCCCTTGGTTTCTGTTCCCCAGTCACTCTCTTCCTTTCATTTTTCACATTTTTCTCTTTGACTGTAAATGGCCACGAAAGGGATTTCCCAGCCCTCACGGAGGAAGAGGCAACAATCCCTTCCTGAAGGAAGTGGCCAGGATCCCTGAAGGACCCTTCTCACCCAAGGGTAAATGATACTGATGTCCCCAGGCAGGAAAAGTTGGAGGCAGCAAGGGCAGAGGATGCTGCCATGGGTAGGTCTCTGTAGCACTTTGTGGAGGAAATACTGCTGCTGCCATTACCTCGTTAATGCTGGGGTGGGGGGGGGCTGCCATTGGGAACCCAGCTGCTGGGGTCACCTGGTGCTCTAGTCCAAGCACTGCTGAGCTCTGGAGCCCCAGGTTTGCCACAAAAGCATGCTGTTGAATAGCCAAGAGTCCCGCTGGGGAACTCCAAGGAGTGCTTTGAGCAGGATGATTTACTTCTCATTCTGCAGCTCTACACCAGAGACAGCTCTCATCCCATTTATCCACCTGGAAGTCTGTCTTTCAGAAACAAAATCTTCCTCTTCAGCGACTGTCTTCTTCCCCCATGTGGAGCTACCTACATGGTGATCTTGGGGTCTGCACGAAGATCTGCATTCAGGGTCTTTACCCTTGAGTGCTGCTGGGAGCTGCTGATGCTGTAGCAGCTGGTGTTGTACTCTTTCCACAGACCTTCTCCTCCACACAGGATGGCCACAGCTGAGATGACACACTTCTCTCTCAAGACTGTCTAATTGGCTTGATTTGTCCGTATTAAACATTTACCATCTACAGTTAGCTCCTTCATTAGCAATGACACATCATGTTTAACCACACAGCAATACTACAGCAGTACCAAAGCCAGCAGCAACCACTCAGCAAACTTCTGCACAAGGTTTAACACAAAGACCACGAGAAAATCTGGGGCTGAATTCAAACAAATGTACACAAGCCTGGAAATACATCTGAGCTGGCAGAAGATCTTAGACCAATATGCACATCCACCTGCACAGCCTTCACCCTTGCCTTCTTTATTTATACCCAGCATTATGGCTTGCCTGTGGACCTGGTGGTTTGCAAGGAGGAATGAACACACTTTTGGCTTGCAAACCACAGTGTAATTAATTCCCAACAAAGCTGGGTTTGACTTTGTGGCTGTGGAAAGTGCTACCCAGGCTTAACCAGATGTCTCTCCTGCATGCCTGAGGCGTTCATGCCAGGGGTCCCTGTTGCCCCAGCCCCACTCCCTCACAGCATCAGACCCCTAGCCCCCAGGGATTTGCCCCAAGGAAGGATTTTCACAGCCTCCTCTCCCAGGGAAGACATGTAATTCCTCGAAAGGCTGTTTTGAAAGCAGTGTTTGCCATCTAGTGGGAAAATCGGGTCTGGGCATTCCTCTTGCCTGCAGAAGGATGGGGCTTGGGGCTGTTTTACCAGGACCACTGTTGGGGGCCACACTCTCCCTTGCCTATAAGTGGGCAGCAGCTCCCAGCTCCAGTGGGGAGCTCCGGGGAAGAAAGAAACTGAGAGAAGTGATGCTGGCTTAGCTTCCTGCAGGCAGCTCAACAGGCTCTTTCCAGCTAGTCATGGATGGCTGTCTGAGTGTGGATCCTCAGCCCAAGCCCTTGCAGTGGTCCCTGGCTGAGCTGGTGCCCAGCATAAGTGGGGAGCTGAAAGAAATGCTCTGGAGTAGGGGAGAAAGCACCATGTCCTGGATAAATGGTGCCTTCCAGGTCAGCATTCCCCTGGGGATCAGTGCCTTCCAGGTTGGCATCCCCAGCATTCTTCTGGCAATCAGCACGCTTCCAGGTCAGCATCACCACTGGCATCAGTGCCTTCCAGGTGAGTAGTTTCCTGAGCATTGATGTCTTCCACACCAGCATCCTCCTGGTCATTGGTACTTTCCAGGTCAGCATTTCCCTGGGGATCAGATCAGTGCCTTTCAGGTCAGCAAATCCTCTTGGGGATCATTCAGCATCCTCCTGGATATCCCAGGAGCAGATATTGACCTGGCACTTTTAGCACCTTACCACCTCCGTATCCATCAGCACAGAGGTGACTAGGCTAGTGCCCAGCAGGTATGCGGCACTCAGCTGTTGCTGTGTCTGGTGGATCTCCCAATGTGGAGCAAAGGCTGGGAGTTACCTGTATGCTGGGAGGGCCCCACACGTAACCCTACAAAGCCACATGCAATTCCCAGAGTCACATTTAACTCTGGCCCATCATTTTTGGGATGCAGAGAAAGGCCCTGCTGTACAGGGCTGGCTGTCTGCCCAGTGCCTGCTCTGTGCAATCCTGCAAACTCATGGAGCACTGGAGTCCCCAGCTGGTGGAAGAGCTCCTGTGTCAGGCTGGGCCATGCTGCCCATAACCTCTCTTTTCTTGGTCTGCCCCTGCAGATGAAGCAGCTGACGTGGCAATGGATGCAGAGGACCATAAGGTGCAGCTGGTGGGAGAAGAGCAGGCAGGGAAGCTCTCTCTCCCTCCATGGGGAA
Organism: Falco cherrug; assembly: GCF_023634085.1. Taxonomy (NCBI): domain Eukaryota; kingdom Metazoa; phylum Chordata; class Aves; order Falconiformes; family Falconidae; genus Falco; species Falco cherrug. Next base: position 10,952,902 of record NC_073720.1, on the reverse strand, counting down.
GCTCCCAAAGTGTGTCCTGCTCTGTTTTAGTCCCTGCAGCTCTGAAGACAGCTGGAGGAGAAGATGAAGTTTCTGTCATAGTGAAGGGAGATCATCTCCTCTGAGCAAGTGACACAGCAGCATTGAGAAGATACAGTTCTCATGCTGCACAGCAAAGGAGATGTATGCATGGGGAATATGCCATGGACACTGCTGTGAAAACCAGTACGACTGGATGTGTCCCCTAGTGCCACCACACCTCATGGCAAACACACAAAACTTTGGGAACTCTTGCTTGGACAACAGGACTGTTTTCAGTGGAAAAAAAAGGCTGGCAGGAAAGACCTGGGCTGGGAGAGCTCATCCAAAGGGTTGCTGCTGCTTTGACATGGGAGCAGCCACTCCCTGGGAGCATCCTGAGCAGCAGTGCCTGGGGACAGCTAAGCTGCTGGCTTCAGCCTCCCAGCACCTCTGTGGCCATGTGCCTTGCATTTCCTGGCTGTGAAAGACCAAAAGCATCCTGGAGGCAGGGAAGGGTCCAGCCCCAGCAAGCAAAGAAAGAAACAACCTACTCCTGCAGGGAGAAGCCTACCATGGGGCAGCAAGAACAGGTGTCTCAGGCCTCTACCCTCTCCACATCTGTTTGGGTGCCAGCACATCTGGCCTGGCAGGCGATCTCCCCTTCTCTTGGGAAAGAGCAGATGATGGACAAGGACTTTGCAGGCCTGTGGCAGCTAGAAAGGAAGGCAGATGAAGAAGAGGGAATATGGGTGATCTCAGGGGTCTCTAGCGGGCTGGGTGCTTGGACTCTCTGTAGAAAGACCCCAGGCAGAGTATCCCACATACAGGCGAGATGAAAGCTATGGCCAGGGTGCATGCTCAGCACTGGCTTTTTAAAGCATTTGTGTTTGGATCCACTGTGTCTCCAGGGCATGTTCCCACTGCTGCTCCACTCCCCGTGGCTCCTGAGGAGGATACAATCCTTCTGGAGATGCTCCACTCTCTCCCTTGACACTCTCAGGACTTGCACCGGTAACAATTCAGGCTCTGTCTCATGTCAGCCATGATGCCACTTCCATGGAGACCAGGTGTACGGGCCACACCTGCAACTTGTTCCCACTGTCCTTGCTCTGCCCAAGGGTGCCCCTTTGCCAGCTTTACACATTCGGCCTCCCAGCCATCTTCACAAGTCAGCCCCTGCATAATGAGGATCTTTGATGCTTAGATGATATTTGGATGTCCAAACCGCCTATTCATCCACCTATCCATCCATCTATGCATCCTATGCCAACTGATCCATGCATCCATCTACACACCTGCACAGCTTCTTCCCTCAATTCATGCATCCTTCCCTCCCTGCGAACCACTGACTGTATATGTACCCTTTCTTCCTCACCTCATAACATAAGAATGTTTCATGACCCTATGGCTTCCACAACCTGCCAGAGCTGCTTTTTTCTTTCCTTGGCTCAGGATGTGGTGGAGAAGGAAGCAGGAGCAGCCATGAGAGGTAAGTTGAGACTGTTTTGCTTCACAGTCCTGTGCAACCCGCTTCCTCCCCTGCAAAATGTGGGCTGATCCTGGCAGTGAGGCAGGGAGAGGAGGAAGCTAGGCTTGAGGGCTAGCCCAGATATTTGGCAGGGTTGGTGGCAGTCAAGCATCCCAGGCACTGCTGCACAACTGCCCACAACCACTGCCCTGCTGCAAAGGTTTTGCCGGGGCTATTGCTTTCCCAGAGGAGACCTACACACAGCTGGGTGCCTGCTGCAGCCCAGCCCCTGCCCGAGAGATGCTCTGGGTGTGACCACCCTGCACTGAATGGAGACACAGACCTTTCTGCACCTCAGTGCTGGGGACCTTGTCGCTAGCCTAGCTGGAAACTAGGGACCTAGCACTGCCTGCTGGAAATTTTGTACCCCCAGCAGGTCCCAGGCCATGTTCTCCTGCTCTTTTCTTCTGCTGGGCTTGGGCTGGTCCCTGTCCCATGCCAGGGAGCTGGGCCCATCCCCACTCCTTGGGGATGCAGCCCACAGGCTGCTTCGAGCTGGCACAGCCCCAACATCCCCAGGCCTGGCTTGTACCAGCTCCCCCAGCAATCTTGGCAGAGCATCCACACTGGGAAGGCTGGAATACAGCAGGAAGGCAAGTTTGGAAGTGCCTCTGCCTTCTCTGGGCAGGGTGAGCCCAGGCAAGGCTCCAGCCTGCAGCTGGAAGCCTCCTGCTCAGTCAGTGGCTGTGTGAGCCACTGAAGAGCCTGAGCCTTGGAGAAAGTGCCCTGGCCCCATGGTGGGACAGGGAGGTGCCGGCACTGGGACTGCTGTCATGGTCCCTTCCTGTTTTTCTTCTCCATGCTTGAAGACAAAGTTGACTTTGGCATGTAGAGCCCTCTCCTTTATCCCAGATTTCTTCCACCCCAGCCCTCCCCTTGCATCTTCACTGGTCCAGCGAAAAGCTCTGTTTACCCAGCACCAGGGCATCCTCTCCCTGGGCAGCTGTGAGTGCAGCCCCCAGCACCAAGTATCTTCAGCCCCCAAGCACTGAACTTGCTCCTTGGGGTCCCTGATGCCTTTGATGTGTCACATTTACAGGCTACTGGGGCAGGGATCTGAGCCTTGGGGCATCCCAGCAGGCAGATGCAGTGCAGGCAGGCAGGACTTCATGGTGGCATGCACTCTCACCCGCTCTTGGTATCTCCAGCTGCCAAATGGGTGGCAGGTCTCATCTCTAAAGCTTCCATTGAAGAGGAAAGGTATCATCCTCCAGGCCCAAGGGCAGCAGGATGTGGTGATGAGGACCAGATGTGCATCTCCTGCCCTCAAGCTGCTCTGGTCACCAGAACTGGGTGTCCCCCGTGCCTGGCCAGGCAAGCCTCAGCTAACGAAGGGGACACAGGGCTTGGCACATGGAAACAGCATAGCTATGGAGTCCCTGTGCCTGTCACTTCTTATCTACCCACTAAGCTTGCCTGCACAATGCAGGCACACATTCCTTTGTGGATGTGTGAGGCTCTGGCATTCTCTTCTCACCCCGGCCAGCAACAACCTCCTTCTATATGGAGCACACCTGGACCTTCTGGAGTTGATCAGCAGGCAGGATACAGGGGTCAGAGACGCCATCTCACACTCTCCCATTTTCTGGCCATTGTGCTCCTGCACCTAAAGCCAGCACCAGGTGCCAGGAAACCACTGAGCTCAATTTGCAAATGCTGAAGCCACTAGCTATGGAATGGACATCACCCATGTTCAACAGCATCATATGGACAACCACAGCCCTGATTCCCTCCATAGTGGCAGAGGAGTGGGAGCTGGTGGTGATAAGAGCAGGTTTCCAAGTGGAAAGGGCTGCCCACGCCATGCTGGGGACTGAGGGGAAATGGGTGACCATGACACATCAGAAGGGGTGCTGTCTGGTTTGGATGCCAGGGATCGGAGCCCGGCAGATGATGGCAGTGTGACACAGCTGGAGCTGACAAGTTCTGAGATGCACCAGGGAGAAGGGATGTCGCTATTGGGCCCAGAAGCCCAAGTAGGATCTGCCCCCTTATACCTCCCCAGCTTGGTGACCTGCCTTGCTTGCTCCATGGACAGCCCTGCTCCTGTCCAAAGATGATACCACACCAGCAGCACACCGTAGATGGAGGGCTGACCCCCATCTCCCCCATCCACTGTCAGTGTGCTCACTGGAGGCAGTGAGGGCAAAGCCAAGCACCAGCATGGGCAGCCCCTATGCCCCTGCACATGGGGTGGGAGCACAGGGGCACCCAGTGAGGGCAGAGGGGTCTGTGGGCACATGAGCCATTGCAAAAGGCACAGCCCTACCCCTGTCCCCTCCAACCCAGTCCCCACAAGGACCCTCTGGGAAGTCACACCCCTCCAGGCTCCCTCTGCATCCCGGGTTCAAGGGCAGCCCTGGGGCTCAGCTAGTAGTGACACATCACCCCGGTGGGGTGGGTGCACTGCAGGGTCCCTGAACCCCCACCCCATGCTGACTCTCCTCCCCATACTCCCCACACTACTGCTGCCTGAATTTCCACCCAGTCCCATCTGGATCTCATTGAGCTGCTGGCGCTGAGCACCAGGGTCAGGAGATGCCAACACATGGAAGTCATCAGAGGGGCCGGGTCGAGACGCAGGGAGGGGGCCACATGCTGAGAGTGGGGGACTGTGCGGAGGGTCCTGTCCCTGCTGCCGGGCTGGTGAGGGCAGGGGAGATGTCCCAGGCAGCTGCCTGCATCCTCTTCTGGCACTCAGCGGGGGCTGGCCCAGGCAAGGGTCTCTCTCAGCCCCTTGAGGCACCCGGGGAAGAGCTGACCTGTTTGGGGACCAGCCCTGCCACCTGTGCACCTCCTGCAAGGACTGTCCCCAAGCTGGCATCTTACTCAGTGCCACTCACCTCTCCCCTGGCCCAGCACCACCTGCAAGGGGGTATTGCTTGGGCAGTGCCAATGCTACCCCCTTTATTGGTATCACTGCTCCATGCAGCCGTGGCATGGGGCAGAGAGTCGGGGGAGTCCCTTCTGCCTGCTGGCAGCTGGTGGGGGGTGATGGGCAGGGCTCAGCACTCCCTGCTCACTGATGCCTGGCGCCCCTGGGAGCCTACACCCATGGTCCCCCCCCCTTGACACTAGGCAGGGAAGTGGGGCTGGCTCAGCGTTTCATCCCCATGTGTTTAGCAGCGCCCAGCAGTAGGGCTGGCCAGAGACGCTGAGTCCAAGGTGCCTCCAGCTGGCTTCTGGAAGGCACAGGCAGCCCAAAGCTCCCAGGAGCAGTGCCTCTCTCCTTAGGGTCCATCCTGCAGCCCCAGGGTGCTGGGAGCTCCGGCAATGTCCACGACCATGGGGCAACCCAGAAGGCGTGGGGTCCTTAGGGGCCAGCAGTGGCATCAAGTCCCACGTGTGAGCGAGCGGGTGCAGGGAGTGGGGATCGGCCAGGGCTCACTACAGGATCTGGGCCTCTGCCGAGAGAGAGGGCAGGGGGTCAGGGGGGCACTGATGGGCCCCCCACGCTCCTTCCCCCGCATTCCCCCCGTTACCTCCCCTGCATCCCGACTCACTCGGTAGTGCCTTCAAGTGGGTGGCAGCAACCAAGAAGTTGTGGGGTTTGGTCTTGTCCTTGCCTTGTTTCCTCACCCGGAGCCTGGGGACAAAGCAGCAGTGGCTAAGGACCCCAAGCAGCACCCCTGGGCACCAGGACCTACCCACATCCCTGTTGATCCCACTCTGCATCTCCAGCCTCAGCCACTCCAGTGGGTCAGCTCCAGGGCTACAGAAGGAGCTCGTCACAACACAGAGCAGGACTGGAATCGGGACAGGGACCAACCGCAGAGCCATGCTGTGTCAGGGAGAACACAGCCATGGCAGGATGAGAGGGGACCTGGGGAAGGACCAGCCGGCAGTGCCCAGTGGCAGGACTCCCAGGGGATGAAGGCATATGGAGGTGTCTCTGGGATGACTCTGGAGCATGAGAGTCCCCAGAAAGGCAGAAGCCTTTGCGGTGATGTTAGTAGCCGCAACATCTTTGGGGGATACTCAGAAAGGTCCCATGGATGTGGGCTTATCAGAAAGATCCCAGGCAGGCTGGGAAGTACTATAGCCCATGGGGTGTGCTGGGAAGATGCAGTGATGTTTCAGGGGGCAAGGGGAGCATAAAGCAGCTTATGGGGCTGGCATCAAGTCTGTATGGGCAGAGACCTCAGAGCAGGGCTGGCGGGGGACATGGGGCACCCCATCCTGAGGGTTCGGGGGCCAGAGTGGGATGGGTTAGCAATCATGCAGACTCCTCCGTCTCAAAACCCAACCTACCAGACGAGGATGGTGATGATGAGAACAGCAGCCAGGACAAAGAAGGCGAAGATCCCGAGGGACACCAGGACAGCCATCTTCTCCACGGGGTCACTGTGGTCTGGGACAGAGAGACTGCCATGGTCAAGGGATGCCACAGTCCCCAGCACCCGGGGGATCCTATTGCAAGCTCCTGGACAATCCAGCACCCCAGCCACACATGGGCATGGGGCAAGGGACCCTTGGCACTCCTGCCTGCCACCCCCAGGCTCTACTCACTGATAGGCTCAGGGTTGGAAGCCTGGGAGGGCTCCTTGGCCAGGATCTCCAGGCTGGTGTCTGTAGTGGTTTCTTCACTTGCTGTGGTCACCAGGTCTGGAAGGACAGAGGGGATGGGAAATACTCACCAAAAAGCATGGGCAGCATCCCAGAGACCAACAGAGAGGAGTGAAGAAGTGTGCCCTTGTGCCCTGGGGTCAAATGAGCCCAAGGATGCCCCCAGGGTGCCAGTAGTGCTCTGGGAGTCCCACTCTGCCCCGAAGCTGTGGGGGGCAATCCCCAAACGGCAGCAGCATGGCTGCACCCTGCCATGGGGCTGGGACATGCTTTGCCCCCTTGATGCAGCCTCCCACCATGGGGCCAGTTCTTAGACAGTGCACAGGACCAGCTTTCTGGGTCAACTTTAAGGGACCTCAGGAGCTGCGACTTGCTCTGGGTAATATTTGGAGGATGGGTGCTCTAGGGAAGGGGTTGGAGAGGAGAAGCCCGGGTGCTGGAGGAGTTTTGGGGAGGGATGGTGCAACCTGGTAGGGCTGGTGGGCTCTGCAGCCTGTCCCCCTCGCACCTCTGACTGGTGTCGCCCGGGCCTCAGCACTCCATTCGCTCCAGTTCCCTGCATCCAGGAAATCCTTGGCGCTGACTTGGACCACGTGTTCTAACCCAGCAAAGGCATCTGTGATCACCTCGGACAGGTTCACCGTCTCCACCTGTGCCGTGCAGAGGGGAGCTGTGAGGCAGGCACGGGCACCCCTCACTGCCCTTGTGCCAACCCTCCTCCCAGGCCAGCTTTGCCTTTTCTTGCCCACCGCTTACCACAGACCAGGAGCGATGGATAACGGGCCGGTACTGGAGCCGAAACCTGAGCTGGAAGTGGGGTTCCTTGGGCCAGGAGGAGGGATACTTCCAGCTCACGTGGAGCCGCCGTGGGGCGAGGGGGATGGGCTCCACCACCAAGCCCTCTGGAGGGTCTGGCTTAACTGTGCAGGAATGGACAGGGAACCTTCATCACACCAGAATGCCATGCAGAGGGGTGTTGGGCTCCCTTCTGCCGCCCAGAGCTGGATGCCCAAGGGATGGACAGACACTGGGATGGATAGATGGATGGATGGGGACTCACTGATGGCCTGCATGGTGACATCAAGGAGGCGAAAGCTGGAGCCCAAGGGGTTCACCTCAGTGATGTTCAAGCGGTAGGAGCTCCAGAACTCTGACCCATGGACAGTACAGGTGCCGGGGTGGGATGGATCCTGCAGGCATGGCCCCACATGCCCGTTCTTGTTCCTGCAGACAGGGAGGCAGGGTGGTGACATGTCCGTCTGTGTCCCCCCCCGTCCCGCTCACCACACAAAGTTTCACAGTTCTGCCAAGGAGGTGCTATGCAGGGAGACCCCCATGCCAAGACCCTGGTGGAGGATGTAGCCCCTGTTGCAGCTCCGCTGCCCGCACCCCTCCAGAGCCCAGCACATCCCTCTGAGCATGACCAAAGGGACCTTCATCCCAGCCCCACAGCCCCTCCTGGGAAGGTTCCTCCTGGGGGCAAACGCTTCTCCCAGGCACCCAGGCTTAGGCAGCTGGCTCCCCTATGGGGACCTTCAGTCCTCACTTTGGGGACCCCACTGAGGACAGTGGTAGAGCCTTCTGTCACTGGACAGGGGTCAGTCCCCAGGGAGCAGGACTGCAGTGAGAGTCAGTCCTACCTCCGCTTCTCTTCACCCGTCAGCGATTTCTTCCTGTCATAGAGAGAGATGGAAAAGCACACGGTGAGGATGAAGACACAGCACGAAGCCAACACAGCCGTGACCCAGAGGAGGGACAGCGGTCTCCGCACCACAGAGCAGCCCCCCACTTCCACAGTGGTGCACACAGATGACGTGGCATGGCAGATGGAGTCAAAACTGTGCCCAGCCCTGCCAGTGAGCAGCCTGGCAGCAGGAGCTGGCAATCCCAGAGGAACGAGATGGCAGGGTGCCCAAGAGGGTCTTTCCCCAGAGGACCCCCCTCCCCTGCCCAGGATTTCATCATGCAGCATCAGCAAAGGTGCAGGAATACAAATAAAAGCAGCTCCTCGGTGGCTGGCTTTGCCCTCCCACTACAGACCCTAAAAGCCCCCTGCTTCCTCCCACCCCCTCCCTTCCAAGCCCCTGACGCTCCACACAGCCCCCTCCCCACCAAGCCCCCAGCCCGCGGCTCCTGCAGCTTTCATCAGGGCTGTGCTTTATGAGCTCCAGTTGACTTCAAAGCAGCCCGCTAATTTGGCCTGCCGGGATAATTAGAAGCAGCGATGCTGTCAGGGCTCCTTTCATCCCAAAGCATGCTGAAGCGCTCAGCGGCTTCCAGATGACCTGTTTCTCTTTTATAGCCCCTCTGGTGCTGGCAGAGCTGTCAGCAGGGAGGGATTCTGCCTGTGCTGGCCTCCCAACAGTGCTGGGGGGCTCCCCTTGGAGCAAGCAAATGCTGAGTGCTCTGCTCACCCCAAAACATGACCTGCTCTGGGGTGCAGCATGGTGAACTCAGTGCATGGGTTGGATGGCCAACAGAATTTGGTTGTTATCTGTGGCCGGGCCCCAGGGCTCACCCTGTATAAACGCCACAGCCCATGCCCTGTGGGGGACACATCACCTGTAGGTGGTCATGTATCTGGTGGGGAGGAAGGTCTCCACGCTGGAGGTCCAGGAGCAGGAGAAATTCTCGTAGTCTGACGCTCTGCAGGACACAAAGGGGACTCCTGGAAGGTCTGGGGTGCAGGGGGAAAAGAGAGTCAGTGAGAGGTCCCCTGTCCTGCAGCCCAGCCAGCACGCAGCAACCCCTGTGTCACCACAATATCCCCTCTTGGCAAGCCCCTGCCAGGTGTGCAGGCACTGCTGGCCCATCCTGGTGGGGCTGCACACACTCCACACCCCAGCCTGCAGACACGCTACTCACGCCCCAGCCGCAGGGACACGGTGTGCAGGAGGCTACCGTCCTCGCTGTAGCAGCTGTAGGTTCCTGCAGTGGCCAAGCTGGCGTGTGGCAGTACCAGGGTTCCCTGCTGGATGGCTGAGCCCTCTGGCAGTGCCACAGCACCCGCCCGTCTCCATTGCACTGGTGAGCTGGTGAGGAGAGAGCGGGCAGGTGGCATTAAAGGACAGGGATGGCAGGTCACCCTAGGCCCACCCTGTAAACCTTCACATCAGATAAATCCCCTGGTGTGCACAGAAAAGACCTACCTGGCATGGGCACCGGCGCACAGCAGGGTCACGTCTGTCCCCACCTGTCCATACTGCACACCTGGAGGGACACACACAACCCCAGATGAATGTTAGCACCCTGTGCCACCCCGTGCCAGGGCTGGGGGGGTCAAGGTGGGGAGCCTGGGGTTGTACCCCCCTGGGGAGCCAAGCACTAGCTGTCGGGTCTTGCCTCATGCAGGTACCACCACAGGGGACTGGGAAGGACTGCTCCCACCTGGGGCTGGGCAACAGGCAGCTGCAGCAGGGCACTGGCCAGAGGACACCCATCACCGTGGGGCTGTGTTTCATGTACAACCTGGCTCTGGTAGGTCTGTGCCTGCCTGGGGGGGAATGGGCTTCCCCCGGGGTCCCTATGCCTGGGACATGGGGGGCTGTGTGGGGACTTGGCGGGGGCTCACCTTCCTCTCCCCAGCCCTCAGGGACGGCGAGGGAGGCTGACACCAGGGCTGCCGCAAGGAACACCATCACCCTGCCCAGGCCTGGGATGGGACTGCGCATCTGGAGGAGGCAGAGTCGGGAGGGAGAGGGTGTTATCCCCTGCAGTGGGGTGGCCAGCAGGGTCCACAGCCTAGAGCACCCCTGCAGGACCATGGACCCCACGTATCCCTCTTGTCTTACCCCATCGTGCAGGGGACAGCACGGGGACCATACTGCTGGGACACCAGCTGGGACAGTTGGCAGGGTCTGTGCCGCTGTCACAGCTGGTCCCTGCCTGCAGAGAAGTCCCCATGCCTGGAGGGGGAAAACAAAGGGCAAACACTGACCAGGAGCTCAGGACTGTGTGGGTTGGCGGGATTAAGGGCTCTTTGCCATTGCAGTCCTGTGCCGGGAGCCCTGGCTGGCTCCCAGCCCCAGGGTGGTCCAGAGACCTACGCCAGTGCAGCTGTAGTGGGAAGGAACTTAAGAGAAATTCTGGCCTGTATTTACACGGCAGGAGACAGCAGTTAGATCTGAACAGGCTCACACAGCCACAGAGAGCAGGTCTGTGAGAGCTCAGGCTGTACCAAGACTGGCACTGGCTGGGGTCCTGCATCACTGCCCACCCTTGCACCCGCTGCAGGGCTGGTCCATGCAGGTCAGCGCCCTTCCAGGCCATTTGGGGTCTCTGGACCCATGGAGAATGGCCCTGAAATCTCTTCCTTCCACTCAGAGATCACCATTGGATCTGGGGTGAGAAGTGTGGGGCATGCTGAGTCAGGGATGTGCACCCAGCTCTCCATGGGTCAATCCCAGCCACACACCGGGGTCTCCCCACCATAGCACAGCTAGCATCACCCTGTCTCTGCATCAGCATCACCCTGTCCATCCCAGCCAGCACTGCTCAGAGCTGTCCATCCCAGGCAACACTGCTCTGCCCATACCAGCCCGCATCACCCTGGCCAGCCTGGCCAGTCACCCTCTCCACCCCAGCCAGCATCACCCTGTGTGTGCCAGCCAGCATCACCCTAAGGCATCTGTTCCAGCCTGCATAGTCCTGCATGTATCAGCCAGTGTCACCCTGTCCATCCCAGCCAGCACCCTGTCTGTGACAGCCAGCATCACTTTGGGGCATCCACCCTGGCCAGCATCACACCATCCATACCAGCAGGGTCACACTGTCCCTATCAGTCAGCCCTGCCTGCCCTCAGCATGCACAGGCAGCTGAACCATTTCTCCCTGGAAGAGCCCCCTGCCCACTCCTCATGAATGGGCAGGCTTTTGTTTATTTCACTCGTATTGCTGGGTTCTGGTCCTGGATAAAGGTGGGCAGGGGCTGAGGGCACCAGAGACAGTGAGCTCCCTGGCAGCCACAAGTGCATACTGCAACTCATGGGCATAAATCCGTGTCCCCTTAAGTCATTTGGGTTCAACAGCTGAGGGGCTCCAGGGAAGGATGCTGCAGCCCAGCAAAAGCACCCCAGAGCAGCTGCCAATTCCTGTCCTGCGGGCAGGTGCCCATGGCTGCATGGCAATCCATGTGGCGAAGGAAATGAGAGCTACAAGGCAATGCACTGCAACCCAGCCAGTGCAGGGTGGAAGGTGTGTGGCACCCCACATCAACCCTGTTCTGAACACACCAGGCAGCCTCAAATGCAACCCCCAAATGTAAATAATCTCATGAGACTGTCATAAGCTTTTCCTACCAAACCACCAGTAGAAACACTCCCAAGAAACATCAGTTAAAAGGTCTCTGCCAAAACTATGTTGGTAATGAACTGGGAACATTCAGCCTGAAAGTAAAATATTTTGGTGATGGGGAAGAAAAGAGACTTAAAATACACTTACAAGCAGCAATGAAAAATAACTCCAAACACCATGTGGGCCACAGTTAAGGGGACAGCGCTGGGGGGTGGTCAGGGAGAAGGGAGCATGTGTTAGCGTGGAGAGAAAGAAATAGTTTTAAAATAAAATCATTTATTCTCCTGACTGCTCTGGGGTTTTGTGCAAGCGCTGCAGAGGGTGAAGGCAGAGCTGCTGCATCCATCGACCACCATGCTGCTCTGTAGCAGGGTGACATGCTCTGGGTGCTGGCTCACTGCTGACATGAGTTTGTTACACCTCAGGGCTGCTGACTGGTTCAAGGCAAGTCTGAAAAAATGACCTTGCAGCTGCAATGCTGAAAGGCACCCCTCCCTGCATGGACAAGGGAACTGCTGGGGGCATGGCACACTTTGCAGCCAGCCCTCTGCTACCATCACTGCGGAATGGTATAAGCCCTGCCCAGCTAGCCTGGCTGTGGATGGTACTGCCAATAGACCCAGAGGCACACCAAACCTTTACATGGTGGCAGAGGACATCTCTGCAGACCCCACTCCAGCTGCATCCCAACCCCTGATCTCCACAGTGACCCCCCAGTGGTACCTCACCACTCATCGTGAGGGTGATCCTGCATACTCCAACACTTAGGCACCCTCTGTCCCAGGGCGACCCCAGTGCTCCCCATCCTCACTTCAGCATCCATGAGCTCCCCTGCCTCAGATGGTCTCTTTTGGGCAGCTGCCCACTCCTGCCAGTGCAGCAACTGGGGAAGGCAGCACCGAGCCCCCCCAAGACACACACTGGCTTAGTAAATGACCTGCCTGAGCACTGCCAAAACCTAGCCATGACCAAGCATCACCACAGACAGAAGAAACAGGGCAAGCCCTTCCTCGGCTGCCCAAAGGCCACAAACAAAAGGGGAAGGAGCCGCAGAGCCGGGGAAGACCCAGAGCCCTCACCCGCCCCGGGTGCAGTGGTGTGGCAGGGGGCCAGGCACTCCAGGCCAGGCAGTGCTGCAAACCAGCCTGCCCATAAAGGATCCCCTTACTTTCTGCAACCAAACTCCCTCACTGAGGGGAAAACAGGCGTGCAACTGAACACACACAAACATGCATTGCCAGGCCACCTTCCTTAGCAGATCTGCAACCCCCGGACAGGCACATGGGTGGAGAAAGCATCCCTCTACACTTGCATCGGTGGTGACACATCCCAGGGACAGGGAGTCCTGGCACAGTGGTCCTGGAGCCAAGTCAGGACAGAGGGAACAATCAGAGCTTTTCTTCCTCCCCACATGCAAACCCAGGCCAGAGAGGCATCTGCTGCCCGCCAGGGCTGGGTGACCTCCCATGGCCATGGCCTGGGCAGAGGGACCCAGCCCAGCCTGGGCCTGTGGCTTGGCACTGGCAGGGAGGGCAGCAGTGCCAGACTCTGCTCCCTTGGCATGGGACACCCTGGTCACCAGCACAGTCAGGGTGACCCAACTGTGGCACCCATGAATGTGAGCCAGAAACAAAAGGCGCTGCTCTCCATCCTGCACCAACCCTGCTGTCCCACTGGGCATCATTTGAGCTCTTCCAAAAGTTTTTTGGGGAGCTGCAGGGAGAAATCCTGCCATGAGCCCCTTCCTGCATCCAAACTGACATACTGCGAGACAAAACATCCCCCAAAATCACAGCCATGTGCACCAGCACTGATGCCCACATGGGGTGTGACAGCCCCTCCAGCACAGCCGCTCTGTGCCATGCTCCGCCGTGGCCTGGCAAAGCCCAGTGCAGATTCCTGGGGGAGGCCAACTTTCCATTGTGCTTGACGCTTTGAAAGACAGTGGGTTTTGGTTTTTTTGTGTTTGTTTTTGCTTTGCTTCATTTGAAGTCTCTCTTCAAAGAGAATGAGCTGCACGCAGAGCCGAGGGTGGCAGGGAGGGGGACACAGGCAAACGATGCTGTGCTGCAGGGGCTGAAGATGGCGGCAGGGATATACAGGATGCTTCCTACCAAACACAGAAAGCTGTGCCTCCTAAACTCTCCCCAGGGTGGTCTGGGGCAGCATCGCTGCAATAGAGATGTGGCTAGTAAAACAACCCAAGAGCACTTGGCAGCTCTGCCTGCTGCGTGCTGGGTCCTGTCAGCCTCCAACCTGCACAAAGCTGCTCTGCAATGGGTGACACCTGACGCTAGCCAGCTATAACACCCTAGAAATGGCATCATACTGTATTCCTGCCCCTGAGCTGGGGGAGCATCCCTGGCCCTGCAGCCCAGACCCTTTTCTCTGCCAGTGTCTGCTGTGGGAAACATGTCCTGTGGCTAAGAGCGGCAGTGTTTTGAAGCAGCAGGAATTTGCCTCTTCTTGCTTTCCTGCAGGGTTGGGAGCACAGTGCCCCACTAATCCCCTCTCCTCCTAGCAGCCCTGCAGAAGCACCATGCCCTGCTCTGAGGAGCTGTGGTGTGGCCCGAGTCCTCATGGCCACTGATATGCCCAGAAACCAAGCAGCATCTCACCCCTGCAGCACCGGTGACCTCCATCATCACTGCATCAACATGCACCTTTGGGGCTGGGGGAGCATGGACGTCACTGCTAGGACAGTCCCCTGCAACCTGCCACTCCTGTCCCCTTAACACCTCTGGCACCCTGCCAGCTGCTGGGTGCCCAAGAAAGCCCAGAAATGGGTGCAGGCAGGGAGGGAAGCATGTCCCCCACCACTTCCAGGGCCACTGGAGCCATGCACAGTCCCCAGGACCCCTGGCAGCACCCAGGGGTAACTCCTTGCCCACCTTGGGCACTGCCAGGGGGGTGCTCCCTGAGGCCAAGGGGGGAGCCCTGCTCACTGTTCCCAGCCCCTCTGGTGCCTTCGGGACCTCATGCCTGCTGGGCGGGGGGGGGGGACACCATGCCAGGCTGAGCTAAGCCAGCACACACACAGGCACTACTACAGCCAGTGCAACTCCAGCACACTGAAACTACCCCAGTTAAACCAGCAAAACCAGTTGCAGCCTTTCCCTGTGAGGCCAGTGCAGTCCAATAAACCCCAGCACAACTCGAGCCTGGGGCAAGACCCAGTACAGTCCCAGTATGGGGCTTAACCCCTAGGAGCCCAAGCATGGGATTATACCACAAGAAGACCAGGACCAGGATTAAATCCCTTTTAGCCCAGGAGTGGGATTAAATACAGTGTAGTCCGAATGTGTGGTTAAATCCAGCTCAGCCCAGGTGTGGGACTAAACCCAGCTCAGCAACAATGTGGGATTAGACCCAGCACAGCCCAAACATGGGGTTATGCAGTCCAAACGTGGGGTTAAACTCAGCACAGCTCAGGAGTGGGGTTAAACCCAGCTCAGCCCAAACACAGGGTTAACCCCAGCACTGCCCAAGGAACCGGTTCATCTCCCCAGCCAGGTACGATGCACATCGCCACACAACTCAGACCAACTCCCCACAGTAACCTCTGGCAATGACTGGATGATGGCAGGCCCACTGGTATCCTCTCCAGACCCACCTCCTCCTTGTCCCAAGGCTCATCTCCCTCCTCTGTGGGGCCAGCAGCTGCGGTGGGACACAGTGCTGGGCCCTGGGAAGCCACCACACACCGTAGCATGCCAACAGCTTCATGGAGGTCAGGCTCTGCTCTTACCCCAGCTGGGAAACACTCACCCCAATGCCCCAATTTCCACCCTCCCCTGCTCCATCTCGTGGGAAGAGGTCTCTGGCTCCCAATTGTAACTGGAGGCATCAGCAAGCGCCAAAACAGCGAGGGCTCTGTTAGCAGCCAGCAGCCCTGACGCCACGCCGGCTGGCAGCGTTGCGTTTGGAGGGGGAGAGAGGGCCCCTCCGCCCCTGTCCCCATCCCCACACTCCCCCCGAAGCCACGTGCCAGAGAAATTCCTAAAAATAATCTCCTGTCTGTAAAGAAACCCACTGGCACTACAGCTACAGCAAGAGACTATTTTTAGGATGGATGGATGGAGTCATGGGGGGGCTGCGTCCCCACTGTCCTCTTCACACAGTCACTGGACAGGGACGGGCACAGTGCTGGATGCAGGGACGCGGGTGGGACCCGCTGGCAGGGAGCTGGGCCACCCTGTGATTATAACAGGGTGGGAAAGGCTTTTCCTGTCCCAGGAACGCTTTAGGGTTTGGGACATTTTTCCGCTGCTGGGCTCAGCCTATCCTGGCAGAGGTTTTGATGAATCCATAGCTCCTGGCACAACAGGGCAGCTGGGCACCAGCCCGCTCCCCATCATTTCACCTCCCCAGCAGCATCTACATCCCCCAGCATAAGCTCCCCCCATAAGCTGGCTCTGAAGGAGATACAAAAGCATATGCATCCATATATGTGGGGAACTAATCTATGTCTGTACATACATGTGAATGCCCCATGCAAGCTCAAATCCTCCTGATGGTCCTGATGAAGTCCAGCATCGAGCTGGGAACCCTGAGCAGGAGAGGGGCCCCACAGCATCCCCCTGCCTGGTGCTCCCCCCACCTCTCCCAGCACTCCGAAGCTGGCTGGTGCCTGGGAGCCGCTGGGCTCCACTCTATCCTGGAGGCATGGAGGCACCCGGGTCAGCCAAATAGCTGTGGGGCCAGCAGGGCCAAAATAAACAGCTCACCGTACACAAAGGCTCCCCCAGCTAGCAATTTGCTGTCACTCCTTTTGCAAAACAAAATCCCTTTTGGGCTGGAGAGGGATTTCAGGTGTCATTAAGGGCCACCTGGGAGGCCAAATAAAGCCACCACCAAAGGGTGGCCCATTAACCCTTTGCACTCCACCGGCAGCATCCTTGTGTGTGGGGAGGATGGCAGTTGCAGAACCCCTGCAATGTGTGGTGTGGGGATGCTGGAGCAAGGTTCTGGCACCTGGTGGGGTAACAATGTCCTGTCTCCATCACACTTGGAGACAACCCTTCCTGCTTACCTGAAGGGAGGCAGGCCAGGGGATATAGCAGGGTGTGAGGCATGTGGCAGGGATGGAGACTGAGGAACTGTCTCACCGCGGCAGTATCTGTGCCCCTCACCTCATGCCAGGTCAATCAGATGGCAGCCCCCAAGCCAAAAGGAGGAGTGACAAGAAGTGGGGAAAAGCTGGAGCAGAAGCCCACCGCTGAGGCTAGGGGCTGCAGTGCCGGGCCAGGGGATGGGGCCTGAGCCATGCCTAAGTTGAGAAGGTTGGAAAAACACCATCGGCTCATTTTCTGCTGGGGAAAAAAAACTCCAGCCAAGTTCTTCTGAAAGATTAAGTGCGATCGTAACCGAGCAGGGAGCGGGGGGAAAGCAGGGCAACGCGGTGAGAGTGCTGACACATCTCCTTCCCCAATGCTGGAGAGACGCCCCAGCCCCACTCGGGGCCAGCTCTGTTTACAGGCTCCTATTGTGTCTTTTTTTCCTTTTGGGTTCCCCCCACCCCTCCTCTTCAATATTATAGTTCAGAGTAAACAAAAGCAAGCAGCCTCTCACTCCAAACATTTCAGCCATCCCAAACTTTCTCTGGAGGGGGGCTGCCCGTGGAATTTTCCTCATCCAGAAGAATTTCGAAATGTTCCCGTTGCAGCCTGCTTTGATTGGAGGCCAAGGCAGCTCCAAAATCCTTGGCAAAATGGTCGAGCTGCCCTCTGCACAGCCCTGGCTCTGGGCAGAGGCAGCAAGGACCAGCAGCTGCTGTGCCCCAAAGCACCCCCATGCACAGGGAACCCTCCAGCCTGGCACACTTGCCAGATGGGGACAAACGCATGTTCCAGCAGGTACATCCCCCCCAGCTCAGCCCATCACCTAAAGGGAGCCAACAGGTCCTGGTGAGGCCAGATCCTACTGGGTTTTTAAGTATTTTAAACTGCCGCTACAGTTATTAGTGCCCTGAGATGGCGACGCTGGTGCAAAGTGCTTGGGTGCACTGTGTGTGTGCATCCCAAAGCACGCAGTATTTCCCTTTGCAGGTGGCATCTCCACAGCACCAGCCAGAGGGGACAGGGTGAAGCAGCTGCCAGAGCTCCTTGGAGGAGTGGTCTGTGGCACCCCATGCACCAGGAGGGCAGTTTGCAGCAGTGATGCCGGCTCAGTGCTGCCTGCTCAGTGCCTGGGCAGATGGAGGAGGGGATGGTCTGCTCCGAGGATGTGGAGTCGGGGCACAACACTCTCCCCTGCAGATCCCTGGGAGACTGCATGTGGAAGGGAGGAGGAAATGTCCTCCAGGATAAGCCATAGTTGGGTGCCACCCAAGGGTGCTGCTCCTCTCTGGCCCACATTGCACTGACAGGGCCTGCACCCCAGGCAATGTGGGCAAGCAGAGACCCCCAAGAGGTCTCTTGGCTCTGGCTAGGCACAGATGTGGTGTGAAACACATGGGACCCTGGCATGGGGGTGCGAGCACCGCTCAGCCCACTGGCAATGGGGGCATCAGGAGTGGCCCCTAAAACAAGTGGCAGGAGAAAAGCCCCACCAAAAAGCCCCACAGGAAAGCCAGCACCCGCAGGAAGAAGCGCCCAAAGCTCAACCCAGCATTGATTTGGTTGTCAATCCAAGCCATTGGGGTGGCCTGGCATGCTCACTGGCATGTTCCCTGCTCACTTTCTTAAATGGTCCCCTGATGGGCACCACTGCGTAGATGGTCCTGCAGCCCAACAAACACCCGGACACGCTGAGGAGCCCCCATGTCCTCCCTCCCCAGTCACATGCAGATCTCGGTGGCTGTGACCCCTTGATGCACACATGCTGTCATGCCAGGAAGGCGAAACCTTGCTGGTACCCACAGCATCCCAACCCTCCCCAGCATCCTGCCCCAGTGGGCACAGAGCCCCGTGCCACTGCAACAGCAGTAGCAGGGGTGGGGGAGATACCTCAGCTCCACGCCGGACAGGGGTCTTGCCGTGGGACGGGGCTCCGCCGGGTGCCCCCGCTGCCTCTGCACCATCTCCCTGCACCGCCTTGCTGGGATCTCCTCCTCCACAGAGGCTGCTCAGTGGCTTGGTGTAGGAGCGGTCCTACCCCCCCCCCCCCCCCCAGCAGCCCCCTCCCCTATAAAGGGGCCAGGCAGCGGCTGTGCGGGAAGTAGAGCCCCCGATGCAGCAGATGGGGTCTGTAAGGCAAGGCTCCCCCAGGTGTGTTTGCCTTGGCTGGGGCTCAAGCCCGTCTAATTAGAGCTACAGAAAACATATATTAAAAAAAAACGAGGGGGGAAAAATAATCCTCTCCCCTGTGCTGGGGCCCAGGGTTTGGCCGGGGTTTCTCGGGAGGCCAAGTGCAGGCGATACAGACTCTGCTGGCAGCAGCCTGGGGAGGGAGGGATGTTTGTGGATACTAAAATGCAGTCATAAAGGAGAATAAAAGGGTAGCCTTGTTTCAGAACGAGTCTCCGAGGCTTTCCCTACTCCCGGCATGCTCGGCACCTGGCCGGCAGCTCAACCAGCTCCCCCTTCCCGCAGCCCCCCCAGCCAACCCAGGCTCGCTCAAGGACTGAGGTGCTGGTGGCGAGACCCCCACCCTCACAGGGTGAAGCCCAGCACCTTTGGGTGGGTGAAGATTTGGGAAGCCCCTGTTTTAAAGTCACCCCCACGGGGCTAAAATTACAGCTGGTGCTTCTGGAAAACTCACCCCTGCACATCACCTCCTCCTCGCCACCGCAGCTCCCTGCCTTCCTCTGCCCACTGCCCTGCCTGCGCCAGCTGCTTAGCAGCAGCCACATGGCAGCACTGCCAGTATTCCACTGCCTGGCCTCTCCCTGCCTCCCCGCTGGAGGCAGAACAAGCCTGACGGTGTTTTGGTCAAGGTTTAAAATTAGTCCCAGGCCCCCGACACCCCCAGCACCCACACAGACCAAGGGGCCATGGCAGGGTCCCATGTGGCTCCCTGGCATCTTGGGGTCTCAGCCTATCCCCAGGGTCAAGCAAACCACCCCAGAAGCCCTCTCCTTGGGACGTCTCCCCAGATCCACTCCTGAAGTGCGATGCTGCCTCCCTGCAGCATCTCTTCCGCCTCCATGCTGCCATGTCCAGCTCCGAAGTGCCACACCAAAAGGCTGGGGTGCTGCTGCAGGCATCAGCCAGGCAGAGGTGGTCCTGTCCCGGACCTACCTGCTCAGCCAGAGATACCTGGCACACACCTGGCTTCACCGCTGCCCTCTGCCCCCTCCCCAGGGCAGAAAGGAGGGGACAGTGGTCCAGAAGCCCCCCCTTCCACCCCTGCTCCCATCCCTCACCCTTTTCCCTGGCAGCATCCTGAAAGTGCAGGTTCACCAAGCTCCCCCGTCCCCCCAGCTCATGGGGACCCTGGGCACACCCCATCCCCAGCCACGGCCCAGATGACTAACACCCCGGCAAGCGAGCTGGGTGCCGTCAGGGCGAGCAGGGCCTGTCCCTTGGCCAAGCTCCCTCCCCGCAGCGGTGAAATCACGTCTGGAGAAAGCATGGAGAGGGAGCCGCTGCCCCCCCCACCCCGCTGCTTCCCAGCGAGGATGCTCGCTCCCTGCCTTCTGGCTGGCTGCCCCACACTGCAAACCCCGCATCCCAGCAGAGGGATGTTCCAGGCACACAGCCTGCAACAGGACCGCACATCTCATCTCCTCCTCCTCACTCCGGATCCCATAGCAGCATCCCAGCTACGACAACAGTGCGGGATGCAGAAACGTGGCAGCAAGCCCCAAGGCACTTGTAAAAGTGCTCCCAGGGAGCAGGCAGGAATCTCTAACCTCCCTCTAACCTCTCTCATACCAATACAACCCTGCCAGAGCCTGGAGGCTGACTGCGGGTGGAGGGGGGACCACTGACACCCCCCACAGCAGAGCAAACTGGCTCACAGAAGGAGCTGGTGGCTCTGGCAGGCTGGAAACACCCCTGGGCAGCACCAGAGGGGACGGTGAGGGACTGGCCACCACCACTCGCCTCCGACCTGGCACAAGGCACGCGCCGGCTGCTATGGGGGTGACTAATGCAGCTCTTTAAACGCCTCCGCCGGCACAGGAGCGTGGCTCCGGGTTAGGGTTTAATTATCTGCCTTCCTCTGCAGCCTGTGCTCTCCTCTTTTTGAACTGCCACGGGGACCCCAGGGATGTTGTCCATCCCCCCCCAGCCTGGATTGCTGGCACCAAGTGAGTGGGGCCGCAGCAGGGAGCTGGCCGGGAGCACGCCAAGGCTGCAGCTGGGGGCTATAAAAAGCACGGCTGTGGTATGCAGCGAGGCACTGAGAGGGGAATAAAATAAAATCAGGTGGTGGATGAGTCGGACGCTTGCTTCTGCACCAGGGCTGGCCCCAGCTCTGCTCCCCATCATCCCTCCCCTGATCCCTGCCTGTTTGACAGCGCAGTGAGGCTGGGGCAGAGTGGAGAGCTGAGATTCAGCTAAGGATGGAGGATGCAGGACTGGATCAGCAGGCAACGGAGGGGGTCAAGGCAGGGGGAACAATTGCTGGCTCTGGCATGTGGGCTCCTGCCCAGGATAGAGGCATTGCAGCCACCCCTCACCCAGCCTGGAGACGCCGGATCTGGGCACCCAGCCTCCTGGCAGCTTGCACTGGAGGATTAACCGTACGCTGATTTACGTCCAGAGGTGCCTTTGCTGGGATGCAGCTGGCGCACCAACAGTGAGAGCAGGCACCCCACCATTGCCCAGCACCTGGGTCCCAGCAGGGACCTCACCCAGGGGTGACAGTGACAGCACAGCTCAGGGACAGACAGGGCTCCCCTTGGCTTGGCAGGAGCTCCCCGCTCAGGGACATGCCGTGTTTGCACAAGTCTGAGCAGGAGAAGGTCAGATTAATTTTAAACCTGAATAAACAAGGAGAGAAGTCAATGCCAGAGCTCGCCCTTCCTGGCAGGGACGCACAAGCAGCGGTGCACAGCACCCGCGCCATGGCCATGCCCAGCCCAGGTACCAGCAGGGCTCAGCCATGGGGCTCATATCGCCCTAGGAGAGCCGGGACAGACTCAAATCCCAAATCCCATGCCTGGGGGCCTCCCTTTTCCACAAGGTGCTCCCAGCTGAGTCACTGCTGGCAGCGGGGAGAGTGGCTGCCGGTTGCCTTTGTAAAATCCCTCCAGCCTCCACAGGGAAGCACCCGCCGCGGGACCCCTGTCCCACCAGGAACAGCGCTGGGGCTCACCTGTCCCCTGGCCACGGTGTACAATGCGGTCTTGAGAAGCAATCAGGAGGAACAAAAAACATATAATAAAATTGTTTGTGGGTCAAGAGGAAAATAGAAAAAACAAAACCAAAAAGTGTTTGTGCTTTTTGTGCCAAAAGGAAAATGAAAACCAAAACATTTTGTTCTAAATGATAGGCCTTGTTTAGTTTTCAGTGGTTTTACTTTTTTAAAATGGTTTGAGTTAAATCAAGCTACATTTGGCTTCCAAACATTACCTTGGGGTGGGGAATAAAATAAAATTAAAAAAAAAAAATCAAAACATCTTATTTGGAAAATGTCAGAGCAAAATGCCACGGCTTTTCCAGCCCTGGGAGAGCCGCAGCCAGGCGCTGAACCCAGCCTCAGCTCACAACTTGTGATGGCCTCCCCAAAGCAGCCTTTTTTTCCAGAAAATAAATCAGCTTCTGTGCTGACTGACAGCCAAGAGGGCCCATACCCTTGGTGCCCGGCTCCCAGCGCGGATGTCCCCTCCACCTGTGCTGGTCCCTGTGACCTGCCAGGGCATGGAGAGACCCCACTGCAGCTGGCAGCCAAGCACGCAAGCTGAATCCCAGCCGAGCGACTCTTCAAAACTCCTCTTTAAATGTCTTTTCTATTAGGTCAGCATTCCTGCGTCGCCCAGGGAAGGTGGTTACGGCCAGCAGCCCGGCACACAGGCTCCTCGGTGCTGACTGCTGGCTCTCTGTCAGCAAGCAGCCTGCCCACACTATTAAATTACTGAGAAAAATGGATCGTTTCACCAAAAATTAGGTGCAGGAACCTCTTGCGTGGTGGCAAGGCGAGCTGGTAATTGGGAATTCATAGCGCTGGCCACAAATGCTGCCTCCGGCTCCATTCCACCCGCCTCTGGTTGCGGTGAGGGATGGTGGAGAGGCATTCGCTGCCATCCCTGAAATGCCGCTCCTGATGGAGACGCAGTGGCCACGTCACCAGCAGCACTGCTGAGGTCCCCTGCATGCCCCAGGAGGGTTAAACGTTGCTACAGGGTCCCTCTGCCCTCGGCAGACAAGCAAAAAAAGTGAAAAAAAGCCTCAGGGACCTTTCCAGAGAAAACTCTCCCTGCTCACCATTAACCACCCTCCTGGGGACACGTCTGACAGGGACATTGTCTGAAGACGTGAAGGATATGCTGTCCCAGTACCCCTCTCACTCTTCCAGCTGCTCCCCAGGGGTGAAAACCAAGATAACCTTCCCCGTGGACCTTGCCTCGCTTACATCCTTCACTCATCCCAGGCACAGCATGAGCACTGCTGCTGCTCCATTTGAGCCCAGGTATCTCAGCATCCTCCTCCCAGGCCATTCCAAGTCCAAACCTCAGCACCTCACTGGCTGAGCAGAGCCCTCCAAGGCATCTCTGGGGCAAACGACCTGGCTGTTGGAGCTGCTAGAGAGCCCAGCACGTATCTGCAACCTCCGGCTGGGAAGGAGGGATGGGGATGTGCAGCAGACCAAGGGCTGTGTCAGCAGCATGCTCTGAGAGATTGGCCCCTCCGGAGTTCACACTGGCAGCTCCCTGTATGGTCACAGGCACTGGGGGGGTCGGGTCGTGCTCTGGCGCGTACCGCCTGCCCTGGTGCTGCAGCTAAGGAGCCCGAGGCACCAGGATGTTTTTGAGTGCTGGGATGCAAGGGCTGTGGGCACAGTCCCAGATGGAGAGGGGAAAAGGAGCTGGGTGCAGGATCGGGGAGGCCAGGGAAAAGGGACGCATCCCCGGGTGCAGCCATGCTCCACCCATAAAGCTGCAAAACTCAAAGCTGGGATGGGGTCAAGCAGCCTTGGGGGAGCTATGAAACAGCCCCCCAGGAGCCTCAGGAGCTAAAAAAAATCAAAAGCAGCCAAAGCACTGAGGAACCCCCCAGGGTTGCGTGTTGGCCCTTGCAAGACAAGGATGGAGCAATAGCTAGTCAGGTCCACCAGCTCATCCTAAGCCCTGAGGCCTCAGGCAAAACTCATGGAAAGCAAAGGAAAGGCTCCTGCAGACCTCCCCAGGGGCCTGGGGCTGGCCCTGGCCCTGCAAGGAAGTCTGGGGAGATGCCAGCTGGCCTGGGCACCCTGCGTGACAGTGGCTTTTGCAAAGCCAGGCTGGGCCACTGTTACCAAGCCATCCCTGGGGACCTTTGTGGGGCTGTTGCAGCACAGCTGTCGGGAGCTCTGTCGCAAGACCAGCACGGCGCTGGGCCCACTCATGATGGAGAATCCACATGATGCCTCTTTTTGGGTTTTCCTAGCTACTTGTGCAGGAAGGTGAGTGCTGAAACATGACTTTCATGCTGTTACTGAATTTAAGAGGCATTGATGCCCATGCTGATCTTCATCAAAAATAAAGGGTCTGGTGAGGTCCCTGCCTACAGCTGTGGCTCTCAGTCCGGCCAGGATGAAGTGTGTGGGGTTTTTGTTCCCAAAGGAAGGGGCTGGTGAAAGCACAGGAAGTCAAAGGAAACAGCTGGACGGGAATCACTGCACCACCCTGTGGGGATGCTCCAAGGATGCCGTGCCAGCCTCACTGCCTCACGTGCTCTTCTGTGGAGACATACACACCCCTTAGGGCTGCCAGCAGTGTGGTAGGCAGCAGCCCTGAGCCCTGTTTGGGGCTCCCCAAGGTGGGACGGGAATCAGGGGCAGTCCCTTTTTGCCAGTATCAGAAAACTTTCCCCAAGCTGCTGCAGAGATAGTGCTTACCCAAAGCTTTTTGCATCTCCTCTTCCCCTCAGGGTGTCTCCAGCATCAGCTTTTCAGCAAGGCTTGGCATCCCTTATTTTCACTTTAGGAGGTGTGGTAAACCAGAAGATGCCCAAACAAACTTCTTTCCACCATCAGGATTTCATTAGATGAAGGAGCCCTAAACTTTTCCACATCTCCCTATAAGGCAATCTCTGTGGGTCCATAACCATTTTTATTAGGCTGTTTCTATTTCAGCCATCTTTGTATTGAGAGGAGGGGACCAGAGGCGAGCAGCTTCTGGGAGCCCCAGGCTGATTTCCAAAACACCTTCAGCACCCTCCCCTCTCCTGGTCGATGCATGGTCTTACCTGTGGTCCCCTGGCCATCACCACCTGCATGGGCCAGACCCACATCTGACCATGCTAGGTCTCTCCTGAGGTCCCTCCAGTCTGCTTGTCCTCTCCAAAAGCATCTTCAGGAAACGTGTACAAGCAGGGCACAAGTGGATGTGACCTTCCCCTGGCCAGACCCTTCTGAAACCTCTCAGAAGGTTTTTCAGCAAGGGCCAATCCCTGCTAGAGCAAGCCCAAGCTTCACTGGTCAGATGTGACACAGCGCAGTCCTGGTAGCATGGGGGTGAATCAGCTCTTAACAGACTTCTTGTCCCTCTTCTCCTGGACCCACCCCACTCCAAACACCAGAGGAGGAGGGGATGTTTGCCAGGTTGGTCTTTTTCCTATGTCCCAGACTCATACCACTGGAGAGGAGGAAGAATCGCACCTTTCAGCCCAGCCCTCTGCCTGTACTGGAGAGCCAGGCACATGCTCCGGGGCTGTGGGTGCTGTGACTGTCCAAAAGAGCCCGAAGCTCACCCCGTCCCACTCCGCTGCCAGGGTGACTCACAGACCTGGGAAGCAGCCAGACTCGAGAGATAATTCCTATTAACATGCTGATCCCTGACACCGCAAACCTGCTTCTAATTTTCAGAGGAATTTTCCTTTTTCCATGGAAATGGTCCATGGGAATCTGGCTGTTGGAGAAGACAACTGAACCACAACTGCAAGGCATCTGTACCTCTCCCCACCTTCACAGCCTGGATCAGAGGACAGAACCATCACTGGGAGGTATAGAGAGATTTGCTGGTAGGAACTCAGGTCATAAGGCCACTGCATCCCCAGCCAGAGAGATTTGGTGATTTTTCACACATGTGATGCTGTTGTAACCACAGAAGCACTTAGAAAAACCAAAAGCTCTCTAAACATCCCAGCGAGTCACCCAGACATCCCAGGGCTAATTCCTGATGCTGGCTTTGTACCAGCATCCCAAATGCTGGTGAGGCCCCGGCACATCACCCGTAGCAAAAAGCTGCCATACCATCCAAGCTCTGTTCTTGGCTGCATCTTCAACGGGGGCAGAGCCACCCTCTCCCATGCCTGAACAAGAGGGGGAACAAACTGGGAGAGATGCTGAAATTTTCCGAAGGGAGAAAAGCAGAACCACAAGCTGGCACCTGCCCCCTCCTGCAAGAAGGACTGTGTGAGGGGTTTTCCTCCAGTGCCAAACCCGTGGGAGAAGAGAAGGCAAGAATCCTTTGGCTTGTTTAACCTAACAAGGAAGCTATAAATACAGCAGGGTAAACACCAGAGAGGGAGAAGAGGTCTTGAACTAAAAGCACAATGTTGGCACAAACCCACAGGGGAATAAGCTCTCCAGGAACACATTCGGCAGGAAACCAGAGGGAGGCTGAGCCCTGCACGAGCAGGAAGAGTCTGGAGTCGCCTTTGAACAAGAGCAGAGTGGGAAGAAAGGGTTTGAACTGAGTGCTCAGCTAGTTCACTGCAGGTGAGGGTGCCTTGCACTGTCACCGTCTGTGGGGTTTCCCCACTCAGGATGGTCCAGGCGAGCCAGGGGAGGAGGGCAGGGGAGGTGGGGTACCTACAGGCAAAGAGATTCAAGTGTGGGCTGCCTGGGCATCCACCCAGCATGACGGCTTCTCGATAAACCCAGCAGCTGCAAAAAGGAACCGCCACTGCTGCCACGATGAAGACGGCGGGGAGACTTGCCACGCCATGAGTCATTCATTCATCCTTCACAAACAGGGCCTGCACTTGGCCAAGCATCCTCCTCCCCCCGCTGCTGGGATGGCTCTCTGGGATGGGGAAAAAGTGGCTTATCAGATATAATCAAGTCAAGTTTTCCCCTCCCCACGAGGTTCCTGTTCATGGAGCAGGAGGCAGGGCAAAACCAGAGCTGCTCTTCTCCCACCTCCCTGCAGACCGCCTCTGCCTTCAGCTGCACCCCTAGGGACCCCTCCCCACCACCATACTGCACTCCCCATCCTCTATTCACCCACTGCTGGTGACATCCAGCCGCGCACACAACCCCGCTGTCACTGCTCAGCCCCTGTCCCCTGACTCCACTCCTGCTTTGGATGCCAAGGTCAGTTTGCAGCTCTCCAAAGAGGAGATGAAACCCCTTTCCCTCCCCAAGAAAAGGCAAAAGTGATGAAGCAGAGGGTGCATGGGTGCTGAGGGGACACTGTGGCTATGTCCTGTCCCTGTCCCTCCAGGAGGGACTTCTGTGAGCTCACAGCTCCCGGTGAAGCTCCTTTGTGCCAGGCTGGGATGCCGTGCACTCTGTGCAGCCCCATGTGTAACCATGCTACTGCGACCTGCCCTCCTCTAAACAGGCTGAGTGCAAACACCCCACCTCCTCCTGCAAATACTACAGCCAGATGTGGCTGCAGCTTGCAAGCAGCAGGCACCTCCCAGCACCCAAGGCACTTGGCCAGCCCTGGGGTGGCTTGGCACCAGCTATGCCACCAAAATCAGTCGGTCCAACACCAGTTTGGGCACAGAAACATATCTGTGAGTTGCTGCAGCTCTGGGTTTCTCCCCATGGAGACCAGGCACAAGTCACCCCCAAGCCCCATCACAGTGGGGTCTCAGTTTGCTGACAGCAATGTCTGAGCCAAGCTCAGCCCCGCGGTGCCCTCTGACACCCTTCACTAGCCTGTAGCCAGAGCTCAAAGGGGACCTCGGGGGTGACACTGCCCAGCTTATGAGTGTGGCAGTGGGCACAGCGCAGGGCTGGGCACCCGCAGGGGCTGGCAGAGGACAGAGAAGTCGTGATTGAGACAGCATCCTGGGGCAATGAGGGACAAGGCAGCCAGAGAGACCTGCCAGTGCCCGCGCATGGGAAAGCGCCTTTTTCCGCGCCTCTTGTAATTGGGAGCAGCTTTTCCCTCCCTAGACCCCCCAGGAGAAGAGGGGGCCCTGCCAGAGGGGACCTTTGCTGGTGTTGGTCCAGAAAAATCCCCCTAGAGATGGGGGGAAGGGGGTGTCCCAATTTGGCGCGGGGGGGGGGGGGGGGGGGATGGGGGGGACGGGACATCTGTGGAAGCTGGGGAAGGGGCTCAAAGATCCCACTCCGGGAACTCCGTCCGTCCCCCGAGCATCTCCGGGCGAGGCGGCAGACGAGGAAGGGGAGCAGCAGGGGTTACCCCCTGGCAGGCGGGGGGAAGCAGGAGGCCAAGTCGCTGCCCAGCTGCTTTGCGAGGCGACACGCACCCGCACACACACGCACCCCCAGCTCTCCCCGCAGGCAGCGCACAGCCGGAGCAGCCGGCAGCCTGGCCGCAGCAGCGCGCCCCTCACCGCGGCGTCGGGCCGTTGCCCTCGGGGTGGGGCCGGGGGCCGCTTTCCTACCTTCCTGCGTGGCGCCGCGGCTATGTGTCCATGGCGCTCGGCGGAGCGGGGCCGGGGCCGGGGCCGGGGCCGGGAGCGGGGCCGGGAGCGTGGCCGGGAGCGGGGTGCCCGCGCCGGGCTGGCTGGGCGGGTGGCGCGGGCGGTGCGAGGCCGCCCGCCCCGCCGCGCCATTGGAGCAGGGCGCTGCCAATCTGCGCCGCCGCCCCGGGACGCTTCCTGCCTGCGAGCCGCCCCCCGCCCCGGGACGGCTCCGCGCCGCTGCCCGCCACCCCCCCACCCCGCCCCCCGGGGGTGCCGGGTCCTCCCCGGGGTGCGCGGTCCCCGTCCCCCCCGCGGCTCGCCGTCCCGCCCCTGCAGGGGCGCTGGGCGCGGGATCCCCCGGGGGTCAGTGGTGCACGGAGGTCCCTGCGGGACCCTCCGACGGGCACAGCCCTCCCCTCGCGGGGCAGCACCTCCGGCGCCCGCCAGCCCTGCCTGCTGCTCTCCCAGCATCCCGGAGGAGCCGAGGCAGGCAGGTCCTACCTGTGACTCAGTTTCCCTTGCTACTGGGAGGGGCATTTCCTTGGGGCTTGTTTTTGTAGCGGTTTATTTGGTGGGCAACGCACAAGGTGAAATCTGGCCCCGGGGCTCGTGTTCCTCACCTGAAGAAAAGCCTCGTTCCTCCTCACAGCTTTTGGTGGGTGTTTGCACACCCCTTTCGCATGACCCCTCCATCACCTTGCCTGCTTTCTCTTGGAAATGGGTTTGGCTCGCGATTTTTATCACAGTGAAACTTTTCAGGAGGAAAACAGTATGTTGAAAGCCTGCGACAGGAGACCAGCTGGTGAAGACCCATTGAGAATTTCCTCCTCGCCTGACACCCAGGACCAAGTGCGGTCTGGGGTCCCCTTGGGACACGCCGGGAACACTGCGTGATGGCATTGGGACCAGCACTGCTGGAGTCCTGGGACAGACCCAGCATTTCCCTCTGCTGGGCACAGCGCCTGTGCAGAGATAACGGCTGCATGCCCCAGGTGCGTGCAGCACCCGTGCAGTGCCACTCTAGCAATCCTGCTCAATAGACTGCAGCCTGGCAGCAATAAACGGGGTCACAGCCCCCCTCTGCAACCCTACAATAATAAATTGATCCTTGCCTGTGTCCCGACACACCTCTGCAACCCCACGATAACACGCCCGTGAGTCATCTCACCTGCTGCGTAACCCCACAGTAACAAACTGTGTTTTCCTTCGCTCCAGCCCTCCCATGCCGCCCAACAATAACGGATTTCGGAGAGGTGCAGGCTGTGTGAGCATGAGTGTGCCCGGCCCAGGGCTCGCACCAGCTCCCTGCGGCGCTGCAGGTGCTGTGCTTGGCTGTGCTTCAAGCTTGGTGCCCGCATCGCCTGAGGAATAGCCCAGTGCAGCATATCTGCTTGTGTCCTGGGCTGCCACCCCACCAGCCACGTGTGGACGGATCTGTCCCTCCTGCGCTACCAGATCTGGGGCCGTGCCAGGGCTGGGGATGTCCCTCCCTGAGTCAGCTCTTGTGGCCTCTCAGGTGCTTTGCAGGAGAGGACTGGTCCCATCAGCCTGCTGCCATCTGCCCATAGCTAGTGGCTCACATGGATTTTGAGAGCCTGGGGATGTAGGAGGGGCTGGTCCTGAGCAGACAGAGGAGAGAGAGAAGTTTTCTCCATCCAGCTTCTCACTTTCCCCTTCCCGCCTCTCCACACCATTCTGCACTCTGCAGTCTGCACGAGCTGAGGGACACTGAGCATCTTGCAGGATCAGCCTCTCTGGAAGGAGCAGAGCTGGGCGGGATGCAGCAAGCGTTTGGCCCTGGGTCCCCCCCCGGGGGCAGACCCTGAGCTTTCCCCAGCACTCCATGGTGCTTTCTGGGCGCCGGGAGCCGGGCTGCTTGGCGCCAGCGCTGGCGAGAAGCCACACGCTGCTTTCTCCACCGCTGCAGCGCTGGAGAGCCGAGCCAAGCTGAGGATCTGGGGAATCCCCCAGCTCTGCAGGGCTGGGGCCACCCTTGAGGCTGGGTAGCCGAGAGCAGAGCTTGATTTGGAGGGGTCTCCGTGTTGGCGGGTTGGAGCGGACAGACATCTCACTGTAGTGCTGGGACAAGGGATGTGGTGGGGCGCTGGGTCACCAGCTCTGGGCAGAGCTAGAGAGCTGCAACATTGGGTGAAGAAGGAGCGGGTTTGGCAGGAGTGGTGTGGGTCTGCCGGGTGACCAGCATGCTCAGTGGGGCCGCATGCACCCTGGAGTCCTCGGGGAAGGACTCCTCTGCACCTCCCTGGCACAGGGAAAGCAACGCTGGCATATTCTGCAGCTCTGACATTGCAGCTCTTCCCTTGCTCCATCCTCAGGCTCAGATGAGGATCGCAACCTTGACGAGCCTCCCAACTCCTCCATTCTGCCGTTGCAAGAGAGTTTACAAAAGGACATCTCCCAAGCTGTCTGCAGCATCTTGTCCAGCCACTGGTCTCCCTCTCAGGACCCCAGAAAGATTGAATTTGGGGTAGTAGGGTCTCTCTTCCCTCTCCCTCCCCTCTGAGCAGAGAACAGGCCAGAGGGGAAGCTGCCAGCTCTTGTCCAGGCAGGTCGAGACCTGGACACATGAGCAGACGGTTGGGGATTATATTACACTATCACAAACCCATGCAAGGACCAGCTGAACTGGGGCCACACGAGCTGTGCATTGCTCCCTCTCAGTCCACAGCTTTGCCTGACTCACTGCCAGTATCTGCTCAAAGATGCCCTGAGCTCTTTGCTGGGAAGAAGCAGCCACATCCATGAACTGGGCTACCATGTGCTGGGCTGGGTGAAGAGATCGGGAGGTTTGGGATCAGAAGCTCAGGAGGTGGGGTGGGACCAAACTTGAAGTGAGATGCGTCATGCTGATGTGCAGGTTCCGTGCCAAGGGACAGGGATGTCAGTCCTCAACTGCACTGAATGAATTAGCACTTGCTGGATTGCTGTCTGCATGGTGCGAGTGAAGGAGATGGATGGATGAAAGAGGATTGTGGGGGCTGGAGATGGGTGCATCAGGAGGCCGTGGTGTTTCTGTGCAGAGGGCACTGCCACAGGGTGCATCTCCTCCTGTGCAGAGATGGCCAGTGGTGTGGAGCCTCTCCTTGCCCTGTGTAAGGATGGTCCATGACCATGAAGCCTTCGCTTGGATGGGGCTGGACTAATTAATTACAAGGTATACACATGCCCCAGAGGCCAGTCCCAGTGACTGTCCCTGTAATCACAGAGGAACAGGTGACTATTCCAGAGGTGCAGGTGCCTGCTGGATGTAGGGCACTGTGGGTCAGTGGAGCTGTGCTGGTCAGCACCAGCCTTTTTGCCTTGCGTGAGACCTGTCCCGTGAAGTCTCCTGCTCAGCAGCTTTGCTTGTGCTGTCTGGGCGCGTGGCCATGCTCTGGCTGACATGCCATGGGCATGGCCCTGTTTGAAGTGCAAGCTTGTTGTGTGTTTACCCTGGCCAGCCTGAGGTGTACAGGAAACCAGAGAGCTCTGCTTGCTGGCTGTCGCTTTATTTGTTATGGTCATAGCTCAGGCTGCCCACACTGCGAAAAGAAAGTAACAAAAACCCCAAGTGCTGCAGTATGGCTCCTGCCCTGATTCATACTGCTATCCTGTGGCTGAGAGCGATCCGGTCAAGGAGCAGGATGATGAGATCCATCCAATGCTCGTCTTGTCCAAGAATAGGGTGGCTTGTCCCAGACATGTCCAGCCACACCATGTCAGAAGAAATTGTTGATGAACACCCAGCCCAATGCCACACCACAGTCATTACCTGCACTAGCACCTGGATGTCCCAGCCTGGTCACATCTTTTGTCCCAGTCTCCGTAGCCACATCCCTGCTTCAGGACTTTCTCTTTATCCATCTCTGTCAGCCCTGAAAAGGATGCATGGGGTACACAGCCGAGCTGCCAATCTGATGTGCAGAGCCTGGGGCTCACCAGCTCTTTGGGCTGGTGGGACTCCAGCTGTTTGCTGCCCATGGACAGCAGCTCCACACAGCCTGCTTCAGCTCTGCTGCCATGGCAGGTCCTCATCCTGAAGAGGACACCACGGTGGTGACCATGGTTGCTTTAAAGATGGGTTTTAAGTATTGGAGGATGCTGAGGACAGAATTCTTTCCTATGGGGCTGGGGATATGTGCCCAGATGGAGGTTCAAGCCACCCTAGCTGCTCCCCACAACTGTGCACTGCAAGCACCCAGGCAGCAGCATGCAAAGCTGCATTGCTACAAGTCATGGGTAAACTTGCAGCTGAAGAAGTAAAGCAGAGAGAGGTGACATTATACACATGGCTATTTATAGGGGCTGCCCTTCTGCCAGGACTTGACTGGCAGCAGCAAGGGCTGGGCTGGTGTTTAGGGATCTCAGTCCAAAACCACCAGCCAGCAACCTGGGGACATGAGACGAAACCTCCCGGCACTCGGAGCACTTCTGGTCGCAACAGAGTCACATGGCTCTCTGGGCTGCCTTGCTATAAAAGGGAGAAAAAGGTAGTGAGCTGATAAACAGGGGGAGGTGAGCCAACTCCTGACAACCAGGGCCATTTGGCAACCCTCCCCCCAGAGCAGGCAGCTGGGTGCCAGAGCCCACTGTGTGGAACTGAACACTTGGTCAAATCATCAGCAGGGTGGTCTGAGAGAGTTAAAATTATGGAGGGTACAGAGTTGCCTGTAAGGAGGATTTTTAGAGCTCGATATTAGTCTTGTTGTATTTAGGTATCTTAAGTCTTTGTGTTTTCCAACAAAAGAAAGTCCAGGCAGGAATTCACTGAATTCACAATGTATGAGCCTGACTTTCTGAAGACATGAAATTTATAGCGTGAGATAGTGAGCAAGAAAAACCTGGAAAAGTGGAACATGAGACGTTATTTGCAAAGGAAAACTGGAATGTTTCCTTCCAGACATGGATGACTCCACCTCTCCTCCCCTCTCTTGTGGCTCTGGGCAGCATCTCCCCAGTGCCAGCTCTCTGCAGCTGGATGCTGCCCCCGGAGCCACCCCCTGGGGTGCTGCACAAGGGGACCCTGCCCATGGATGAGGTTCATCTGCTTCCCAAAGCCACTGGCTTTCATTTGTTCAGACCCATCACTCACATACCTGCTCCTTGGTCCCTTGGCAGAATAACTCTGTCTCCCTGGCTAATATCAGCAGAGCCAACGTGATGCTGCTGTTCCTGCAACATCTGCCTGCTCCAGGTCGAGATTCTTCTGCTGTGCCTGCTGGACCAGCTCCACTAATGTCTGAGACCCTGCTTCTGGCTGTTAGGCACGTTGCCTGCAGAGAGGCCTCCTTTTCCCCCCATCCCACGGCCAGGCTAGTGTAAAATCAGAGGGGAGCCATCCCTGGGACCTGCTACCACCTATGGATCAGGGCAGGATGGGATCTCTTTTTATGCGCATGCTCCTGGAGGCTGCTTCTGGATGTGGCCCATATTGGATGGGAAAGGTCTTTACACTGACGTGAAAAGCCCCACTGGTCCTGCCCCCATGAGCCCGGATCCATGCCTCTGGGCTCCAGGTGATGCTGCAGCATGGAGGGAGCAGAGCTGGGAAAATAGGGGCAAGATGGGAAGACTCAGAGCACGGCACTGAAACCCCTCCATCCTGATGGATCCTCTGCTCCATCACAGAGTGTCGTTGCTGGAGGAGGGTGTTTAGCGGGTGAGCACGGGGCTGGTGTGTGCACAGGCCCGGGGAGGGCAGCAGCCACCAGGCAGGACCAGGGGGTGCTCAGCAAGGGCTGTGAGGCTGGCGGGGGGAGCAGGAACAGTCCCCGCCTAGGCCCGGGCTGCAGGCAGCCTTCCCGGCCCCGCTGCTCGGGCTGCGGCTGCCCTCTCCCGGCTGCAGACCAGGGATGCGCTTCGCTGCCCGGGTGGCATCTGCCTCCTCCGGAGTCCCCGGCCTGGCTGCAGCCTTGTGCCTCGCACCCCTCTGTGGCCTTTCCCTGCTCCACAGCACCAGCAGGTCCCAGTAACTCCGACCCATCACACTGGAGTTTCCCTCTTTCACTGATGAGAAAGTCACAGCAGAGGTGAAGACAGCATCAGGCTTCAAATCCTCAAAAGCTGCTCCTTCCCCTGTGGTGAGAAAGAGCACTGTGATACCCAAGGCGAGGGATGTCATGGTGGCTTGTTCTACAGGAGGTAACAGGGACACCCCTCCTCTGTGCTCCAGAAATCCTGGGTTCCTGATGCTCAGAGGCTTTGCCTATTGCAGTGGGAACCTGAATCAGTCAGAGCTTTGGGGATACCTGTCTGGAGTTCTTTCCTCCAAGCAAATAAATACTCTGAAAAGCCAAGTTTTGGAAGGAAACAAGTCAGGAAAAACTATGGTGGGAAAGACAGCAGGACTGTGGCAGGTGACAGCGTGAGGCAGGACAGGGACATGCCTGGGTTTAAAGACAGGTAGGCATCAAAGAGTATGTCTCTGTGAGGCAGGGAATTCCTGAAAGGAGCCAAGCCATCCCAATCTCCATTCAAAACTCCCCTAGAGTTTTGAATTTTTCAGGCACATCCTCTGAGGATGATGCTTCAGGCAACAGCTTTCTAATCTGTAGAAAGGCAAAAGCATCCAGCTTGGCCAGTGTTTCTGAGCTGGCACTGCTCCAAGCTGCTCCAGGAAGAGTGGGGCATCTGGGAGAGAAGCAGCAGCACAATCCAAGGCATCTACCTCTATGTCACAGGGTCACAAGAAGATGGACCTTGAGCTAAGAGGCACCAGGGAAACTGAGGAACTGGCGAGTAATAGCAAGCATCCCTTGAGCAAGGGCAGGTCTGGGTGGAGAACAGCCTACCCGTATTGAAAGGGAGGGAGCGACAGCCACCCCTGCACCAGGAGGAGATGCAGTGGGCTGGACATTTGGGTGATACATTAGGGAAACCTGATGTTTCCCTGAGCATGGCTGGGTTCATTACCCGCTCTGTGAGAAACAACACCTGCAGAGCAGCAGGTGCCATTTGCAGGGGCATAAGCAGCAACGCAGAGGAGGGAAGCAATGGAGAAGATGGAGAGGTCTGTGAACAGAAAAGAAGGGTTTATGCATGTGCCATAAACCCAGTATCTCCAGTAAGTCCCTGGCATTTGCTGTCTGGATGGGTTATAGCTCATTGCTGGAAGCTGGTCTGGGCCTCTTTCTTGGGATCAGGATGAGAGGGTGGCGTGGGAGAGGGGGAAATATCCCTCCTTAGGGGACGACTCTGTCCCTCATCAAGGGGCTGTGTGAGCTGCCCCGGTGCAGAGCACCTGCTGCAGCTCCCCGACAGTGTCACAGAGGTGGGGGTCCCTGTGAGACGTATCACCAACAGGGTGGCATGTGTTAGTACACCCATGGCTGTTTGGAGGTGTCCTGCAGGCTTGGCGACAGTCCTGCGGCACAGCCTGCATCTGTGGGTTCATGGGGTCGGTGAGGGGCTGGCTTCTGCGGAGGACGGTGGAGATGCATTTCGACCAGCACCTTCATCGGTCTGCGCCGGTGTTGCGGCCGTGCTGGGAGCTGCGGCGCTGGCTGCAGCGCAGACCCCGAACACAGCCCAGCCCCGCTGCGGGGAGGCGGCGGGGGTCGAGGCCGAGGCGGGCCGGGGGGCTGCACAGCCCAGCAGCACGCCCAGCCTGCAGCGCAGCCGTGCGAGGGCAGCACAGACCGCTGCCCGCGCGGGAGCAGCAGCAGCAGCAGCAGCAGCAGCCGCCACAGCAGCAGGAGCAGCAGGAGCAGACCACAGCCTGCACACCTGCTTGCTAAGAACCCGCTCCGCGGGTCCTTTTGGGAACCCTTGCCTGGCTCCCTGCCTCCACCAGGCCACTGCTTGCTCGGGTCAAGTGGAGCTGCTGCAATGCCTGCTGCTGCAATGCCTGCTGCTGGCTCAGGAATCTTTTTAGCTCCTTCCCCTGCAGTGGATGAGATGCAGTGACCAGCCTGGTTGGGCACACGTGGCTCCAGCTGTGTGTCTTCTTCCTCAGGCTCTGGAAAACCGGCTCATTCACTTGGAAAACCAGGTTAAAATGTGAAAAGACACGAGAAAAGTTGAAAGAAATTAAACTTTTTGGGAGCTGCATGGGGAGCCCTGCTCATCAAAAATTTGCCCTGTGCACCAACAGGTCATGTCCTTGCATGGCACTGAGGACAGGGACTAGAAATGTATCTGTGCCAGTAGTGTGCCCACTCTGGCAGCACATTGTGGGTGGTGGGAGGGGGCTTTGGCCAACCTGCTGCCCTGGCAGAGCCTCATGGGGACTGGAGGGGAGGATGTCCTGGGTGACAGAAGCCTCTCCAGCGTGACAGGAGACCAGCATTGCTCCTACAAGGGATGGGGATAGATGGCAGGGCTGGGGAAGGTAGCAGAGCAGAAAGTGTGTGGGCTGTGAGCTGGCAGAGGGAACAGCAGGCTTTTGGGACTGGCTGGCATTTAGGAGAGTAAGCAGGTAGGGGGTGGTTTGTGCAGGAGCCTGCAGATAATGTGGAAAGCATCCCTCATTGCAGATGCTGCTGGTTACAGACAGGAAGGCACAGAGGAATTTCCAACATTTCCCAGCTTCAGGCAGTGTTTGGGAGACTTTCAGCCTGGGAAAAGGTTTGCAATGGACAGTGGGAGTGGGCTACCTGCATTTCTGGGAGGAGAGGTAGGACTGTGAGGAGGATACCTCTCCGGTCTATCCTCCTGCCCAGCCCAACCCACCTAGCTCCCAATGGCTTGTAATGGGATGGAATCTGCTCTCTGCGTTTGCCAAAGGACACCAAAAAGATGCAAAGACACTAAATTTGGGCATTGGTTGACTTGCTCCTTGACTAAATCACCCAGAAACATTTGAGAAAGACACATCGTCTCCACCGTAACAGCTGGCAATGGCATCGGCAGGTTGTATCCTAGAGGCATCCCTATGCTAAGAACAGAGAAGGTTGCTCCATCTTTGGAGGAGCTAGTGTACAGGGAGAGCATTTACCCAATCAGCTGCTGTTAACCTTGATACCTGCTCAGGTTATAAAGTTATGTAGAATTGTACTGTCTCCTCTCTGATTTGACCTTCCTTCCTTTATGGTTCCTGGAAACATCTTCTCTTCAGAAAAAAGTGATCTTGGGAATTTGAAGTACTCGGGAATATGGGTCTGCGTGAATCTAAACACAGCAGCAAAGCGAGTATCACCCCATTGCAGCACAGTATGCAGATGGTGAATCACTGGCCTCCCTGCTGGGATGTGCTGCAGAAATTACACAGAAGCTCTTGCCCCAGCTGTTGGGCTGAGTCCAAGTGCCTCCTGCTCATTGGAGGCATCAGGGACAGGGCATGGGGTGTCCTTGAGAGCTGTCAGCTTCAGAAAGCATCAGGGCTCCAAGAAACCCAGGTCTGATGTTGCAGACCACCCTTGGATGGTTGAGCTGGGAGAATAACTGTTAGCCTGTTTTTCCACTGGGATCTGGAAGGGGTTGCTGCTATGTCCCATGTCTTGTTCTCCTTCCCCTCCTCTGCTCCTTGACTTTTCTCAAGCCCCTGCTCCACTGAAGCATTAGGTAGTGCTCCATCCTGCACACCCCTTCCCTGAGGGAGGCCAAGGCAATGGAAGAAAAGACCTTTGCTACTGCCTCTGTTGTAAGCCACATTCTTGTCCTTGCTAACAGCTCCAAGGTGATATGTGTGCAGGTTTCCATGCATGAGTAAGCAGTCGGTCATCCCAATAATCCCATCAAAGCTGGAGCCACCATGCTCCTGCTCAGGCATCTCACCACCTGGCATAGCCCAGCAACGTGGTTCATCCCTAAGGCCTGCCAGGCACCACCCAAAGGACCTCCACCTGGGAAAACAGCTCCTGATGAGCAGGGTCTCTCATAACTCTGGCATGTCAGAGGCCAGGGAATCCGTGGCCGCCCCTGGTTTCTTTTTCCAGGCAATTTGCAGATCATGACGACACCCAGGACAGTTTATTCTCAGCCATCTGATGCTTTCTCGCCTGAACGTGCTCCCATGCTGAGGGAGTGCTCAGCAAAACACACTTCTGGAGGAAAGTCCCCCAAGACTGCAAGAGTCCATGGGATTTATCTCTGCAACTTATAAAAGTTTTACTACAAATCTTCTGGCCCAAGCGAGCCAAGAGCTCGCTCCATAAATTACTACCAAGCTAGGGATTAGGAGCACTAAAACAGACGTACTTCGCAGCTAAAAATAAGGCACGGCACAAGCTTGAAGATTTGTTCTGCCTGGAAGTTTTATTGCACCCAAACTGTATGAGATAATGTGCAACAAAGAAATGCTTAGCGGATCCATCTGCTTTTGGACACATTCGCCTGCGCAATCGCTCTGGAACGAGGCAATGAAACCACGAAAGTGGAGTTAGACGGTGCTACCCAGCACAGTAAAACTTTCTCCAGACAACGAGAACAGCGACCCCGTCCCCTCCCAGCGCTGCTCTTACCATAGTCCTGGAGATGCTGCAACCCTGGTGCTCCAAGGACCTTGAGCTTGGCCAGTGTTTGGGGCTGCTTGCAAAGGAGTGAGCCACACTAACGCTGGCGCTGGGTGTTGCTTTTGCTGGGTTCCTGCCATCCCAGGGGGACTTCATGCACGGTCCTAGGCCAGGTTTGGTATCCAAGCCCAGCCAAGGGCACGTGGACAGGTGGCCTGTCCCCTGGCTGGGGCTGGGCGCAGGAACTCTTGAGGTCCAGCCAGACATAGTTAGGTCTGGAATGGAATTGCTCCCCTCTGTCCACAGACACATCTCCACCATGCTTAGGTTGGGCTTCCTTAGCCCATGGATATGAATGGGCTTTGAGAAAGTGTTTTCATTCAGCTAAAGCCTGGCCATATCTCCAGGAGTGTCCATCTTCCTGCTTTCTAGGTGATGAGGTGTAGACTTGCCAGCCTCCAACCTGGAGACATGCAAAAAAAGTAATGCAACAGTTGTAATGCATACATTTTTCTTCACAGAATCACAGAGTGGCTGAAATTTTCAGGGAACTCTGGAGGTCATCTTTGCTGAAGCAGGGGCACCCAGAGCCGGTTGATCAGGACCACATCCAGATGGCTTTTAAATATCTCCAAAGACAGTGACTCCACGATCTGCTTGGGCCAGCTGCTCCTGTGGTTGGTCACCCTCACAGTAAAAGTGTTTCTTGATGTTCAGAGGGAACATTCCGTGTTCCAGTTTGTGCCCGTTGCCTCTTGTCCTGTCACTGGACACCACTGAGAAGAGTCTGGTTCCATCCTTTTTACACCTTCCCTTCAGGTATTTATAAACATCAGCAAGACCCCCCTGAGCTTCCTCTTCTCCAGGCTGAACTGTCCCAGATCTCTCAGCCTTTCCTTATAGGACAAATGCTCCAGTCCCTTCACCATCCTTGTGGCCCTTTGTTGGACTCTCCAGTAACATCTACAACTCTCTTGTACTGGGGAGCCCAGAACTGGACACAACACTCCAGGTGTGGCCTCACCAGTGCTGGTAGAGGGGAAGGATCTCCTTCCCTTGACCTGCTGGCAATACTTCTGTAGTGTAACCCAGGACACCTTCTTAGCAGCAAAGGCACATTGCTGGCTTATGTTCAGCTCAGCTCGGTGTCCACCAGGGTCTCCAGGTTCTTGTCCTCCAAACTGCTTTCCAGCTGGGTGGCCCACAGCATATATTGGTGCATAGGGTTATTCCTCCCCAGGGACAGGACTTTGCACTTCTCTGTGTTGAACTTCATTAAGTTCCTGGTGGCCCATGTCTCCAGCCTGTTGAGGTCCCTCAGGATGGCAGCACAACCCTCTAGCACATCAGCAGGAACAGAGGAGGGTGAATTCCTCCTGCACACTCTCGACCTGGCCAGGGACACTGTGTGAAGAATGGGACAGATTAGCATGGTGCAGCCATCATGCAGCATGGTTGAGACTGGTTGGACCCCATGACCATCAGCAGTGTGTGTAGGGTGTGAGTCAGCATGAGCTGTGCATCCCTCAGAGACATAGCCATGCTGGCTGACCATATATTAAAGAGCTGTATTTCTGCCAGAGGGCCTCTGGTGACATCGAAAGCTCTAAGAGTGAAGCACCTGCCGTTCATCAGCCTTGCTGGAGTCCCCGTGGCAGGGGCAGGCTCCACAGTATGTCCCTTAGGCCAGAGGACCACAGTACTCACAAGGAGGTGCAGGGAATGAAGCAACTTAGGGGCTTCCTGTCTCCGTGTTCCTGGGTCCTCTGCCACCTGTGGCTCACCCTGCACCCCTCCAACATCACCAGGGCTGAGCTGCTCCAGCCGCAGCCTCAGAGGTGGCAGCAGCACCCAGGCACGTGGCTGAGATCCCAGTCCTGCAGTGAGGGTCAGCCCAGGCTGGTTAATATTGAGGCACGATCACAGCAGCATCTGAGGAGCCCTGAACATGAACTGGCAGCAGTTACCTGTCTCAGAATGAGTTTCTCTGGGACATGAACCAGCACAAGGGGAAAGGCAGGCACTGAAGCAGTCAGCAGAGGCACAGAGTGTGGCCAGGGGATGCACAGCTTAACAGAGCTGGGAATCACAGCTGTTCTGTTACCCTGTCCCCTGTTTGAAACAGAGACAGCCCTGGCCTGCCACCCTGTTGAATGTGACAAGTGTGCTGCGGGCTGGAGAAATGTGGCACTGTCAGGCTTCAGCTGGGGTTCTGCTGCCCCTGGGTATGAAGGAGCCCAAGTACTGAGCTGTGGTGACCCCCTTGGCCACATAGTCAGGACATGAGCATGCACCTGAGGCACAATTCCATGTGCATCCACATCCCAGGTCTTAGCGCCTCGTGCCAAGGCTAAGAGGAAGAGCCACCCTGCTCTGGGAACTGTCTGTGCTTATGTACATGGATGGAGAAAGGCAGGAAAGGGTTTGCTGGGAGAGATTCAGCAGCAAATAAAACCACAGCCGCAGCCCCTCAGGAAAGCTGCCAAGTCAGCTCCTGGAGGCTGTGAGCATCCTCCTGAATGAAAACCCAGTGAGCAGCAGAAGGAAGACAGGTCTCCTGCACTGAGCCATGCACTGCCAGCGTGGTGCCCAGCTCCACAGCAGCACCAAAAACACCTGCCCGGAGCACCACGATAGCTGCAGCGTTTGCTGTTGCTCCAGGGATCTGCAGCCGCAGGTGTGCCCAGGTGGTCATCAGAGCCACCATGAAAAGGCCAGCCCTGGGAACATACCCCGCACTGAGACCAAGCTGTGGCGAGCAGCAAAGCCATCTGTTTCTATCCTGCAGCTGCTGTCCTTCCCATTGCAATTTACTCTGCCTCCTATAATTTATTCATCCCAGGATGCAGCTTGTACATCTGCAGTATCATTACTGGAGACGCCATTAGCTTTAAAATTTTATAAACCTCTGTGCAGGTGATAAGTTGAAAAGTTAAAGAGGGTTATTGTGGCAAGAAAAAAGGGTATTTGCTCAGTGTTCATCTCACACCAGAGAGACAGGCTCTGGGGGGCTTTGGAGGGAGATCAGCAGACTGGTGTAAGCGAGTGAACTGCTGCCAGCTCTCAGCCAGCTCACCCAGCTGTGAATCCATCCCTGATGTATCTGTGCGCTGGCAAAGGGACCTACAGGCATTTCCATGTCTTTCTCCCCTCTTGCCTACTTGGCTGTACTATTTCCTCAGGACAATGACAAGAGGTGCTTTCTGCATGTCCAGATGTTTGTGTCTGGACATCTTGCCCATGTTTCTACCAGCATCTGTGATGGACTTGCCAGTGACTGTCCAGGGTTAGGGCAACTCTGAATCATCTGCCTGCAGCTTGTTGGTCTGGATATTGTAAGACTTTCCAGGGAGCTGGGAAAGTCCCCATCATATAGATGGCCATCACCCAGAGCATGTGTGGGGCTCCTAACCTGCAGTTCTCTCCTGCCTCTCTGCTTCCTGATGAGAGCACCCAGCTGCATGCACCCTCATTAAGGACCACAGCAATTAACTCATGCTGGGGAATTTCCCCTAAGCAGTTTCTGTGGCCTGGGATGTGGACATGCACCAAAGATTGTACTTGCTAGGTTTGGCAGGGAAGCAGGCATGGGAGCCTTCATCTGAGGCCCCGCACCCCTTGCTATGAATTAAGAGCATGCTGATCATTCCTGGCAGCTGGAGGTCTCTCTGACAGCTGAGCCAGGGGGATAAATTCCCTCTCCCCAAGGCCAA
Organism: Falco cherrug; assembly: GCF_023634085.1. Taxonomy (NCBI): domain Eukaryota; kingdom Metazoa; phylum Chordata; class Aves; order Falconiformes; family Falconidae; genus Falco; species Falco cherrug. The sequence goes on along the minus strand of NC_073720.1, from coordinate 10,910,782 downwards.
GGGAGATGCCTCTACAAGGATAATTTATGGGCTGCTTGCAGGCAGCGATGAGTTGGAAGTCTGCAGGGAGCCAGGTCAGTGCCAAGCATCTTGGGGCACGGAGGATTGAGGGGTGGTGTGAAGGAATGAGGTGTGTCTGGGAACAGGGAGGGCAATGGAGGAGACAGGACCCCAAAGGAGTCCCACAGCCTGCAGACAGCTTTCTTTGTCCATGTTATAGGTGAGAGCATGGATCTGGACCAGGCATCCCAGATTCCCCCTCCATCTCTGTCATACCTGCAGCCCTGCTCAGCTTCCTGCAGCCTGAGAGCTTAGGCACCATTGCCTATCCCCAGGGTATGGTCATGGCAAAAACAGGTGTGAGCACTGGGGAGAGGCTTCTCATGGGTCTTTCTGGTACAATATCCATCTTCTCTAAATTATTTTTCGTGCTGGTGTCTATCCACCAGCAGGCTGAGGCTGAAAAATCTGACTTCCACCTGCCCCTTCTGTACACCGAGTCAGTCCCTGATACACAGTGCCACTCTGCCTCCTGTGGGTCACCATCCTGCGAGGTGTGTTCATCACATACTGATTAACTGCATTATCCAAGCCCTGAGCCTCACATGATCTTTGCCAGCACTCGGTGGCAGTCGAAGTTCAAGCTTCAGCAGGCATTTCCCAGCCTGCACATCCCTCTCCACCCTACAGGCATCTTGTGTCTCCTTCCAGAGCCCCATTCATCGATAATGCTCTAGGACCAGTCTAGAAGGATACAGGATCTAAACGCTCAGCTGTAGGGAATTCCCAAACCCTTGAGCAACAGCAGGGGAATGAAGCATGGGGAGGTCTGCAAGATACATCAACCCAGCTGGGACTGACCAGTTTCCAGCGTATCCTGCTCTCATGACATTGCCAAGTTGTCTTTTCCTTCCCTGGGGGACATCTACACATTAACTTTGCTACTCCCCATCCTTCTTCACTGTGATTTTCTGTCTCTGGTGTATGGTAGGAGATTAGCTCGAGATGGGACCGAGAAATCTGAAATGGTCCTACATATGAGGACAAGCTCATTCTGCTGCCTGCCTCAGGAAGCTGTTGTCTGCTGGGGTGACTTTGCCCTAGGGCAGTATTCCCATGTGCTTTCTGGGGTGGCACGCCATGGGCTGTGAGCATCATCTTTCCCACATTCACAGACCCAACGCTGGTGATGCCAAAACAGGTCAGCCTTCCCATCCCGTCTTGGTCTGCTGCAGCTCATAGCAGAGACCTTCTCTTCATCTTCCCCACAAAGCCCTGGCTCCTCAAGAACAGAGGAGGACCTCCTAGCAGGGCCTGGTCATTTTCTGTAGACCACAGTATTCTTGAGGACTTTACGACCCCCAGCAAGCCTTGGCAATACTGGACTTTACTCCATGTGACTTGGTGAGCTGGGACAGAAAAGACAGCCCTGTGCTGCTGTTGCTGCTACCAACTGCCAGATTTTGGGGACATACACCACAATGTGGTGCGTCTGGGGACTGCTGGCTGCCTGCCCAGCTGTCATGCAAAGGGGGACACTTTGGAAACAGATCATCATCTGTTAGGATGGGATGGAGCTGGCCGTCTGAGCAGAGGTGGCTGGAGGAGCTGCCTGCTTGGGCTACACTGAGACCTTATCCATGACAATCCCTTCTGGAGTGTGAAGACCAAGCAAGACTGCACTTGATGGTCAGTTCTGCTAGCCAAAACTAGCTCCTTCTTGCTCTTCTGCTGCACTGGCTTTTTTCTCCCCATGCTGCACAACTTCCATCCACTGATATGCCAGGAGAAGGTCTTCTTGAACTGTTCCTGACTTCAGACTTCTGTCAGGTAAACAGCATGGAAATTAGTGGAGACAAGTAAATAATTTGTAAACAATCATTTATTTATTACTTTCCTCTCCTTTCCCTGTGCAAGCAGATTGCAAAATGCCTCAGAAGCACTCACAATTTGGAGTGAGTTCTCTTGTGAGGCATTTCCCACTCCCTATGAATAACTTATGAACAGATCAGAGTGAATATTAAAGGCCTGAAAATCCAGTGACTTGGGCTGCTGAGCTCAGTAAGTACTGTTTTAGCTCCTCGAATAGATGAGCTATCTAATGAAACAGCACTAAGTGGATTCACTGTGCTGTAATTAAAGGGTGCACACATTTGTTAGTCAATGGTTTACCCATCAGGTGGGGTAGGTGGTGTGCAGCAAGAGGACAGCGTGCTGGAGGGATGCTGCAGGTCTACGAATGTGATTTGGACACCAAGTGTTAGGATTTGCTTTTGTGGGTGATCCGTGTTGTACAGTGTTCCCACTGAGCTGTTCAGGGGAGGCAAATATGACCAGGCCAGCTGGACTGGGTTGATGCTGGAGGTTCACAGAGCAGCTTTCTGGATAGACTTGCATGTCTATAAATTACCCAAAAACTGGTAGAAGGCACGCGCGGAGGGTTTGAGCCCCACACCCACTGAGAGCATGAAGATGCGCTGACTTCAGAGTCCAAAGCCAGGCTTGCACTTGGATTCATTCAGGTGCTCCGTGCTGGGCATTTATCCACTTTCAAGCTCAGCTGCCTGCTTTATGTTATTTTTTGTTTTTAAAGATATTATAATTCACTCAGAGAAAGGCTCCCAGCCACCTGCTTGGCTCCTGAGGCAAGGATTCAGATTAGCACTACATGAAATGGGGGAGATGAGCTGTATGCTGTTGCTTTTACAAAGCTCCCTGCCAGTCCTGTGCACAATGCTCCCCTTGTCCCAGCTCCAGCAGGACCCACTGCCCAGGGTGGTGCTTGCAAGATTGTGGGCAGTGCCTGGTCCTAGTTGTCTTTCCCAGGGCAGGTCTCAACCATCTCCCAGTGCTGGAAGAAGAGCAGGAGCCCCCATGGCTGGGGACGTGACCAGCATCCTGTCCTGAGGCACTTGACACAATTTCTTTTAAGCCACCTGGCTGAGATGGCAGGAGGAAGAGGGACTAGATGTTATCTTCAGATCTTGCCTGTTTCCTTCATTATAGTGGCTAGGAGGTCCTTGGCAGGACTTAAACCAGGTGTGAATGTGAGTCATACAGCTATGGATCCAGATACCCGAACACTTGTGGTACCCGGGGGATGCCATCAGTCACCTGCTGTCCCCCAGAATGCCAGGAGTCTCTGAGTCTCCTCTGGGCATCCTGCAGCACATCTCCTGGCATGGTGTAGGTCTTTCTGTGCCCCTGGGTGTTGCCACAGAAGGCTGCGTGCAGGCAGCCCTGCCAAGAGCACCTGCAAGGCAATGCAGTGGGCTCTGGAGCAGACAGAGGGGACTGTTCCCTCTGCAGGGATGGACCTGAAGCAACACACAGCTTGAGGCTAGCCCCAGCTCCCCCTTGCCTGATCCCCCATGCATCTGTAGTCCCTTCCTCTCTCCGGCAGCCCCGTGCACCTGCACTCCAAGGCGGAATGGGATTTATCCTGCCCCAGGCGCTCGGTGCAAGGGGTCAGCCCTCATAAACCTTGCCGGCACTGGAGCCCAGGCCAGCTGCCTCACTCGCACCCATGGGGACAGCCTCTGTATCCTGGGCGCGTTTTGACGTTGGTGCCTGGGGCAGTTCCCTGGACCAGCCCTCATCCTGGTAGGTCCTGGGCATGGCGTGGTGGCAGCCCAGTGGGGACAGGGCTGCATGCTCCCAGCCCCTGGCTTCCCTCCCCACACCAAGCACTTTGGGTAACCCCCGGTCTGTGGGAGGCGGCGTGAAGTCATTCTGGTCCTCCAGCAAACCCCTCCAGCTGTCTGGAGCCAGCGCAGATTGTGGGACGTGTCTGGTGACTGACGGGGCCTCAAATCCATGTTTATGTGAGATGATATCGAGAGTTTTAATTTTTTTATGAGCAAGGGGTTGCAGGGAGGAGGGGATTCCCAGGGCGGCTTGGAGGGGAGGCGGTGGTGCGTGCATGTGCGTGTGTGAGACACGTTTCGTCCCGCTGACCCCCAGCTGCAGGAGTCCTGCACAGATAAAAACAGCATCCCGTCACCTCTGAGCAGTGGGGAGCAGCTGGAGAGGAGGTCAAACAATGGCTGCTGGTTGCGTGCCTGGAACAAGGATGCAGCAGCAGGGTTTGGAGTTGGCTCTCTGGACCAAACCCTCTGCTCAGCCCCTCCTGCACATCACCAAAGTCCCCTCTGGTCACTGCCTATGGGGTTGCTCCAGGCTCAGCCCCTTCCTCAGCAGACAATCCCTGGAAAGCTCTGTTGAGCTGGTCTCCTTCTTCCCCAAAGGAAAGCCCACTCAACAGAGCAACTGAACACTTCTCCCACATCCAGACCCTGGTGAGATGTTGCGGTTGCTTTCAAACCCCACTGATACTGCTGGAGAAGTTGCTCTCCTGCCCTTCAGCCTCATGGGCAGCATTTGGTACATGCTGGTGTTTTCCACAGGGGTACCCTGTCTGCACTGGTTTAATCTCTGCAAACCTTAGCTTGTAGCCCTGCATAAAACCTTATCATGTCTTTGAGGAGCAGGTCAGAGTCACCAATGTCTTTCAGCCAGACAGAAAGTTGCCTGGTCCAGTGTCAGCCAAGACCAAGGCAGAAAGTGAGTCAAGGTGAAGCCTGGACACCTGTTCCTGAGTGCCCTGTGCTGGGCGGGATCCTCCTAGGAAAGGACCTGGAGCAGCCGTTTGACCAGGAATCTTGAAGAAGAAAGCATCTGCCAGCTATACAACCAGGGCCCATGGCTGAGCCTGTCCCCAGGACCACTTTGGCACCAGGTGGTTTCCAAGGTAGAAGAGATGCCCATGGGGAGCTGAGAGCCATCAATGTTACGTGGCCAAGGTTGCAAGGTGGCCATCAAGGTCACACGTTGCCACCCTTGACTGCAGGATGGGGACTTCCAGGTGGTGCCTGGCTCTTTCAGAGGGAAGATCCTATCCCTGCTTCCCACAGACAATGGGGATGGAGCAACCTCTCCCCGAACTGGCCAGAGTGCCTGTGTGCCGTGACTCTCACCCGGAAAGGAGGAGGGGGGCCGAGGCCTCTTTGTAACCCAATCTTGTCTGCTTGGGCCCCTTTGTTGTTATTACATTTATTTATTGATCCCCCTTGGGAAAACCTTTGCAGTGCTGGACTTGCTGGGGCTTTATTAATGGGGATGGGGGGTGAGGGAAGGGGAGGGGGGACGAACAGAACGCTCGGACCATCTGTTCCCACCAAAGGGATGGAGCAACAATAGCCATGTTTATAAAACTCCTCTGCAACTCATTGTGTTTGCGAAAGGAGAGCTTCCACATCAAAGGCCATTTCCTCTCCCGCTGCTCAGGGGCCCCTCCATCTTCTGACATCCTGCAAGGATTGCCCCGTCTTGGTCCCCTCCTCCCCCTGCAGCCCTGGACTGATGGTGAGGCGGTAGTGGCATCACCCACGGAGGGACCACCATGGCCAGGAACACCCAGCTGAAGGGAGTGTGCATCAGCCTGCTCATGCCTGATGGTCCAGGGGAAATTTCTGAGGGGGTGTTTCTCCTGAGTGCAGTGAAACCCTACCATAAGGCACTGGACAGAGTTTTCTAGGCACTGGTGGTGGGAACATCAATATGCCTGACACTGGAGACCTGTGCCCAGACTGGTATCAGTCAGTCTACTGGAACAGCGATGTCTGTGAAGCTGCCTTGGTTTTGCTCAAATTTCAGATGGGGGGGGGGGGAAAAAGAAGAAAAACAAAATACAAGGAAGGGAGGGGGGTCTGGCTACGTCAAAGCTGGCTGGTGGGGTCCTTCATAATGAAACAACTGTGTCTGGCTTTGCTCTAGGCTTGTTTTAGATTATCCGTTACAATCAGACATGAAATAGAGACTGTTAAACAGCAATGAAATATTTTGACTGAACCAGTATGTTGTTTTTTCTTCCCAAACTGATCTTTACGGACAAGATGAGGGTTTAGTTCTGGCTCAGATCAAAGCTGAACGCCTTCGTGGGGACTTGCAGTTGTCAGCCATCTCCTGACCACAATCCAGTCCTGTGGCTGGGGGACGGGCTGCTCTGGGGTGAGTCTACAGGCTGGAGGTTTGGGACATGTCCAGGCTGTCACAGGTCCCTGGCATGTCACCTCCTGGGACTGTGGCTCCTTCCCTCTTTGCTGGTGCTTTATGGCAGCAATTGTCTCTGTGGGGTGATTCACACATGGGTCAGTGACTCTGCCGGGGTTCATGCCCACCAGGTGTCAGGAACAGGGAAACCTCCCCTAGGCATGTGGGAATGTCCCAGTCCAGCCTTGGACAAAACTGAGATGTCTGGAAGATGCTTCCAGCCTGCAGGAGGGCACTTTGCCACCCACAGGAAAGGCTCCTCTCTGCACCATCTTGTTGTTCAAGGAGATTTCCAGGCTGTAGGACAGATGATCTGACAGCAGGCTGGTGGCTGGGCAGGGACAGGCTGTCTTGCGCCTTTGAACCACCCCTTCCACCCTGGAAGGGGGAAACCTTCCTAGGGACTATATGACACCTTCTTGGAAAGTAGTCCAAGTCCTTGTTGGCCATGTCCCCTTGGCCTGTCCTCCCCCAGGCTGCTGGAGGAGACAGGAGTACAGTCCCTGATCACTCCTGGAAGGGCATAGGAAGCACGCTGTTCTCTCCCAGCACTTAGCAGCTTCCCTGGGAACCGTGCAGGAAAGAAGAAGAGCCCAGACTTCTGGGAGACACTTTCATTTCATGCCTAAGCCACTACTCTGCTGCTCAGCCACATGGCTCCATTAAGTCCCCTTCTGACTGTCTTCTTTCCATCAATCACCCCGTCTCCATGAGCAGCCCAGACACCGGATCTGGGTTATAAATAAGACAATCAATCAGTGATGCTATTAGATAAACAGAGTGGCAGAAGCCAAATTAATGCTTGGCTTTTTCTTGAAAGAGAGGAAAAAAAGAGTCAATTGCTTATTAGGGGACCCTGGTGTGGTCTGGCCTCTGTGCTGCAGCTGCCTTGGGTGGGCTGCGCTTGGCTGCTGTGTCTGCGTGCAGGGAGGTTCCAGCTGCTGTGAGCAGATGGTCTCTATGGGCCACCCTGGACAGAGCAGGCAGGGGACTGGGGCAGACTGGAGGTGGGCAGGGAGGTCACAGCACTGGGGAGGTAATGGGGAGCTGGGAAGGCAATGGTGGGTGCTGCCTATCTGGCAGCTGGGGGTTGAGGAGATGTTAGAGCTCTTCTAGCGGGGAGGGAGGGCATGAAGCTGCAGGTGGAGGTGTCTGGGGACCAGGGACAAAGTGCCAGGGCAGAAGGTGAGCCATTCAGGACAGAACTGAGGAAGAGAAGCATCACTGCTTTGAGGCTGAGAGTCACTGCTCTGAGGCTTTTTGAACAACACATACCCTCTTCTGCAGAGGCATAAGTCCTGATCTGGAGCCACCAAGGAATAAGATGGTCCAAAGCGGTCCTTTGCAGTCTTCCGTGACTGTCTGCCAGCTCTCCTTGCTACAAACTTCTGCCTTACAGCACTGTGGGGATGCCTGGGACTCTTGTAACACCCAGAGACCCCACCTGCAGCTCTGTCCACTGCTCTGTGTGGTGGTGGCTGACTCACTCAAAGCTCCAGGGCTCATTCCTGCATCAGTGGTAGTAAGCAGGAGCCTTTCCTTATGGTGGGACCCTGGTGTCTGAGGCAGGATGCCTCCTGCCACCGCAGAAGAAAGTCCTGGGAGGAAGGCTATCATTTGCCAAGGGCCTCCAGTGCTACATCTCTGTACAGGAGATGTAGGCATTTTCTGAACCAATACCCTGTGGTTTGGGGTGGGCTCTTATGTTTTGCCGGACTTAACACCGTTACAGGTTGAGGACTGGGAGAGGCTGGGCTCCTCCAAATCAAGCTGACTTTATTTACATCCTCACCCCTTGCAGATGCTGCTCTCATCCTGGGGATCACCCTTCCACCAGCTCCTGATGCTCTTGCCTCCACCTCCCACCTCTCCCTGTTGTGATGGAGGAGCACATTTGCCCCTTGGGGAGGAATTCTGCTCCTGTGCAAATAAGCAACAGCTCTCCTTTGCCAGCTGGCTTGGTGGATCTCACCTGGCATTTCCACCCGGCTTAGCAGGATGCTCTCATGCTTGGGTCTGGCTGTGCAGCTACCAGTGCGCCTACTCAGCAGCCAAGCCTGCCTTCACACGTCTCTGCCTCTCTCCTCTCACCTGGGACTAGCGCTCTGCCAGGGCCAAAACACACAGCACCGTGCCTGCTGATCCTTCTTTACCCACCGAAGTGTGGTGCCCCATCAAAGCCCAACCACTCACCCCTGTCAGCCTGATTTGTGATAAATAAACTGCTTATTTACAGCTGGGGGCTCCAGACTCCTCGGAGGCTGGTGTGGGAGCAGGGAGCTTCTCCGACTATTGGGTCAGGAAGGATGAGGTCTCTGCTGGCACCCATCTCAGAGAGGGATGCAGGAGATGCAGGGATTCAGACCTGCTCCACTGCTCAGCCCATTCTTCAAGCAAGGGGGCTTTCTGCTTCCTACAAGGCTTTGCAGCCAGGAAATAGCTCCTGCTTTCCAGCCACACTTCTGATCCCTTTTGCAGAGTCTGGGGAGCTCAGCAAAGACTGCTCTTGCATCAGCAGCAGATGAAAACAACACGTAAGGTGGGATTTACTGACACATATGTACTGGGAAGATGCAGGGACCCATTGCGCCCGGCTGATGTATTGGATTTCAGGTTATGCGATGCACAGGTCTCTCTGAGTGCTGCAGTTCCCCCTTTCTTCCTGTATGGATTTATACTGCTAAGTGGATGGATTTTCTGCTTGGCAGGGATTCTCCCATGGGACCTTCCCCAGTTTGAAACATCTCTGCACATCTGTACGTAATATCGCTGGGGCACTTAATGAGTGGGCTTTTGTGACACCTCTTGCTTTATGGACTGCCACTTAATCTGGCCAGGTACTGCAGAAGGGCTGACAAACTGCATCCTGGAGCCAGGCCCGGGCTGCATGCCAGCTGCTGGAGGGTGCCCAGGACTGCATGTGAAAGCCACTGTTCTTGGATGGCTTCTCATGCAGCTGCCCTGGGCAGTGGGAGCACTGCTCCCTCAGTTCCTGAAACAGCTTGAGAGGGACAGGTTTCCTCTGTTTAATAACTTGAGATAGTGTGCCTCTGGACCTCGCATGGAGGTCCTGGGTGGAGATGAAGGCAATCTGTCTGTCTGGGATGCTTCCCCCAGGCAAGGGCTTCGCCTGATGTTTTCATCTCTGCTAAGAGCTGTCCCTTCCCCCTGCCCCAAAGAGCCATCTGCTATGGTAGATTACTCTGGCTTTCAGCACTGTGAATCCATGATTAGTGCATAATTAATTATCAGATGTTTTTAACACTAATGAAACATTAATAAATGATGGAGGCATGTTGTCTGGTAATGGAACATTAACCAGTGAACCAAGCCAGGACGCAGGGCAGCACTGCTGCTGGCACAGCCAAGCCAGAGGCAGGGCTTCATGGGACTGAGCTCTCTTCTAATAAAGCCCCAGCACAGTTAAAATCACAGCCAGTCCCTGGTGGGAGCTAGCAACAGGCTTGGTGCTGCTTTCAGACTTTGCAGAGCCAGGGCTGGTGCTCCTTCACCTCCACCCTTCCCCCCACCCACCCACCCACTCATCTGCCCATCTGTCTGTCTGCCCATGCATCCACCCATTCTTCCATCCACTCCCATCTCCTGACTGGAGAGGTGCTGTTGGGGTACTGGGCAGGTAATTTGCTAAAAGATTGAGCATTTTTCCCCCTGGCATGAACTGCAGCTTAATGACATCTCTGCCTCGGTGCTGACAGGCAAGGCACACGGGGAGAGGCCAGCCCCTGACACAGCATGCTTTGGTGCCCCCATTGCCTCTGTGCCAGGTCCCTGTGAGCTCTGCCCTGACTGAAGTTTAATTCAGAGCATCTGGGCAGTGGCATTTTCCTAATGTGAAATTATTAATCAGACAAGGAAAGTGCATTAATTGTGATGACATGCTACATCCAGCCTCCAGGCTGCAGTGGGGCACAGGCAGGTCTCCATCCTCTTGCCTGCCGGAGGGATGTCAGGGTATGGCCAGAGCTCAGGGACACATGCGACCCCTGAGGGCATGTGAACAGTGATACGTGGCACCTCCCCATCACAGCATGGGTGCCACATAGGGTGGTGAAAACCATCTCCTTTACATCACCAGGGGTCTCCAGGGGTAGGCACCCCCACACACACGTTCTCAGGATGTCCCAAAGGCCAGTTTTTGGATCCCCCATCCCCTTGGGGAGGCAATGCTATGGCCTCAGGCCCCAAGGCAGGCTCCAGGGTCTCTGTGTCCCCCTCACTGCCATCCCCACATCCCCATCACAACCAGCACTATGGATGAGAACAGGCAGCCAAATTCACCCACACCCGTCAGAGGGGAAATAACACCCAGAGCTGCCAGTCATCATGAAATGATCATTTAATGAAGACGGTCTCTCCTGGTGCATGTGTGTGTGCGCGTGTGTGTGCATTTTGTCTGTGTGAGCTTTTTTTTATCCCCTCTATTATTTCGGTTTTTTTGATTCTTTTTTTTTTTATATATATACATCTATAAAAAATTCAAATACAGCATGTCAATAGTGGGTATACTAGGACGTACGGTATTAAATACTGCGCATGGGTCCAGGCAGGGGCAAGAGGAGGTGTCTTTACAAAACAGGGCTTGGGGCAGGATGGGGAGGAGAGCAGAGCAGGCATGGGGACAGCCGAGGACAGCGGGGAACAGCAGGGGACAGGTCTGCAGGGCTTCAGCTTTAAAGGCAACAGCAGAGCTATTCTGCTTTTGTTGGAGAGTGAGACAAAGACGTCAACGGGGGGGGGAATTCCCTGTATCCAACATGGTTAAAAGTTTGGGGGTGATGTGGGGATGGGGTTGGGGGCAGTGAAGAATCCTGCAGGTTGCCGGGGGGGGCAGCCAGAGGGGCAGCTCTCCCAAGTGCTCAGCAGGGGCGGGGGGGGGGGGGGGTATCGGTGTTTCCTTTTTTTTTTTCATTAAAACCCTGCTAGCTCCCTGCTCCCCACCACACTTGTGAAAGCCACCAGTTCTTCCCTCCATCGTCCCCTTGGAGGGGACCAAGACCCCCCACCCATGCACCCCTCCAGATTCACTGCACGGTCGAGAGCTTGGGGAAGCGAGTCCGGTCCTTGGGGAACCCCCTTCTGCCAGAGGAGGGTACAGCTGGGAGCATCATTCCCCTCACCACCACCCCCATTTTCATATCCCCTTTTCTCGGTGCGCCGTCACTCTCTCTGTCACCCATCTGGGCAGCGGGGGCGGCGGGCACGTCTTTGGCATGGGGGGGTTAGCTGTATGAGTGGGGTCCTCAGCTGTGGCACAGTGTCCGGGCTCGCTTCGCCTTGCTGGGAAAAGAGGGGCGGGGATGGGTGGGACAAATGCGTCTCCTTGCTCCGGGCTGGGAGAGAATTTCGAGGCTCCCCAGGGGACGGCAGCAGCTCTGTCCTCCTCCGAAGCGATGGCGAGAAGCGTGATACGTCCTCAACGTGTGCAAAATCGAAGAGATAAGAGACTCAACCCGGGAGGGGGGGCGACAAGGCGAAGGTGGTGGTGGTGGTGGGCAGTGGGAAGGTGTCTGCGCTGGGCTGCGATGGATGGACAGACGGGGATCTGCGAGCACAGAGAAGATAGGTCACTGCTCCAGCTCCAGGCTCAGCTGTGCCCAGCCACCAAGGGGGACACACCAAGCAGAATTTCACCTTTTTCCACAGGGAAATTCACCCCTTCCTAGAAGCCAGGTGCCTAAACACGTCACCTCCACCTCCTCCTCCCGGGGCTGGACCCTGCCCATCCACCCCTGGCTGCGTGCCACTGCCTGTCCCCTTGCCTCTGCTGACACCACATGTGGAGATGACACAGCTGGAGGGGAGCACAGGACCCTTTGCACACATGAGATGCCTCACGATGGCTTCTTGGGCACTGAAGAATGGGTGGCACGTCCTTTATCCCCCAAAGTGACACATGTGGTGGCTGCCAGGATTACTCCCCCAGTCACTGGGCAGAGCGGGTACAGTGAAAGGACAGGGGGGGACATGAGACAGCAGCCCTGGCCTGGAGAGAAACAGGGCATTTTGGGCTCTCCAGGCTGCCAGCTCCATTCTAAGCCAAATGCATCTTTGAATTGTATGAGCTTGGACAATTTTTAGTCTGTCACTGTGCAAAGGCCTTAGATTTCCATGTGGTTTTAAAATACCAGCAGTGGAGAGGGGAAAGGGCTGCTGAGAATGAGGCATCAAAGACTGACCCCTTTGCAGGCTTTGCAGAAAATGTTTGAAAAGCCATTTTTGAGATCTCCACCAGAACATCCAATCTGGATAAGCAGCCAGATTTGATGCATTTACAAAAAACTGCAAGAAACCCCAAAATGGCTCTTTTCTCAGTGCCCTTCACCCACAGCCTGGTTGGAACATCCCCTTCTCAACCACACTGGAGTCCCTGGGGTCCCCATATCCCTGCCCCCACCCTCCCGGCATCCACATCCCATCTCTTACACTGCCAGTTTGGGACATACTCACTAAATAAAGAGGACACCATAGGCAGCCACGACCAGTCCAGCTGTCCAACACACTGCCACGGCCCCGCTGCCCACCACAGCCCCCTTGTCGCAGATCTTGGTGGTGGGGGGCGGCATGAAAGAGGAGGTGCTAGCGCTTGTTGTCTCTGCAGGGAGGGAAAGTGGATGGCAAAGGGAGCCCTGGTGCTCCGGGTTGCATCCTGTATGAGCAGCTCCAGTCCCTGGCCAGTGGGGACATGGCATCGCCCCATCCCAAAATCGCCCCTCCCAGTGCCATGCCAAACTAGGGCTGTGGTAAGGGGATGGGATGGTGAACCAGGGGATGGTATGATCCATGAGACTTTCCTTGCTCTAACACAGGACCCAGTGCTTGGAGAGGCTCGCACCACCAGGCAGAACTGGGCATCCCGCCCCACCCCGCCCTGCTCAGTCAGGCTACTCTGTTCATTAGCTCTGTGGGAATTTTGGCTAAGAAGTCATGATGACATGGCCACAAGTGCTCAGCAGAGAGCATCCCTTGCCCAGGGAACATTCCAGACACGGCTGAGACTGTGGGGCTGGTTTGCAGGGCTTGTCCTCCTCTATACAGGATCAGACGGGTTGTCTGTGTCTGCAGAGGGCTGCAGGATTGCAGGGAAGGCTTGTATGGGCAGTCAGGCTGGGGCAGCTCTGGTCACATGCAGAGGGTCTCAGAGTGCCCCCAGCCAGACAATCTTTAGTGGATGCTGGGGGCCACAGGTGTCTGCCTCAGCATCTGATTTCAGACTCCACTGAGGTGTCACAGCAAGGCTTAGCCCCAGAGCCAGGCTGTCCCACATCAGCACTTCATGGCTGCAGCCAGCTGCATGCACAGGGACATGTGTGCGAGGGACACCTGTGTGAGGGACATGTGTGTGCCTGCACTGGGAGCTGGTAGGCACCATGGGAAGTGGTTTTCGCATTAGCACGATGCAGGGGGATATAGAAGTGAACCCAAAATTCTGACACCAGCACCCCTGCAAGGTGTGCCTGCACTCCTTGTGGGGATTTACCCCCTGGGGATGAGGGGATGCAAATCCCCATTGCTGCCTGAATCCTCAGGTGCTTTACTGGGTGCTGTTTCTGCAAGGGAGTGTGCCTCTGTGTAGGAGGTACCACCACCCACCAGCAGTGGGGCTTGCACATACTGCATCCCCATGCAGAGAGCATCCCCAGGGCCCACAGAGGTTTGTGCACAGTTCTGGCTTGCACCCACATGCTGGGGTCTGCATGCACAGATGAGGTAGGGTTTGGAGAGTGGGGGCACTGAGCACCCCCCACCCCACATGGACACCTGGCCACCTCACACACGTGGCCCCAACTAGAAGCCTGCTCGCTGCCTGCCTGCCTGCACACCAGCCAGTGCTTCCCCCCGCCTCACTGCCGGTGCCAGCCGGGGGAACTGGTGCAGGGTCTGCTCCAGCCCTTCTGGGAAATGGAGGGCTGATAACACCCATTTGGACACAGTCCCAGCTCTTTCCTAGAAACAGAGGCTTGTTAACTCTGTGGCTTTTATTTCAAATTGGCATCACTCCGAGCCATTGTGTGGGGTCAGAGGTGTGGAGGGGATACAGCTCTCCAGGAAGGCTGGCAAGGGGCAGCGCTCCAAGGAATAATAATAATAACAGCAACAACAACCACCACCACCAAATCTCAGCCTTGTCACACCCCAGGAGTCCTGCAAGGAGGATGCTGGAGCCAGGTGAGCTGAGTCAGCACCCCTCAGGCCACAGTCGCACCAGCTGCCAGGGCCATGGGTGGGGGGAAAAGGTAGGGTGAAGGGCTGCGGCATCCCCGGGTGCTGGGGGAATTTCCTTGCCTGGGGACAAAACCTGCATAGAGCCGGGGGGGGGGGGGGGGGGGGGGGGGGCGGGATCCTCAGACAGGACTCATGGGCTCCCCCTGCTATGGGCACAGCCTGTTTGTACTGGGAGGGGGGCTCTCACCTGTGACCTGGGCCTCCGTGGTGAGGTGCTTGGGCTCCTCTGTCCAGGGGGTGGCATGGACAGCCACGCTCCAGTCACTCCATGTGCCGATGTCATTGTCTTTGGCTGCCACCTGGATGATGTACTCCTTGCCAGCGTAGGCATCTGTGATGGTGTGTGATGTCCCATCTGAAAGCTCAACCTGAGGGCAGCGGCAGTGAGAGGAGGGTGGTCAGAGGAAGCCCCAGCAATGGGAGGCATAAGATGATCAGCATGTTTAGCTCAGCTAAGGGATGACAAGACTTTACCAGCACTTTGGGAAGTGCTATGGGGTTTTTGGCAGAGGCGTGAGCCCCCGACAGGGATGCAGGGGGAGAATGCTCTAGCTGCAACTAAGCCGAAGGGCTGGTGAGACCCCGTCCTGCTCCCAAACTCACAGTGCTGGAGTGGAGCAGCTTCCTCTAGAGGTCACCAGAAACTAGCAGATACGCGGGTGGGCTTGCCTCGGACATGTTAGCGTGGCTGCGAGCAGACATCCAGGGCAGTGGCTGGGGTGGGTGCACACGCTTTCTGGACATCACTGCCAGTGCTTGGGAAGAAGCTTCCCCCACCAGCAGATCTCTAGCCACCCTGCTCCTGGTCCTACGGGTGTCCCACCGGCTTGGCTTGCATCCCTCTGGCTGGGTCCTTGGACAGCTATCAAGCCACGTCCAGCTGTCTTTCCTTCCTAGAAATATTCCCTCTGTACTATTGCTGCTGCTGCCTGGGCCATGGCATGTCCTGCCATCCTCCTGGGGACGTGGCTGCTGGTGCAATGGTTTAACCCCAGGCTGTGTCCAAACCTTCTGGGGATCTCTGATCCACTGGGAGCTCGGCTAATGGACAGGCGGATGCAGGTGTTCAGCAGAAATGCACGCCCATCACACAGACACCAGTGAGCAATCACGCCTGTCTGACAGAGGAGGGGGGCTCAACACCCGGATGACCTTCCAGGGACTGAACCAGGCTTGGCCTCAGAGTCCTTAGGGTATGGAGGGGACCACAGCAGGAGCATCCCACAGAGGCAGTGTGGGAGATTGCCCTCCACCTGCCTCTGAGGCTAAGGACCAACACACTGCCAGCTTCTTTCCCCCTCTCTGATGCCTGTGCATGGCATGGGGGGGGGCATAGGGCACCCTTTGTCCTTCCCCTGTGCTCTGGCTGACACAAACCACCTTCTCTCCAGACACATCTGGATAATAAAGATGCTGGGGAATGAGGAATGGTGTGGGTCTGACACAGCCCACCTGTGAGTGCTGGTGCCCAGCCAGGGGCTCATACTTAAGCAGAACAAGTGACACTTCATGGGTAGAGGGAATTTCATGGTGCAGCCTGCATGGGGACCTCCACATCTCCCCAGCCACCCAGGAGGTCAGCCATAAGATCCCACTGCCCCAGGGAGCACCATCAGCTGAGTTTTATTAGAATCTCAGTTCAACAACAGGAGTAAGATGGAGCCAGACTTCTGCCTGGTCCTTGATCACATCCCAAAGCCCAAAGTCAGAAAAGCTCCACCATTGGGACGCCCAGGGATACCTGGGCCAATGCACCTGCAGGATGAGGCTGCTCTGGCACTGTGTGCACACCAGGGACGGGTGTGATAGCCTGGCCAGCAGGCAGTGTGGTTAATCTCATCACCTTGCTGCTTGCAGGGTTACCTGAAAAGTAGGAACCCACTCTGAGAAAGTCCCAACCTTTACCCAGTCCCCCCAGTACATCATGTGCAACTGCCTAGCACAGATTTAATCCCTTTGGCATACAAACCACAGCCCCCCCCTGGCTTTTACAGCCCCTCTGGGGGATCCCTGACAGGGAGGGAGGCACTTTTACTTTCTTGCTCTGGGTGACAGTCTTCCCTTCTCTATTCCCTCTCCCAGCAGCACACCCAGCCGGCTGCTTGGCACAGCAGGGCCCTTGGGCTCTGAGTTCCCAGCTGCTCACACTGCCCAGCCTGAGCCCGGAGAAGCCCTGCATCTGGAGCACATCTGGAGGCAGGCCCGGATGGTCCCCCCAGCAGCCGTCGGGGAGCAAAGGGCCTCCTGTGAGGCGCAAAGCTGCTACCAAACCTCAGCAGGTGAACAGCGCAGAGAAAGGCATGTGTCTGCCTCATTGCTGCAGATTTTGGAGCTGGACGGAGGGAGGCTGTGTCCTTCCTCTCCTCCCACCACCAGCTTGGGCCTGACACCCACAGCGCTGGTGGGATGCAAATGGTTGATGCCTGTGGCTTCACTGCAGGGCTTGTGCCAAGCCAAGACATGCCTAAGCCCTAAACTACCATTAAGCAAAAGCACTGGGACAACTGGTCCCTGAGTCCATCTCTACCATCCAGGGGACACCTTCCCACCGCACTGGGGGTCTCACCATTGGTTATGACCCACTGGCATGAGGGCAGCTATCTGGGGGTCTTGCCAAGGGCATCTGAGGTCAAAGCCTGCTCAGAGGGAGTGTGGCATGGGGGGCAGTGACCTCAGGGGCTCTTTGCAGGGTCTCCTTGAGCTGCCAGCATGCCAAAAAGCCTGAGAGCAAGCCCTGGGTCACAGGTGCTGCCTCCTGTCCAGGTAACAGGGTCAGGCTTAGAGCAGTCCTGTTTAGCAGCTCACAGATCCCCAGCAGAGTCTATACCAGGGAGGTAGCTGCTCCTATCCTGGGGCTGGGCACAGCCCATCCTGCAGGAAAAGGGGTTTGGACCATTTCACTTATGGGACAGGTGAAAACTGAAATCCTGTAAGGTCTGGGCAGAAGGGAGGATGGGGAAAAGAAGATGAGGAGAATGCCAGTCCCTCCTGCAGGACATGGCTGTGCATCCTCCAATCCGCTGGGGGTCTTGGCTGAGACACACCCCACGAACCTCACCAAGCTCCAGCCTTTCTCAGCCAAGGACCAAAGCCCGAGCTGGATCAGGTCCTCAGAGGTGATGGGCTCTTGGCACCCACTGCTGCACCCAGAAAAGCTGAGGAGAATTCTGCACCCTCTTGTCATAGGGACACACCTTCATGGCCCAGGCATCCCAGGATGGGTTGGCAGGACAGGAGACCTGCCAGGCTGTGAACCACCTGGCCCATGCAAAGAGCCACACTTGGCAGAGCACCTCCCCACAGCCTTGTGGTGCGCTGAGGCTGTCCCTGCCACCCAGACCCTGGGATTCATGTCCCTGCCACCAGATCCAGTTACTGCTCACAGGCGCACTGCCTGCAGGCACAGTGGGGTGGGATGCACGTGCAGGACCATGCACGCCACACAGTGGGGACCCGCCTGGATGGGATCACCCCAGAGCTCTTTGGTGGCATCCACCAATTTGGATGGCAATGCCAAGGTCATCAAACTCAGTTAATTCCTAATGACAACTAAATTAAATGAAACCTCACTGGGTGAGCTGCCAGCCCCCTGCAAGCCTGTTACTCCCAGCTTGGCATGTGCTGGGCCAGGGGTGCCTTGGAAGTAGGGAATGGGTACAGGACTTGGAAAGATGCTGGGGTTATCTAGCTGGTGTGTGGTGCTCTCTAAGTCTTTCAGCATCTTCTGAGCCCCCCTGGCTGCTCTCTGAGCCCTGCAGCAAGCAGGCTGCATGCAGGCTGGCCTCACTGGCCTGGCCAGGCTGGTCCCACTGGCCTGGCCAGGCTGCTGCTCCATCCAGAGCATTTTCTCCAGCCCAAAGAGCTGTCCCAGCTGAGCACTTCCCCTTGAGAGCAATTCCCTCCTCTCCCAGGCCACAGCCAGACTGCAGCTGAGTGTTTGCAGATGGGTGGTCGAAGGCACAACAGGGTCAAGGCTGTGCCTTGCCTGGAGGGGGATATTCTCCCAGGACCCAGGCTAGAAGACCTGGAGGACCTTCTCTGTAGGACCTGGGAGGATGCTGCCCTAAGCTTCTCTTTAGACAGCAGATGAAAAGTGAAGGCATAGATGACAGCACTCATCTGGCCCCACACACATGATCTCTGCACGCAGCACTTCTGACTGGGCAGCTGGGGGACACATCCAGTATTTGCCATGTGGGTGAGAAAGTCCCTGGACGGGTGCCCATGGCTCAGCACAGAAGTGCAGCAGCAGATGGGAAAGCACGTGGGGACTGGGTCCAGCAGGACATAGATATGGAGAGCTGGGGGGGTTGGGGGGACACTGGGGAGGTCGTGGGGAACGGATGGACATGCAGCATCAAAGGCAGAAGGAGAAATTCCTTAATCCGTTGATTAAGTTGAAGGAAGGCTGCACATGGTAATTTTTTGGCTAGGGGGGTTCTGCGTGTCATTGCCTGCTTTTGTGCACCTGCCAAAAGCCACTCCGGCTGGTTGTGAAGCACCACCCAGATTAATGAGAGATCAGTAGCCAGTGCAATGCAGAGCTATTAGCAGAGAGAGAGAGAGAGAGAGAGAGAGAGAGAGAGAGATGAAAAAAAGCCCTTGAACCCAGTAATGCAGCTGACAGCTTGCCGACGACAGTGTGGGCTGGGATCCCATTCCCTGCCATGGCCACATATCCCATCAGCCTGCTTGGAAAGGTAACGGGGCTGTCAAGGGACACCCAGTGCCCCACTCACAGCCACAAGCACCAGGATAAGCCGAGGGGTCAGTGCCACATGGATGGTATGGGGACAGACACCCAGGGCAGGTGGAGGGGAGGACTTCCCAGCACTCAGCTTTCCCCCCGTCTACGCTGGTCCTCTCTGCACATGTGCTAGAGGGCTGGGGACATCCACAGCAGCCATCCACACCAGGCATGGAGCAGGGGACATCTACGTGCACCCTTGTCCCAGTCCCTGCCTACAGACTGGTGGCAAGTGCTCGGCACAGCAGGAGTTAAGAAAGCTATGCCTCACTCTGGGTTCTCCCTGCTCCTGCTGCCCCCAGCCCACCCTGCTAGAGTGCCCCAGCAGTAAAAAAGGTCAATGTGCTCAGTTCCCACCCTAGCTCGGCTCCTGGTCCAGCATGACCAGGTAGCAATTACTTGCAAGCAAAGTGATGCACAGGCAGGTCTGAAGCCCAGATGGCATTTGGAAGGTGATGGGGGAAAGAAAACCTCAACCCTCCCTGCCCCAGCAGCTGGGCTGGGGGCTGGCGTGTGTTGGAAGGAGGTGGAGGGAGAGAAGGGGGGATCAGATGCCTCCTCCTCTGCATCCCACATGAAAATGTGTTTGCCAGCTCCCCTGTGGCGGCAGTGGCTCTGCTTTCCATTTCTTGACACTTTCCTGCTCCCCAGCACGGCTCCCAGTGTGGGAAGGGGATGCTCCACTGCCGTGAACTAGCAATGTGGGGATGGGGGGGTTGGCAACCCAGTGGGCTCAGTTTCACAGCCTCTTTTCCCCACTTGTGGCCAGATCCTGCCATCTGGCTGCAAATGAGTTTTGCAGGGACTCATGCTACACATGTAGCTGCTGTTTCAGGTGCCTTCAGTCCCAGTGATTGCAGGGGGATCATGGCAGGCTCCCATCTGCCCTGGGGAACAGGCTAAACCAAAAGCAGGAATAACCCCCAAGCAAGCCACCATGCCGGTGGGAAGTGCAGGAGGATGGCTGCAAGCAGCCACTGCAGCGCACAAAAAGACGTCGCCAAATGGAAAAGAAATGTTTTCCTTTTTCCCTTTCAAAGCCATGTCTGGAGAGTAAATAGGTCTGACATTCATTACTAATAAACGAGCCCCCACATACCTCCTCCTTCCGCAGTGCCGCAGGAATCAGTTGGGCTAACCCCAGACAAAACTTTCTGCCCAGACTCTGGAATAACTAAAAGGTTGGGGAAAGTGAATGACACCATCCTTATTTTCTGCCAGCTGGGCAGTGGAGAAACCCAGCAGGGTCTGAGCTGTGGTCTCTGCTGTCACACCCCCACAGCAAAAGCTGCTGTGCTGCTGCTGCACATAGCTCATCCCTGCTGCCGGTCTGGGAGGATGTGTTATCACAGGGCTCCTCTGCAGCCTGGGTTGTGTCACACCAGATGTGGCTGAATGGCTCCCTTCTGGCTTAAAATAAAGACCATCTTTGAAAGCAAACATGTAAGATCATTAATAATGGGACTTTTTCTCCGGATGCGCCGTCCCCTCCTGCCAAGTGACAACTGGCAGAGCTTGCTTTTGCTTGCGGCTGTGGGGAAGACGGGACCAGGGATGCTCGGGGTGCTCAGCACCAGCTCTAACCCTGTTTAGTGCTGGCATCTGCCTCCCACAGATGCATTTACCATGCTGATGCAGTAGGCTGGCAGTGAAAGCAGATAGGTGCAGCTTGTGCGTGGACATCACGGGGCAGGGGCACTTGCCTGGCATGGTCTGCACGTGGGCAGGAAAAACTAAATTTGATGGTGCCATCCTACCTACGTGTATCTGTGCAAGCATGCAGGTGAGTACACGCACACAGGTGTGTGCATTAGTGCCCTGCAGCTTAGTTGCACCTTTACGGCTGCCTTTGGAGGCCTGATCCTGCCAGGTGCTCAGTAATTTTAGGTCTGATTTCTAGCTGTTCCCAAGGGGGATGAGAGCACCCAGATACTGCCAGCCAAGGATCCAGAGCCCAGCCCCATTCCTGGAGCTGGGAGAGATAGAAAAGGTGATTTCTGAGCATTTCCCACCTCCATCCTCCTCTGGGGCACCCTCTGCTCCAGCACTCCCTGTCCCATGCCATGCTGCCAGTGATACAATTACAACCTCAACATTTTGCTCCCACCTATTAATTTCTTTTTTTTTTTTTCTTTTCCTTCTTTTTTAATCACTGACTTTGCAGCCAGGAGGAAAAGGGAGAGAAATGCTGCAATAAAAGTTATCAGGCGTGAAGCTGTAACCAGGCTTGCTCAGGGTGACCTCCCTGCCAAGGTCGCCTTGCAAAGAGGGGGAGCGCAGGCAAAGCAGCAGAGTCATAGGGACGGTGCAAATGGGTGCCCAGAAGCATGCCCGCTGCAAAGTGACATTGCTGTCACACCGGTGGGGACACAGCTGCAGATTGCGGTAGCACTCATTGCCTTCCCCAGCTCCATCCCTCCCCCTTGCCTGTTGCTGGCAGGATACGCACTAGCACACACCCTTCGGCTAATTCAGGCTGCTGCACCAAGGCAGGAACTTCCAGAGACTGCCTATGAAATTCACCTATCTGACTGAAAAATGTTGCTTGGCCTTGGGAGATGAGCCTGAGCCCACCTTGGCAGCCACCCCCTGACACGAGTGATGGTGACCAGCCCAGTGGACCATGCCTTCCTCACACCAACAAACCCAACCACTAAATACTTGGCAATACCCACAAATTGCCCATTCCTGTCCCCAGATCCCCATCACTTGCCTGGATCAGAGCTGCTCAGCAGCAGAGCTGGCAGAGATGCCTGCATCAGGGGCTCTGTGGCCCCAGCTACTAAAATCCCAGGATGATGGAAGCACCTCTGTTTGCTTTTCTGAAGAGGGATGTTTCCAGCCTTTGCAAATGCTTTTAGGCATGGCTCTAACGCTTCCAAAACAGAAGACGAAGGAGAGAACCCAACCACATTATTAGCTTTAAATATCTCATGACCTTTTACTGCAAATCTCAAGATTTGAGGCACAGCCTGCCTCACGGTTCGTTAACATTTCATGTTGTCAGCGCCGCCAATGGGTTCAATTAGACTTTGTGATGGCATCTGCAAATTGCTGGCAACCTACTGGAGGAAATCCTCCCTTGGTCTGGCCGCCAGCTCTGATGCTGCTTAAGAAATACCTTCTGAGCCTTGCCATGCTCCCGGGACGTGCACCGAGCAGGTCAGTGCTGAGCACATGCAAAGCTCCACCCAAAAACTGGGAAAAGGGGAGATCCTGCTCCAGCAAATGCTACAGAGTGGGAGCAAATTGGGTGCAAGACGTGCCCTGGGCTCTGCAAAGATGCTCGGGATGGCGCCTGGCCACCCCCCTGCATCTAGGGGTGAGCGTGCAGACGTGCTTGCAGGGAGATCACATGTGTGAGCATGGTGATCGCTGCTGTTGCGAGTTAACTGAAGGAGCCTGTAAAACCAGAAACAGGCTATTAGCAATCCATTAGGAAAGGGTATCCAGTTCCAGCCTAGGTAAGCCATTAGAGGAACATCTGAGAGCATTAGGAGAGCTCGCTTGGGGCCAGGATGGGGCTATAAAACAGAAGAGGAAACCACGCTAATCTGGCTTGAATTACAAACTTAAAAGCAGGAGAAAAATAAAGGATACCCTAAACATTTAATGTTTTATATTTAGGAGACAGAAGGAGAGATTCTGCCAAAAGAAGAGAATAAAAAACCTGTTTAGGCTACAAATATCCCGTCTTTCTTTTGGCAGCAGAGAAACCACCAGCACCTCTTCCAGAAAGGGAGGAGCATGACTTTAAAGTTGCTTGAGATTCAGAGCGAGCTCAGTGCTGGCAGGGCTGAGGGGAGTCGGTGGCCACCCGATATGACATGACGTGTCACGTCTGCATCCTGATCAGCTGGGAAATGCCCGTGTCCAGGTTTGAGGAAGCTGCTATGAGGTGGCAGGATAGTGCAAGAAGCATCTAGCACATGCCCTACCGCACACTCATGTGGAAACCCATCATCATCATCTCTCCATAATAATTCCAAGAGCACATCATCATAATTCCCACAGCAAACTGCAACACGAGAGCTGCCTAGTGGCCTGAGCAGAAAGGCACTGCTGAGCAGGGGAAAGGGAGAGCAAACGGCATGCTATTGCTCAAACCCACCTTTGCCAAGCACTGGGAAGGGGATGAGGGCATACCCCCAGCTCTGGGTCAGCCCCAGATGTAGCAGGGGGGGTGCTTGGGCCAAGCATTGCCTGCCTCTCTCTTGGGAGGGGAACTGCATTTATGGCTAGCTTGTGTAGTGGTGGTCTCAGTAAGATCCACTACTCCTGCCACGGACGGCTTCATCTTCTGGTGCCAAGGCTGGCATTATTAAAATCCTGAAAGGAAAAGCCTGGGAGAAAGCAGATGCTGATTGAATCAGGCCCTACGGTATTCAACAGCTCGACATCCATCTGATCCTATTAGTGCTCATTCGGTCCTGCCTGCCGAGGTGCTGTGCATAAATCAGACCCTGCAAAGATAACGGGAGGTGGAGGGAAGAAAGGGGAGATGCTGCCAAGAAATGCCAGGTGCGAGCACAGCCTGCATGGACATTCCAGGCTCTGGGCAGTCTCCTGTGCTCCCGTGTGGGTTTGCTCCCACAGGGATGTTGGGCTTCCCACAGGGCTGCCACAGGGGTGGCAGGAGGTGCATGGGTGAGTTGCCACCAGGACAGGGATGGGGATCAGTGTGGGAACCTTGGGCACACAGGGATGTGCCAGAGCATGATGTTATCCAGCTCCTCCCAGCTGCTGTCGGAGACTTCTCCTGCCAGACTCCCAAGCTGCCCCATTGTCAGCAAGCAGGTTGTATGCAATTACTTTTCCATGCTGGCAGCCAGTGGGGACAGCAAGAGCTAAGACGGGGGCAGCTTGTGGCAGGAGACCTTCACCTTGGCAAGAATTTAGACATCCCCATGCAAGCATGGCATGTATGACCACTGCATTCTTTCTCAGGGCATTTGCCCCTTCAAGGAGAGACCAACACCACCACTGTAGGACAAGCTGGATGTTAGAGCTAGACTTAGCCCTACCACACCATGTCCTTCCCTTTCCTGGCTGGATTTGAGGGAATGGGGACACCCCCCAAGATGCCCACAAGCAACAGGTCAAGCAAAGCAGAACTCAGTGTGGATTGGGCATGCTCCCAGCATGCTGGCATTGGTGAAGTTCATTTTTGGGTGCAAACCCCTGCATTTGAGCCCAACTGAACTAAGCAGGCTGAGCATACCAAGGGGGTCTGGGGTCGGAGCAGCTCCAGCTGCTGCAGCACTGCCATCCCCTGGTGTTTGGGAGCTGATTGAATTAGACTTTGCAAATAATTCATCTGATGAATAGTGGCAGTTTTCCTCAAATCATCCACAAATCAGATTTTTCATTACCCAGCTGGCGGGGCAGAGTCAGAAAACAAGGCTGATACCTTACTCGCTGAACGCTTCCACTTGCTCACCAAGCAAATTGCTCCCCAGATGCACTTCTCCATCAGCCAGTGACAGGGTACATGCCTCTTGCAAGGGGATATTGATTAAAAGAGGTACCCAGGAGTGCCGTGCCCTCCCAGAACACAGGGACATGAGCCCTTCCCAGCCTTCCTTGTACCCACTCTGAGGGCTGGTACCTTGAGCTCTCTCCATACCTCAGGGTATCTTTAAATAGGAGAAATCAAGTTTTTACTGCCCTAGAACTGCCTTTTCCAGTCAGGGTGGCCCTGCCACTGGTGTCACCAACACCTCCATGTATTTCCCACCATTTCTGCCTGCCTGAGATCACTCAGGGAGAGGCCACACTGTACCCACAGAGGCTCTGTGGTGAGGGGACTGGCAGGGCTTGGCCTTGCAAATATAATACCTAATATCCAGTGATGGAGGGACCAGGCACCCTGAGGGTGTCGAGGCAGGAGGCAGCGCACTGGCTCTCTCATCATTTTTGGGTGCCAGCCCCTGCATTTTCAGGGTGTTTGGCTGGATCAGGCTTTAGCAGTGTAAAAACATCAGCTTTCCCCACAACATTTTCACACCTTGAAAAACACTGATGTTGTGTTTGATATTTCACCTTTTTTTCACAGCTTTTACAATTTCAGCATTTCTCCTCGAAGTGAAAAAAAAAATATCCATAGCAAATTAGTATCCAAACTCCACCTCTGCATTCTCACCCCTTGGGATGCTCTGTGGATGCTCTCCTGCTCCCAGAAGGGAAGCAAAGGGCAAAGACACAAGCAGGAAAACCCTCTCCCAACCTTTCTCTGACTTTCAAAGCCATGAGCAAACACTTCAATCTGAAACACAACCTGTGGCGTTGCCTCAGCAAAAAAATCTAATGAATGCAAGAAGGAAAAGTCACCGAGGCACTGACATCTTGCAGAGACATGAGCAAAGCTTCTCATCCTCTATCTCAGCTGTTTCTCCCTCCAGGAAGAGCTGGCTGGCAGAAAACACTGCTTGGCTCCACAACACAGGTGAGCTCTCTGGGGACTGGGTGCTGCATCCTATATGTCGTCTTTTTTTTTTTTTTTTTTTTTTCTTTAGCAAAATGCTTTATCAAGAAAGGCACCTAACTGGTTTTCAATTGGCCCAGCTTGGTGCAGAGGGGATGTTGGATGGGCCGTGCCAGCATTAGCAGCACCTCTCCTCGAGCATCAGATTGCTTTCCTTCACAACTGAGCATGCAACCAGCACACAGAGGGAAAAAAAAAAGCCCGTTCATTATCCTCCTGCAGCTAACAAATGAAATCTGTCCTCCGGGCTGCCAAGGATTTCACTGACTGGTTTTTTTTTTTAAAGAAACAAGAAATAGAAGTAAGAAATACGATAAGATCGCAGCAATTGCTCCGTGACTGTGCTCTGAGTTACAGCAAGTGGTATTTTATCTTCAGTTCAAAATCTAAATGTGGCAGAGGCACATTTAAATGTGGTGACATTTATATTTTAAATGCCTTTTACATCTCGCTGGCAGGTTTTATATAGAACATATGTATGGAAAGTAGATAGGGGGCCATGGATGAAAATGCGGAGTGGAGAGAGCGTGCAGAGCCATTTGTAGGCAGAATGTGAGTTAAAAGACGAAGAGGAAGAGAGAACAGAGGAGAGGCAGAGAAGGAGAGGAAAATGGTCCCTGAGCACTTGTTCCCAGTGCAACTTGTTCCAGAACACCAGCTCCTCCCTCTCCCTCCCGTCTCAGCCAGCCCAGCACTGCTTACGTGTTGCCACTGGTCCAGGATGAGGGGCCGATACCGCAGGAAGAACTTGAGTGGGAAGGACTCAGGGTCGGGCCAGGATGAGGGGTTTTGCCATGATACCTCCAGCCTCCGAGGGTTATTGGGCACGGGTTTGGCCACCACACTCTCCGGAGGGTCTGGCTTTACTGGAAGAGAAGAGCATGGCTGGTAAAGCTTTGCCCATGGCACCCTTCCTCATACCCCTCAGCACAGCTGGCTGGGCTTTGCGCCACATGCTTTCCAAGGGGAGCAGCCAACATGCAGAACACCCTTTTACCAAACTAATTGGATGCAAATCACCTTCTCTTGTGCAGGTTAGTGGTATGGCTGTCCTGGCTCAACATAACCACTGTCAAGGAGGTGCTAGGCTGGAGACACACAGAAACAACCTGGTGAGGGCAGAGAGCATCCTTCCTCTCCAGGGCTACTTGGGACACAGTGAAAAGCCCACCAAGCCCAAACCCTGACTTTTCCTTGCACCTCCTGATTTCTGGGAGTCTGACCCATACTCAAACCTGCTTACCTGACAGTAATGTGGCACAGGTTTAGGACTGGGGTTTTGGGGATTCAAAGTACTGGCACATCATATTTGCCAAGGGTGAAGGATTGCTGTGGTCACCTTCCACCCCAGGCATCTCTCTCTCAGCCCTGCTCTGCTTTTGTGATACGGGAATACTTTCTTACTACCTGACTAGTATTTAACGTGAATATTAATTGGCTGAGAGCTATGCAAGGTGCTTTGAAGTGCAGTCACTTTTAGAGTGCTGGGAGCAAATCACAGACCGGCTGTGATGAATGGCATTGCCTGTTGCAGAGCAAGCCTTGCTCCTCGCCAAGGGTTTGCTCAACTCCCAGCAGCTAGAATTCCCAATTTGCAATAGCAAAGCTACAAAAAGACTGAGATTTGGGTACACCCACACTTCTCCTTTTCTCATGGCCAGGAAGGAGCTGGGCATGTGGAGCTGGGTACACAGCTGTGCCTGGGGTGGAAGAGGGGTCTTGGTGCAAGATAAGAGGAATAATGCACGAGTCCTGGGAGGGCTCTTTAACACCCTTCAAAGTCCACGTGCAGGCCAATGGATCCCTCCTGGCCTGAAAATCTCTGCATTGAGTAATAGTTCCCTGGCTTTGACTGCCTCAAGCAGCAGCTTGCAAAGATGCCAGCATCAGACTCCACCCCAAAGCACAGAAGAGGGATGCTGAGGCTGTGGGGAGCCGCTCTCCACCTGGCAGAGCTCCTGCCCTGCACTCAGACGTCTTCTCTCTATGCTGACCTGAGGGATTCACCTGCTGCAAGTAGGTAATTATCTACACATGGGGTTCACATTCCCTCGAGACGTGGTGGTGGTGGTGAGCTGCTCCCTCGCTAGCCTGTGCGCCCTGCTGCCTGCATCCCTGCCCTGTGTACGGAAGGCATCTCTCCTTCTGCTTGAAGCTGTACGGGACCAGGCACCGATGTGGGGCCAGCCTGCTGCGAGTGGAGTCACGTGCCATCTCTGCTCCAGGATCATGGTGGCATCACAGCAACTATCCCCAGGAAGACACCCTCCCTGCACCACCACCGCTTGCTCCTCTTAGGAGAAACCAGCCTGTGATGTGTTCAAACCCACTTTCTCGGCCATGGGTGAGGCAGAGGAGGGCCACTGAAAGGAAGCCCAGCCACCTTGGTGGGACCCAGTACTGGCCTTGTTCCCCGCAAGACTTAGCCTACCACCACCTCCCTTTCCCCAGCCCTCCTGCTCAGCACCCTGGCATACACCCTGCTGAAGTCCTCTTTCACTGTCATCCTTACCACCACCCCAACAGCTTTTCCTGCCTCCCATTGCCTCCCCTCTGCTACGATGGGTGCAAAGAGGGCTGGATGGCTTCCTTCATCCCCACTGCACCCAGAGCTCAGAACATGCTCCTGGAAGCTTGGGGAGCGGCTGGTGAGCAAGCACCCATGGGCCTGACCACGGGTGCACAGTGCCACATCCCGGCTCTCATTGACCCCTCTCTGCAGCAGGACAGGATATAATTTTCCATTCACAGCTTTATCCTCGGCAGGAGGGATGACTTGCTGGGGCTGTGCCGTGCTGAGCTACTCCAGATGGCTGTGCAATTCCTCTGCTCGCTTTGAATCCCCGGGCTCAGGCTGGACATCAGCTTCCATCGACGGGGTCTTGGAGTCCAAACGCATACGGAAAAGTATAAATCCAGTGCTGGCTCGGCAAGCTTGGTTTGCAAAACAAAAGTCTGTTCAGCTGAACGAATGCAGATGACTGTGAACTGTGGCTCTGCAGTGAGCAAGTCAGAAGGAAAGTGCTGGGCTGGGGATGGATGTGATAGGGTACTCCCTGGGGTAACACAGGGAGCCTGGCCCTGCTTTTTGGCGTACCAGCCTGGAGCCATGGCAGAGGGATGTTTAAATGTGGTTGTGCCAGGCAGGGCACATGTCCTTGGGCAGCAGTAAGAGATGCCACTGTGGTGTGCTGGAGGAAAGCAAAAATAAGAAAAGGTGCCCTGATGCTGGGGTGGGAGTCACCTGCCTGTTTTGCAGGGGGCTGACCCCCAGCCCTGCTCCTGGGGGTTGGAGGCTGTCCCTGCCTGGCTCTGAATGAGCATGGCAGAGCCCAGCCATCGAAGGCAGCTGTGCTCTCAGCTGCGGCAAGCCTTCAAACAACACTGTGGGTTAATGGGAAAACCAGCCGTCCCTGCTACCTCCCTGTGTGTCCCCCTATCCATGGGACTCCTGCCCAGGCTAGAAAGTGCAGCAGTGCCAGCTCCTCCAAAAGCACAAAGCCAAAGCTGTTCCTGCCACGTCCCTCCAAGGTGGTGGGGATGCAAAACCCAGAGAGGGAACTGCACTTCTGGCAGCTGGTCCAGCAAGGACAGACCTACATCTCTTAGGACAGACCTCATTACACTGTGCTCACCATGGGAAACATCAGGGTGGGTCCTGCAGGCACCAGCTGAGGAGCAAGGGGAGACAGGCCATATCCAGCTCCCCCGTTTCTGTGTATCCTTGAAGGAGACCTTTATCTTCCACAGCCTCCTGGGTCCCTGCTCCACACACAGGGATAAGCACTCCTCCTTCCCCAGCCTTTGTCTGCCTCCATTTAGCCCACACATGGTGAGGCAGGGGCTGTCTGGCCATACATCAGCCAGCATAAGAGCCCTGTCCTTAGCAGGGCCTGCAGGCAGTAACGTAATAAAAGCAATAATAGTAATAGTAATGGACGATAGGCATTAGGCTGAATACTGGTTAAGTGGCTACAAAACCAGACGTAATATTATCGTGCAGAGCCGAGGGAGCATCATCAGACATTCCTGGGAAGGGGACTTGGCCAGGAGGCGACTCACAGCCTTTCCCACTTGGTTTTTGGCTGCCACGTCCAAGGAAGGGCTCAGCGTGCAAGAAGAGCTGCGGAGCGTGGCTTTTCCTAAAGGCTCTGCATGCTCACGCTTTACTGCAAGTCTTTAGCTATCCATCACCCCTGGCTGTTGTTAGACACATCTTGAAATGAAGCTGGTGGTTCAGAAAGGCAGCTGAGACCCTGCAGCATGGAGGGGCCTGTCGCCCATCCTGTCTCTCCAACGAGCACTAAAATGGATCCCTTGCGGCCATTAAATATCCCCTGGCATTTTCGACGAGCAGAGGGATATTAAACTCCATGTCTTAGCCAAATGTCAGTCTAGGTAATTTAATTCTGCCTCCCTAAGTAGTATGAATTGAACTGACCTTCTGCCTAGGCAACTGTATACCAGTGTTCAGAGACTTTGAATTTCATACAGACATAGGCACGTTTGTCCTCATACAGCCCCTGTGAGATGCTCTGTGTCTTGATCACCCCAGAGCTGGAGCTGGGAGAATCAAATGACCTTTCAAGGTCACACAAGGGATGGGTGACAGATCTGGGGAAGGTCGCCATGCCTACAAGGCCTTGTCCAAGGCTGCCTTCCTCCTTCCAATGCTGTGCAACTTCTCTTGCTAATTTGCCCCAGGCTCACATGAAGAGAAAGGTACCAAGGTGGGATGCCAGTGTTGCTGCATGATGGTGATGCCCCTGCTTGACAGGGTGATGCATGCGCCACCTACCTGGTTCTTGGGCTGAAGCACAAGCAAGGAAGGTGGAGTTATGTTCTGGAGGGCCACAAACGTTCCCATACTGTTCCAGCTGTCACAATGGAGGTGGCAGCTCCTGATACACCACCTCACTCTTCCCTGGCACTTTCCCCTGCCTCCAGGCTCTCTCCCACCCAGCTCCTCCAGCCCTTTTCCCACCTCCTCCTGCCTTGGGTTGGAGCCCTGAAGTCTGCAAGGCTTTGCAGAACCTTGCCCTCCCCATGTTCACCTTTATTAACATTGATACCTTTGCAAAAGATGTAGTTATAAAAACAATTTCCAGGAGCAGGATGAGGAGGAAGGCAGCCCAGATCTCCTCTCAATGAGAGATGAAGACCAGAGGGCCGGAAAAGCTTTTTCAGTCATCATTGAAAATGACAATGTGGGGTGACCTCTCACAGCTGGCTGCTAATAACCAGCACAGCATGACTACCATCAAGGCATGGGCTCAGGATAGCAAAAGAAAGTATCAGTCATTTTCTACTGAATTAGGGTCCCTCCTCCTGAGCAGCCAGGGAAGCATTTTCTGCTGGGGGCTCCAGGTGAGGAGGAAGGAGAGAGGAAGCAAAACCTAAGGAGGTCATTCCTTCCCAGGGGGCTTTTTGTGCTTGCTCAGGCTGGGTGGGTGGTCTGACCCAGCAGTGGGTCTGCTCCCAGCTCAGATTGCACCAGGAGAGCTGTCAGCCTTGCACCACTCTTGCACTGGCTGAAGGCTGCCCCATCTCCAGTAGGGCATGAGATCAGGGCTTCGCACCTGCAGTTTAACCTCCATGCAGAAGGTGTGATGGTTTTCTTTAGGCTGAGGGAAAAACCCATGGCAGGCTCTGACATCCCCAGCACTGGGATTTTAGGAGAAGCATCATGCAGTGGTTGACATCATCTCTCCATTTTAGCAGGATGCGTGCACATGTCGCAATGCTCCCACGCAGCATTTTTGCCATGAGCCGATGCAGTGGTTTTGTCCTGAGGCATAGCTTTCCCACCCCTCCATCTAGCAGAGCGAAATTCAGCACAGCTTCTGAGATCTCAGCCCAGATCATGCTGATAGAGATCCCCAGGGAACCTACTGGGTGATAGATACACACTGCAAGCACCCACCACACCGGGCGACAGCCCTGGGTTTGCAGACACAGGGAAGGAAGCCAGAAGAAACACTGAAATGCAGAGGCTTCTTCAAGGAGACAAGGCAACGTGGGGCAAAGTTGCACGGCAAAATACATTAATGCGTTGTGTTTGTTTTAATTGGAAACACCGGGACGGCACATGAAGATGTTCCGTGCAGGGTAGGTGGCTGTTGATCGGCAGCAGCTGAATTCATCCTCTAATGACTCTGTTAAATCTGCTGACTGCCTGCTTGAACACACTCACTCAACACCATGTCTATGCTTCTTACGCACGGCTGCCATACCAAATCCTGAGGAGGAGAATTTCATAGCTGTACAGAACGTGAAGATTTTATGGCCACTAGATACTGAAGTGTTTATGGGAGCACGCTGCCTCCAGGGTGCAGGACATAGCCCTTCATATTGGCACTGGCCCATCATTCCTCCCCAAATGCCATCCTGGAAGGTGTTAAAATATCTGCCAGGTGGTGCAGGGGGACTCACCTCCCACTGCAACTGCCAGGACATGTTCAGGCATCCTGCACCCCTCCAGGCACTCTTGCAGGAGGCAGCAATATTGCACCCATGCTAATGGCTGGCGTGGGGCAGTGCTGCCCTCTGCTTACTGCTCCTCTGACCTGGGATGAGTTCAAACTGCTGGGCTGGATCCGGCTTGTGCTGGTGCTGGGATGCCCAGAGCTTGCAGCTGGGTGTGCTTCCCAGGGGGGTTGCCCTTGTGTGCTGGAGAGAGGACCAGATGTTTGGGAAGCCAGGCAGGGCATGGGTGGGATGCAGATGTTAAAGGATGATGCCCTGAACTCCTGCAGGAGGGAATGCAAGGAACTCAGAAAATGCAGCTTAATTGCTGCCCTGGGCCCTGCAGGCTGCAGATTACCTTCATTTTTAAGGAGTGTATCTTCTACAAACACAAAAATATCCATTTAAAGGCACCCAAGTGACTAAAACTCTACCACTTCCCTGCTAAGGTCTCTGCCTTGTTATCAACATTCAAACTGCACTGACGAATACAAGCCTCAGATATGGAGCACAGCTGCAGGCACACAGCAGGACAGTCCCTGCTCCAAAATAATTTCCCTGCTCTTGTTCAGAGCTGGCATCTCAGTTCTTGTTTGATGTTTTCCAGGTTTTGGGGCAGAAAGGGAAAATCTGGGATAGCAGTGGAGCTCCTCTTCTTGTACTCTGGCACTTCCAGCCACTCAAGACTGGGACATGCAGCACGTTGAAGGCAAAGACTGACTGCTGGCTGCACTTCAAGGATTCATTTATTTGTTTTCTGGTCCAGTAATTGCCACATGTAACCAGAAAATTGTTTTTTGATGTGTTCTGAGCTCTATTCTCTCCCATTTTTCCTGTTCTTTGAGGATGGACAGTCTTGTCGTGGCAGTGGCTATAATCCAGCTTTGGCTGGTGGTGAAAGCGCTGTGTCCAGCTCACTGCTTTGCTATGCTTGGCACTGCATTGCTCGGTCCACACCAGTCCTTCACAGTCAGAGGACCATCCAAGCCATGGGTCTGGACGAGGTTGGGCAGCATCCCTGCAGCACAGCCGTTGGCACAGACACCCCAGCCCTCAGCGCCTGCTGCCCCCCCCTCCCACACTGCACAGCAGTCACTGCCTGGACAGGGCAGTGAAGAGGTGCAAAGCAGGGAACAGGGGTTTTAGGAGCATGCTAGGTAAGGGCTGGTCAAGGATGACTTTGGGAGGGCTTTATCCTGACCAAGGATGGGAAGAAGAGGATGGGACATTTTAATTTCTCTTCCAGTCCTAATTCTTGGGACTCTGCTTCCAGCACAACCATCAAACCTCTCTTTTAGAAACACTCAAAGGGGCAAGAAGGGCAATGCCATTTGGACCACACCAGTTTCACAGCCCTCTGCCCTGGTGCATGGCATCCTCTTTCCCAGCCCCCAAGCAGGGAGGAGATTAGCAACCACAGAAGACCTGGACCACCTGGGATGGGACCAGACAGGGTACCAGGCCACTGATGGGACCAGCATGGGGGCTGCCTGTGGGCATCCTGCCTGGGTCTGCCAGGATGTTCAGGTGCCAGCATCAGTGACTGCAGAGCCATGAGAATGAGCAGGGCACCAGGAGGATGCCAGCGTGGCTCAGACCCTGGCTCCATCTCATGCATGGATAGGCAGAGGCTCGCCTTGGAGAGTGAGCCCCTTCCCTGGCCCGTCACTGTGGCGGGCATTGCTATGTGCAGAGCAAGCTAACCCCAACACCGCCACAGAGAGGCCAGTTGCTGCCACAGAAGTTACCTATGGTGAACTCGTCAAAGGTGAGAGTGGTGGAGTTTTTGCCCAGAGGATTCGTGACTGTCAGAGTCACCTTGTACTTCACCGTCGAGAAGAGCTGGAGGTATCTGATGTGACACCTGTTTTTTGGAAATACATCTTTCTCACAGACCATCTCTCTTGTGCCATGTCTGGAAAGTAGAGGCAAGAAGAGCTGTTACCTATGGAGCACGGCTCGGGGTGGGGATGCACCCATGTTGCTGGAGGGAGGAGGCAGAAGGAACAGTGCTGCATCCCTGCTTTGCCTGAAGCCTCCGTGTACCAGCCCCTGCTGCAGCCAAAGGGCTGCTTTCCTGCTGCTGGGGAATTATGCAGGCTCATGTGTGTGATATTTTATTCTAAGCTTGCACAGAGACTGCAGCAAATGTCCTCACGCTGGCCCCAAGGAAAGGATGAGACCCTGCTGGGGTTGGGGTTGGCTCTGTTCCTCCTACGAGAGGAATGGGATCTCCTTTCTGCTGGTGACAAAAGCCCCAGAAGATAATGCATGGCATCAGCCTGTATAAGGGCTGTGCCAGGACCTGGGCACAGGGTGGGGGATGATGCCATGCCACGCCATGGCCAGTTCTAGGCGAGGGACACTGCTGCTGCCTGGCCACAGTCAGCATACAGCAGAAGGGAACACACCTGTGCCAAATGCACCAAAACCAGCAGGCACAGCCTCCACTATGGACAAGTGGTGCAGAGAGGATGGACTTGGGGAGCATGGAAAGAGGAGCTGGGAGCTAGGGTCTTCCCTGATCACCTCTGGGGAAACTGGAACTTTATTAGGACAAAGCCACAGTGCCAAGCAACCAGTTTGAATGTCCCTGGAGCATCTTTCTCCAGGGTGATTTCGGGGGCCCTGATCCTGTATGCTCAGTGGAGGCCAGAACCACTGCCCCAAGAATGCACTGCTTGGGACCTGCCCCAGGCTGTAGGGATAAAAACTCACCCTGCTGCGTCCTCCCTTCCCAGGCACTTACATGACAGAGATGTTGAAGGAGTTGGGGATGTAGGTGGGAGTAGGCAGGTGCCAGCTGCAGTAGAAACCCTTCGGGTAGTTGTTGGACCGGCACATCAGCACTGGCTCCTTTGGCGGGGCTGCCAGGGAAAGAGAAAGAGCAGTTACCCATCAAGGTGGGATTATCACCAGGTCCTGAACAAGGGGTTGTCCCTCCACTCTCAACTGCTGCCAGCTGGGAGGGAACACAGTTTGCAAGGGGAGTGTGGTCTGTGTTTATCAGCTGCTCAAAGCACTGGGGTCCTTTGTCCCACATCTGCTGCCGATGTCCCTCATGTGGCCTTGCCTTGGACTGAGCTGTGCACAGCAGCTCGCCTTCTCCCCTGGCAGGTCACTGGCTCTAATGAGGGATGCAGGAGGTTGGCAGGTACTACAGGACACTGTCTTCAAGGCTGTGACAAAGACATCACCGGTGAGCAGGTGCTGCTCTCTTGAACCCATTAAGCTACAGCATTCACAGCTTTCTCTGCCACGTCCCCAAGGAGTGATAAACTTCTTGAGGGCTGATCCTCAAAAAGACCAGAGGTCCTCAGAGGGAGGGAGAAGACCACTTATGGCAAGACAATGATCGTTATGAAACAAGCAGAGAAAATTCAGCTCTGCAGGAGGACTGGCATAATGTTTTCAGCAGCGGGGCAGAACATCCCACCCCAGAGCCCTGCCTCCCAAGAGACGGAGAGGCACCTGGAGATAGGACGAGAGCATGCACTGGGGAGCAGCCTTCCTCTGGCCTCATCAGCTGGTTACAGAGGTTAGAGGCAGAAGAGGATTTGAAATCCAAGCAAGTGTTCACACTACATTTGGCTTTCCCAGACATATGTGCAATTTGTGCTCCTTGCAGGAGCACAGAGCTGCAGGAAGACTCCGCAAAATGCCGAGGGCCAGTGCGTGCAGGAGGATGAGATGCAACACCTTTCAGCTGATAAATTTTGCCCTTGTTAGGCTGGTAAAAATCTTACCTGAACTGACACCCAAGTATACCTCTCTTGGTACTTGGACACTTGCATTGCTAAGAGCAGAGTCTGGCTCTGACTGCAACACTTTGGCACAGTACCTTGCCATAAAATACACTCCCTGGGCTGAATGTGCACCAGGGCTCCCTCAGAAAGGCTGTTTGAATCTGTGGTGTTCAGCCTAAACTCTCTTTCCCTTCCTTCGTTATTGCTTGTTCCCATGCATCCACCCAGGATGTCCCAGGACACGCTTTTCTCTCCAGGCAGAGGTTTTGCAACAAACCCAGCAGACCTGGAGCCTCAGTGCAGACATTGCTGCCCATCATGCTGCTGCACTTCTGGCAGTGCTCCCCACCACATGGCTAACTGCTCTCCTCCCTGCCACCGAGGCCATTACCAAAAGTAAGATGCAAACCAGGATATAAGTGATGCAAGAGTTCAGGGAGCACCCACAGGCTGGGAAAATCCTTCCCCCAAGGCTGCAAGGGCCAATCACCAGTCCCACAGCAGTGTGCGGGCACCATGTCTTGCTATGGAGCAGCCCATACTGATGTTGGTGCAGGGAAGCCATGCACCAAGCTAAAACCCCTCTGCATGCTGTGCCAGAAAAGCAAAGGATGCAGTGAGTTGGCTAAGTGTGTCCTTGCTGCACCGGTGAGCTGGCAGCACTAGGAGAAAGTGCCAAAGCCTCACAACATCAACACAAAATGGCACCTCACTGCAGCCATGTCTGTGCAAATCCCCCACGTGGCATGCAGCCCTGCAGAG
Organism: Falco cherrug; assembly: GCF_023634085.1. Taxonomy (NCBI): domain Eukaryota; kingdom Metazoa; phylum Chordata; class Aves; order Falconiformes; family Falconidae; genus Falco; species Falco cherrug. The sequence continues at coordinate 10,874,283 of NC_073720.1, read as the reverse complement.
CTGCTGGTGTCCTCTGTCCCACTTAGGTGCAGCCCTGGACTCAACGGTGTAACATGCCTGGGGATGCATCTAGGACCAGGACCCTGATGGGAAACAGCAGGCCAACCAGCCTGCTGGAGAGGGCCAACCCTGCCTGTTTGCCATGAGCATAGACTGCCAGGGTGGGCTGCCAGGATCCTAGCATGGCGTTGCACAACAGAGCCCATGGTCAGAAGATAATGATGAATTTTGCTAGAAAAGCTTTCTGGGGGGATGCCACAAGCTCCAGGTGCAGCACCGTACTGCTGTCTACAAAGGGGAAACTGAGGCACGGGGCTTGCACACATGACAGCACTGGCACGTCTCCTGGGCTGGAGAGGGAGCAAAGCAGATGACAAGAGAGCCAAGGGCAGCAGAATCAGGGAGCACAGAGAGGGAGATGGTAGGGAAAGAGAGAGGGAGAGGGAAAGGAGGGGGCCAGCCGGGAGGGGAGGCTGTGCTGGTCCGTGATGCGTGTTCCTCCTAATGGCTATTTCAGCCTTCAGCCAGCAGACGAAGGCCAGAGCCTGGTTAATGAGCCTCCGAGCTAAATTATTCAAGCAGACCCTCCGCAGCAAAACAGAATGGCTAATCGCAAGGCCAGAGACCAGGGTCTGATCCCTGCTAACAGCTCCCTTCTCCTCTTCCTCCCCCTCCTCCTCCTCCTCCTCCCCTGCTCCTTAACCCCTTCCCTGCCCCACAGCTGCCCCCGGAGTGAGGCATGAGCAACCGCAGGGCACCACCGCCCTTTGCAGGGGGCAATGGGGCGGGGAGGGGGGGCCTTGGGGGCTCCCGGGGGGTGTTTTGGGGAGTGTGCAGGGGGGGCAGGGGGGGCAGGGACAGACTCTGGGGGGCCAGCGGCCGCGCGGTGGCAGTGTGGGCTAGCAGCACCCGCCTGGCACCGGCGCACCGGGCTGGGGGCTGGAGAGAGCCGCGGCAGGGAGGGAGCGGGGGATGCTGCCGGGACACCCGGAGCCAGCCGAGAAGCTGGACAGAGGCAGCTGAGGCTTCGGCAAGCATCCCTGAAGTCCTGCAGGGCCCCTGCCCGACGCGGAGGCTCTGCCTTGCTGGCACGGCCCCAGATGCTGCACTGCTACGGAGCCACAATTAGTTCATCTGAGGGCAATTTACCTCCGTTGTCTCCAGTGTTATGCTGGATGTGGCTCTTGGTGATCTGTGCTAATTCCTGCACTGAGGAGGCTGGGGTGGGCTTGTGCCTCCAGGTTTGCTTTGCTGGGAGAAGGGGGGCTGCCCAAACTGCCTCCCACTTTCACCCCCGCTCTGCAGCCACCTTTGGAGATGCTCCACTTTCACAGCCTTGAATGCCTTGAAGATCCTGTCCTCTGCTCCAAGACTGGGGCCCCAAATGCAGCCTCTGTGCCCATAGCATCCTCCACCTTTCATCTTCTTTTAGCAAGCCAGAGGTGGAAGGAGACACTGGGGGACAAAAGGACCCCTGTATCTCTGCCATCCTGGTGCCCATGCAGCATCCTCAGCCCACTGCAGCTGAAAGGACGCTGCTCTACAAAGCCTGTCTCACTCCAGACATTGCCCTTTCTTTCTGGACACGGACAAGCTGTCTCACGTGGACATTCCTGCCACCTCCACCTCTACCTCTCCAAAGAACCATTAGTCCCAGAGCCACAGTAATTTTGTGAGGGGGATATCATGCAACTGCCCTACTTTCCATCTTGACAGGCAGAAAGTCCACCTCATAGGAGAGGGCAGGGTGGGTGACCATGACTACCGGGTGCCACGAAGGAGAGGGCTGCAAGTCCCTTTTCAGATGCCACAGTGCACTGAACAGCCGTCTTTGCCCTCCCTGCCATGGTGTCTCCCCCAAGCTGGCAGAAGGGTCACTATCTCCCTATGGGAGATGGTGGCTTGCAACCTTGTTCCTCTCCCCTCCTCTCCTAGGAAAGGCACTCGCCAGCACAGCTCATCGTGCCCATCAAAGGCTCTTAAAGAGAGCAAATAAAATTGCAGGCTCCAATCGATCCGTCGGTCTGTAATGCTGTCTTTGGAGGTGGGCCAGGCAGTCCAGCAATGGAGAGATGTAAGAAAGGCAGCGGAGGAAAACAAAGCCATCAAGGGAGCATTAAAGGCTTTTTCTGCCCTCAGGCTTTGGGCAGTGCCTCTGGGTGTGGGGTGTCCCACCCCAGCCTCCTCCATCCTCCCCCATCTGACATCCAGCTCTCAGTCCCTGCCTCATGCTGATAACAGCCTGAGCAACATGTTGCCCCTGCACGGGCATTTCTCCCCAGGCTTCTGGGTGCAGCCTCCCTAATGCTGGCAAATATTTACTTCCTTGTCGCTTCATGGAGCTGCTGAACCCTGTAAAGGCAGAGCTCCTTTCCTTTCGCTGCAAACAGCGCCTGCCCTCTCTAATCTGCCTATTAACCTCTCGCATGGCAGGAAGCCACTTCTCCCACGTGCTCTGCTGATGTCCTATATGCAAAACTGGCATGTTTAATGCCCAGCCATTGTGGCTTCCAAGTAGCTTGGGCTGCAACCAGCTTTGCTGCAAAAGCTCAGGGAAAGCGGATGAAAGGCTGCGCCACAGCCAGGTGCATCCCACCTCATAAGCTGTGAAATATTCTAGCAAAATTCAGAGCTACGACAGGCAGCAAAAGCTGGTGTCGGGGGCATTGACTCTGCAGATCCCACAGAAGACCAGTGGCAGGGGCAGGATTTGCTTTCCTACCATACGGTGCCCCAGGCTTTGCATCTGTTTGACCACTGCCTCTCTGACTTGTTGGAAATAGCTGTTGCTTGCCCAAGTCCAGCATCTCTGCTCAGCTGGGGAGAGCACAACAAGTGGTCCTTGAGGATGGAACAGCTCTGGATGCACCAGCACAGACACAGATTTTTGCCTCCCTCCCCATCTCTAAAGCCCAGTCGTCCTTGTACCTTGAGTCCTACTGTGCAGGGGAAACTGTGACCAATCCATTTTAGAAACCACTAAAAATGATCTACAATAGCTTTTCCTAGCTCTGCTAGGTCATGAGATAATGGATATTAAAATTGTGGCATTTTTATATATAGAAAAGTTATTTTAGGTCATTTTTAGAGGTTTCTGAAATGGATCAGTTATAATTTTACTCTCCTGCTGAGGGCTGAACGTACTAAAGATGCCTTGCTCCACAGGTGGAGGGATACAAAAAATAGTACCAATAAAAGTTTTAAGAGGCCTCTCAAACACTTCTGTAGGAGGTATTTCTTCTGGTGCACTCAGGGCATATTCAGGCGCTGGGCTGCTGGGAGATACTGATCCTACAGAGTGCTTGTGGGGTCAACTGCATAACTCACCATCCCACTTTTGGGACAGCAAAGCCTCCAGGGACCACGGCAGCAGCATGTGCTTGTGCTAGAGCTACAGCCATGACACAGCCTGCCTGCGTGTGGGCAGGACCACTGTGCTGCCCTGCACTGGGGAGCAATCCCAGCACCTATTCTGTTCTGCTGCCAGACTCCTGCTGTTCGCATCCCTGCATCTCCCCAGCACCCATGGCAGGATCGCTGCCCCATCTCTTCCCTGTGCTTAACATGCCCTCCACATATTCACCTGCTGACTTCTTGCACCACAGCCATGACCTTGCAGGTGGTGGGTGTGTGCCGATAAGAGGCACTCAAGTGACTGAAAGCAGAGCTGCAGAGGCTGGAGGGTACAACGGAAACCCAGCCGGGTGCAAGGTGCCAGCCCTGAGTATGCAGGGACATGGGCACGAGAGCAGCACATCCTGCACATCTGCATATGCACCTACACAGATGCTTTTGTTATGCACATGTGGCTGCAAGCATGATGTATTATTTATCTAACACTGCTTTTCTAAAATTGTCTGTGTGCAGCAGGCTGGTAGGAAACAACAAAGAAAACAATGATGAATAAATCATGTTTCTACTGCCCGGTGGATCAGGGGAGCATCTGCCAGCTGTGCACCACCTGTGCTGGAGTACAGCATGGCTGTGGCTGGGGACAGTCCCTTCCACCACCCCAAATGTTGGGATGTGGCTGTGTTTCATTGCTGGAGAAAGGGAGTGAAGTGAAGCTCTGATTTTGCTGTGTTACCCCTTGTCCAGGCTGTTCTTGAATAAAGGTGAGGTGAGGAGGAGCAGAGGACAGCGGCGGGGCAGTACAGAGGCAGGTGATGCTCCTCTGCATCATGCTTCTGCACTCTGGGAACGTCATGTTCAAAACCACTGCTTCTTCCAGAAGGATTAAGCAAGCGGTGGGGTTTTCTTTTGTTGTTTTTTTGTTTTATTTTTAATTAATGTGGCAAACTTCATATGAGAGAGAATTAAGAGAGCCCAAGGGTGCAGGGGCACAGGGTGAGATGGGCTCACCCCTCACTGACCTCCTGGCTGACCTGGGCGAGTGAGGGACACAGGATTTAGCTCTCTCCCAGTCAGTCTAAGCCACTCCAACATTAGGAAGGGAAATTTTCAGGGAGACATTCCTCCCCCTTGAAATTAAACACCAAAGATGTATCCCTCTGGAGTATGAGCCATCCCAGCCGAACACCAGAGCTGCCTACATTCAGCCAGCACCTAGCTCAGCCCCAACACCATCACGATGCAGCATCTCCCCAGGAGCTACCAAAATGGGCCAGCAATACCTGTGGCTATAACCAAAGTCTGCTGGCCCTGCTGCCACCTAGGAGTTAGTTCCCCAGCCTCAAAGAGCAAAAATTTATTCCTCAGAAGGTGCTGGAGAAAAAGGTGGACTCAGCAAAAGATAAATTTCTAAAAGGCCCTGTTTTACACTGATTGGGGCTCATAAACCAAGCTATGGATTTTCTAATTTCCCTTGCAGAAAATTCAGTGTGCACGTCAAGAGGCAGCACTGTAAATTTTTGGGTGAGGCATTACTCAGTAGAGAAAAGAGAGCTTCAGAGCCCTGTTTTAAGCCCAAATTGTAGCACAAGCTCCTAGCCCTAAAAGCTGCCTTGCAGCAGGACAGTGTGTTAACAGGCTCACCAGTTTGATTCATCCTGCACTGCATGAGGCCATGCTATTTGCAGCACAGCAGAGGTGTTCTTCCAACCTGACAGCTTTCAACCTTCAAAAAATTAGCAAGCAAGCCTGGTTAAGCAGTGAGAGCAAAGAGCAAGAGGAGAGGGGCTCTGGCAACCACAGCATGGGGTGGGGTGGCCAGCTGATACCACAGCCCTCTGCAGAGATGCTCCCCAAGGTGCAGGATGCTGTGGGGAAGGCGATTTAGGCAGGTGAAGCCATCAGGCATCTCCCATGACAGACCCTCTTGCTCCCAGCCACTGAGCCAGTCTCCAGCAGTGCCAGTGCTGGGCAGCATTGCTGTCCCATGGCAATGCCCGTGTGGGGTCCTTGGAGACCCCACCTGGCACACTGGCACCCCAAACCCAACTGTACTCTTGCAGGTGGCCTTGTCCCCACAGGCCAGGATGCCGGGCTGAATGCACTGGGGACCAATGCGCAGCAGCTATGCTCAGTGCCTCCAGCCTTCGCTTGGGACCGCACCACAGGAGAAAGTCCCTCCTAACCCTCCCATCCTCCATTGGAAACCAAAGAGCAGCTTTGCTCTGAAACAGTATTAAATATTGAACAAAAGAAAGCAAATCTGTTATCTGGGATAATTGGGAGTAAATAAAACATTTAACCAAACCAAATGCAGCTGTTTCTACTTGGAGCCGGCACAACAGCAGGGAAGCCAGCTCAGCTACTCTGCATCCTCGTTACGGCAGCTGATTATTGTTTTGTGTATAACGGTAGCACCGCCAGGCCTTGAGCAGGGCCGGGGCTCATGATGCTTGGTGGGGCACACCCGGGAAGGGTACACCAGCAAGGCAGGATGTCGCAGCACAGCCAGTGCACCGGGCACAGGAAGACCCTCGCAGCAACAGGGTTTGCTCTCCAGCCTAGGGAGTTCACGGCAAGGCCGGCTTTCCTCCCCCAACACCTCTGCAAGGGGATTTGCATGTAACATAAACCATTTCAGAGCCAGGTCACTGGTTCGCACACAGCCTCGGGCAGTAATGACCAAACCTCGTTACCGGCTGCTCTGGGATTGAGTGTGCCGGGCCTGCATCCAGCTCCTGAAGACCTGAAGACCGATGTGGGGTGAGGGACTGTGCAGCTCCCAGGGGAAGGTGATGGCCAACAGAGCCAAGGGAGTCTCTGGGGATGTGGAGCATATCCCTGCCCGCAGCCAGGGGCTGGAGCATCCCTGGTCACCAGGCTGCCATGTCCAGCCAGTGGGGAAGGGGCTACAGTCCCCAGGAGGAGAGTAGGGTGCTGATGTGCTCTTTCATTTTTCAGTACATCCATGGGACTTTCTGTTGCTGGGATCTGCGAAGGAGAGCTTAACACCCCCGCAGCTCCCACCCAAATGCTGTACCTATCCCTTATAAAAGAGGCAGGAGGGATGCAGGGCATAAATTGCATGGGATTTTCCAGTACCTGCCAAAACAGTTTCTGCTTCCAGGGGACCCTTCTCCTCAACATGGACTGGATGCACTGTGCCAAGGCAATACAGTGGGAAAATGCTTCCTAGCACCCATGAGCGTCCTCCAGCAGCTGCTCTTCACTCCAAGGAGCTTGTGGTCAGCGCACATGGCAGCACACCAGAGCCCTGATCCCCAAACAGGAGTAGCTGCCTCCCTTAGTACTCCTTGATAAAAGGCTTGACCAGAGTAGCCCAAAACTGCTCTGAAGTATTGGTTTCTGCTGTGCTTTGTCTCAGCCCACACCAGCTGTGAGCAACATGCAGCCCTGCAGCCTGAATCTGTGCAGAACCCTGGAAATCCCCTCCAGGAGCTTAGCTGGAAAAGCTGCCAGCTAGAGAGAGGGAACATCCCTGCCTGCTCTGTGGGAGGGCAGTGCCTTTTCCGCTCAGTTGTGCAGGGGGCATGCAGGGTGCCCTCAGGGGCTGGTATTGGGGAGCCCAAGGGTCTGTGTCATGGCAGCCCCCTGCCTCCATGCCTGCGGAGCTTGCAGAAGACAACTTAGCACCCCCTCTTCCCTCTTTTCCCCACTCCAGACACAAATCCCCTGCACAATCTACACCATGCAATACCCCTGCCCCCTCCATCACCTTATTTAAAGGCTGCAAAAAAGCAATCTGTCCTCCCCGCCTCTGCAGATGGAGAAGACAGGGAAAATACCAGGTGTAATCAGACACAACTGGGACCATCAGCAGCCGTGTATCCTCGGCAAAGCTGTCCCACCAGAACTCCTGGAAATTGTATATTTATCCAGGAGAAGTCTCTGGAGGGAAGCTACAAGCATTTTGTCATGTACCGAGCAACAAGCTAGCCACAAATATTACCAGCTATCGCTCCCGGAGGGGGAGTGTGGGCTGTCTCTAACAGCCAGGGTCTCTCCAAAAATGCGTCTTCTCTCTTCATCCCTTTTAAGATGCAGCCTGGGTATGTCCCCTTCTCTGTCCTGCTCTTCCCCAGGCTGCTCTCCACACCACCTTGCAGAGAGGGTAAATGCTGGCAGAGGAGTCTCTCACCCCATGGGGAATGGAGAGGAAGAAGTAAGAAATTTCTGACTCTCCCAAGGAGAGAAAGGGGTATTTTGGGGCTTCTCTTCTCCTGCCTGGGGAGGAGGAGGAGCCAACAGGAGTGGTTATTAACCAGACATAGTCCTGATCCACTTTCTTCTTACCCTGGGATTGGCTTTTTGCAGCAAAAGCTCTTTTCCTTCAGCATTTATGGAAAACCACCCTCTCTTCTTCTCTCTCACGTTCTACTAGAGAAAATGCTGCAGGTTGTCCTCCCATCCCCTTACAAGTCAGACCCCACGGTACCCTCCAGCCCACACCAGCTGCTCCACCCTGAATCCAGCTGGGACAGGGGACATCTGTGGGCATCTGTGTGCAGGTAACCCTCTGCACACCAGGTGTCTGCACAGGCAGTGGAGCCATTTGCTCATCCTCCAGCTGACCCTGTCTTTGGCTATTTGGATTGCATCTGGGTTTGGTCATGCAGACTCAGCATCCCCTGGCCATGGACTCACAGCCTTGGGGCTGCCCTTCTGCCCTGCACCACTGCTTTCCTGGTGAGATGCTATGCTGCTTCTTGGGGCTGATCTGCAGGCTGTGCCTTTCCCTCAGCCCCAGGGACCATGCACCCCTTCATGTGTGAGAGCCCCAGTCCCTGCTAAACTGGTGGCTTTGCCCAGCTTCATGTCATTGGTGCAGTCCTAACAGTAGAAGGGTTCCCAGCTTAAGCCTAAATCCTCCCCCGTGCTGCTGGTACCATGGGGTGGAGGCAGGAAAGAGGAGGGAATCCAACTTCAGGGCATCAGTCTCTGCAGCTCACCCAAAGGGCATCCTTCAAGGGAATGAAATGCAGCAGAGGAACATGGTATTCCTGGAAAGGGTGGGCTGAGATACAGCTCAACTAATGCCATTGCTCAACACCACTGCTCTCTTTACAAACGTCTTTTTTTTTTACTTTATTCTCAGGCCTGAATCAGGCCCTGGACTCATTCTTATCTTATGGCAATATGATCCTTGGGATGATGAAAGTCACACAACCCCCAGCTTCACTACATTTGGAAGTAATAGCTGCATCCTTAACTCAGCTACCTTCAAGGGAGGTCCCATTATTCAGCCCATCTGTAAAGAAATGGGAGCTAAAAAAAAGGCTCTTTGCTTTACAGAAATGACGTTCATCTTCCTCAGATTCTGGCTCAACACTTAAATCCCCACAAGTGGCAGTGAGCAAGCCCTGCAGGATGCTCCTGGTGTGCACGGTCAGGGCAACTCAAACAGCTCAAACGGCTCATGGAGCTCCTACCCACCCACCCACGTGAAAGCTCATGATTTGCAAAACGAAACATGAAGCACAAACTGACTCAATTACTCACAGCGACTGTTTTCACCCGCTCTAATCATCACCTGTAAAATCTCTGCAAGGTTGTTTTCATTTTCTTCCCTCCCCGCTTCCCCCAGCTCTGCTCTGCAGCGAGCACCTCACTGAATTCCTTAATCCCCCCCTTTAGGTCATACGTTATCTTCTAATCCTTTAATCATTTTTCCTCTGGACTCCCACTAATTTATCTATGGCCTTTTAACAATGAAACCCCCAGAAGCAAACACACTTTTCCTGAGGGCATCAGCACCAGATCAGTGGTAAAAGCAGTGCTGCCCTGGCAGCAATAACTTGGATGCTCAGCACAGCCTGCCCCTCCTTATGGAGGACAGTAGCATCTCACGCATCCTCCAGTTTGCTTCCAACAAATAACAAGCATTTACTGTTAGAAAAAATATTGTTATAAATATTTTATTTATTTCCCAAAGGCTGGCAAAACCCCCACCAAAGAGCTCCCCTAGGGCAGGCAACCCTCCTGAAAACACCAAGAACCAGAGCTGGGGACTGAGCTGTCACCCAGAGGTCCCCAAATCTCTTTTAGGCAGAGCAAGAGGGGCAGGATGCCAGGATGGGCACTACACAAGGTGACTGGGGCATGGAGGCTTTGCTGGGGGAGGCACTGACTGCTTGGGCAGTGGCACTACCCAGAAGAGCAGCAGACCCCCAAGAGACCTGGATCAGAGAAGAGAGGAAGGCATGGTGCCCAGATACCTCACCGATGGGCTGGGACTGATTCCTGGCTGGGTCATGGTCTCTGCAAGAGGCTCAGCACAGGATCAAGGAGTTTGGCAGGGAAGCTCGGGGCTGCTTTTTCTTGCCCTGCCTTTCTCACTCCCTCCAAGGTCAAACAGTCCTGGACTCTCAATAAACTGTCATTGGGACTCCAGGGGATCTCAGGAGGTATTTGATAGGATTTCAGCAGACCTAAAGCGTAACTTCACAGGGACAGGGAGCAAGGAATACCCTAGAGCTTTGGAGATAAATGTTATTAGAGTCACTGAAGGATTTTGCTGCACTCTTTGAAGCGCTTCACAGAAAACTGCAGAAGAGCAAGCCCCATGGTCCGGACCTCGCCAGCAACAGAAGAATGCTGCAGTGTCCTGGATCACATAAACTCCACTGCCCTGTCATGGACTGGGAGCACACTGCTTCTGTGCACACTGCAAACATCTCCCGCAACAGGGACAACTCTCCCTTCAGTGCACACAGATGGCTCAGCATCCTTCTGCGATGAGGTGAGCAGCAAGGACAGGTCTGGGAGCAGGGACTGGGCTGTGGAGGAGAGCTGCAAAGATGTGCTGGGGAAAAGTAGACATAGCAGGGCAGTCTGGTTTTACCCAAATACCTTGTCACCCTCTCCTGGAGCAGAGAAAGCAGCTCTGAGTTAATGCCAATGCAGCTAGGTCTCTCCCATGGCATATATACTACCAGCAGCACAGGAAGGAAGGCAGCATGCCTGGAGTAAGTGAAGTGCTGTGATGCCACCAAAGTTTCTGACCTTTCCAGCAGTGACATGGGGTTGAACCTGCCTAGATCGGGTAGGAAGGACCCGGGGTTTGTCTGCAACAGGGAGATACCGGAGGCACAGCTTGGTACCTGCCCCGTGCCCTGAAAGTTGTTCACGGGCATTTTCAGAGACCAGTTCCTGTAGCAGCACCCACGGCATTATGGCAGAGCAGCTCAAACTATGGTCCGGCATAAAGAAATGCAAATTACTTTTGAGGTCATAACTCCCACATGCATCTCAGTGCCTGTCTGTCCTGCTTTCTGCACTAATACTGGCTGGAAAAGCAAGAATCAGGCAAGGACCCAGAGGTCAGATGCATGGTCTCTGTTTTTCCTCCCCATCCCAATGCTTTACTTGGACCTTTGGGGAAGTTTGTAGCTCAAATGCAGCTCTCGCTGTGAGCCAAATGGGTTGCAAAAGTATTGGCATGTATTGTGTCATCTGCAGTGGTTAAAAGGATCTATTTTCCAAGGAGGGGGGGAAGAAAAGGAAGGAGGGGAATGCTTAAATCTGCAAAACGCATGCCCATCACCCCTTCCGAAGCACTAACCCCACAGCAATAGATTATATATGAAAGGTTGGTCTAGAGCAATAACCTGCAAGGGCTTCTCACAACAATGCAGCTGGATTCAGATGTCAAACCAAAATTCTTAGCACTTAATATCTTCAAAGCCTGTACGAAGAATGGATGTGAGGCTGGCCCCCGTAGGGTTATCAGGAAATTTGTCTCTGATTTCAGCAGCAGCCCCATTGACACACTAATTCCTGCTGCCACAGGAAAGGGCAGGGGACCTCCCTGCTCTGTGGTACCTATGCCATGCCCCGGCTCTGAAACATTGCAGGAGTTGCTGCAAAGCTTGGGAGAAGTGATGAATGGGAGAAAAGCACCCTGTACCACCTTACAGCCAAGGAAACGGAGGAACAGAGCAGCCAAGGGACAGCTGCTGAGGATGCAGAAGTCGACTGAGGATGCCTGCTAAAGCCTTCGGCCCTGCGTCTCCCCATGTATCCTGGTGAACCTGTGCGCTCAGTCCACCTCTGCCTGCACGTGAGCGTGGCCGGGCTCAGCACCCATGGGCAGCTGAGCTGCCCAAGCTCCTGGCCCCCTGCCTGGCCCCAGGCAGGGCTGGGAGAGCCCTCCTCGCCCGCCCAGCTTCCCTACAGCCCAAGCAGATGTTCTGGGTCCTGTATCCTGGGACAGATCCCAGCTTGATTTATTACTAGACGTGACTTCTGGAGTTTGTCAAAGGCACCCACTTCCCCTCCCCTGACTTTCCCCACACCCTTCCCATTTTCTTTTACATTCACTTTGTGGTCTCCCCACCATAGCTTGCAATAAACAGAAACTCATTTCCAGTATAAACAACTGCACACTCTGCCCCAGTGAGCCGTACGACCCTGCCTTTCCCGCTCCCCACCCCTGCCTGCTTTGGGCCCTGGGAAAACGGTCTCTTCCTTCTGCTTTTTTTCACCCCCCAACCCCCCCAGCCCTTTGCCCTATTTTTTTTTTGCTGAGATTTATAATGTGCCAGCCAGAGCCAAAGTGGTCTATCCCACTCCATGTCACGTACATGCTATTAAAAGTAACTCTACCAATAGATCTTGGTAAAGAAAGCCATCTGAAATCCCGAAGAGCTGGGAGAATGGCTCTACCTGAGCTGGGGGTTTATAACCAAGACGGGGATGTTAGCCCCAGCCCAGCCAAAAGCCTCCCAAGATGTGGGATGCCTCTCAAGCCAGGAAACAGGACAGAATTTAGAAAACTTGAGTCATAGGTTCAGCTTTTGTGCACCGATGGGTGGCGGCAAGGCTCTAACCAGTGCTGGAGTAGCTGCCAGGTGGCTATTGGGATAACAAGGCTGTTAGAGACCCTGCATTGCTCGTAATCCAGAGGCGTTAGTGCCAATGGTGTTGTACATGGGGGATGCTAATGGTGTTTCCATGAAGGTCATGGCTGAGCAGTCACCAGGGCCTGCCTGCAGCTGCCTGTAGCTGCAGAGACCTTTCCCCACGTGGCTTTAAGGAAATGCACCCACCTTGACCACTTTGGACCAGAACCTGTTTCTGCTCAAACATCCCCAAGCTCACGCTTGTTCAATCCAGTGATCCCCTCCAGGGTGCTTTTCCCCCTGTGATGGAGGCATGTGGGGCAGGTCCTTCCCTCCCCAAGCCCGGAGTTCAGGAGGGATGCCAGTGGGATCATAGGACAGCCTGATGAAAGCCAAGCCTGGGGAGAGAGGCTCTGCAGGAAGGCCATGTACAGCTGGATATATTCACCTGTCCAAAGGGCTGGTCTGATGCTCTCAGGATTGCCCTTATCTGTCTTTAACCACCTGGAAGGGAGCTGGCCCAGCCACTAAGTCTGTATCCACTCTTGCTGTGTTTAATGGGGACAGACAGGCACTTGGGGAAGGCAGATCAAGTCTTTTCTCTACATGGGGTACACAAACTGTCTCAGTGTTGTCATGGCTGTACAGGGAGGGTATCTAATGCACTTGTGCTAGAAAACCCCTTAAATCTGCAAACACAATGCCCATCAAATGCCTTTGTCACCCAGGATGGGCACGATGTGCAAAGCCAGGCTGGCTGTGACTCAGTGGCATGGACGGTATGCTTGAGCCCACCGTCCTGACCCTCCATCAGGCAGCACGAACCCAGTGGATAAAGTCAAAGCTGTGCAGATTCAACCAACAAAAATGGTCAATGCTTTTGACACATGGGTAATTAAACCCCAGAAGAGCTTGCCAAAGGATCCAGTGGATTCCTGCCACTGGAATTCTTTAAATCAGGGCTGAATGCATTCCTGGCAGGTCTTTTGCCCTTCAAAGAGGCATTCATTCAGGGCAGTTCCCTGGCAAGGGCCACACAGCAAGGCAGGCAGCAGCAGCAGTCCCCCACATCTCCCTTGCATCCCACATCAAAATGATGCTGCAGGGGATACACACACCTGCTGCTGCCTGTGGCACAAGGACATTGGGGTCAGTCACCTTGCAGTGCTTGGGGACAAGGCTACTTGTTCAGCCGCAGCTCCTTGGTTGCAATTTTACTCTCTGTTACCCCCTCTCTGGGACAAGTCAGCCCAGGACCACCAGTGGTTAGGAGTTAGTCATTTAACTTCAGGCAAGGAGCTGGTCAAAGCAGCTGATGGTTTCATTTTTGCTGGGAGATTAAAACAAATAAGGAAATGAGGTGGGTTAGTGGGAATCTGAACCCTAGTGGTTTGGCTGGAGAGTATCCCAGATTATACACCGGCCTCTAAGAGTGCTGGAAATATCCTTATCCCTGCTGCAGATGCTGCCTGACACCAGGCTTATAGTACCGCTGGCTGGGACTCACTGACAGCAGGGCTGGTGAAGCCCCAGACAGCTGGGTTTTGGCTGCTTGTGCAGCATCTCTTAGTTTTGCCCCATTTGGGGCGTTTCATAGTGAAATTAGTACCTTGTGGGGGGGCTGAAGACAACTTGGGTGCTGCTGGAGGGCTGCAAAGCATCAGCAGCACTGCACCAGGAGCTCCATGCCTGCAAGAAGGTTGTGCTGATTGGAAAAAAAACCCACCCCCATCATTTATGGGGACATTAAACCTGAATGATTATCTCTATGCAGAGTCTGAGTGCAAGCAGAGACTACGGTACCATGGAAAACCCCACACAAAGCACTGGAGAGCTCCCAGCCACACCTCCTGACATCTGCCCACTCCCAGTGCTACACCAAGCAGGTGGAATTGTCCATCTTCTCTTGTCCTCACAAAACAGATGATGCTGACTGGGTCTGTAACGCTCCTCAGACAACCCAGTGGGCAGGATCTGGGCTGAATCAGTATCTCCATTGACCCACTCCAATGCACGAATGTGCCGGATTGAGCCTTGCACTCGACACATGCTGCTCAGTGCAAGTACCAGGCTATAAGCTGGCCCCAGGGAAGCTGTTTCCTCACAGAGGGAGCTGCTCCAGGTGGTTTAAATCCCCTTGAGCAGGAAGGGACTCAGTGACAGAGGTCTGGTAATGCAACACCACCTTGGAGCAGCCCGTGCTGTCGGTGCTGCAGGTCCAGCAGATGGTTGGCTCAACATACTTGATGGGAAAGCTGGAAGACACAGGAGGTTATCCTCTGCAAAATGCCAGATTCCAATGGAAGCACAGTGATCAGGAGGAAACAGTCCAAAAACTTCAAGCAGAAAAATCCCTGGAGTGAGGAAACCCTTCTGTTACATGCTGAGACTCATTTTACCTTGACAGCTTGATGATTATCTTGCATCGTATCTCCATTTGCCAATAGCATGGCACGACACAGCTCCGATTCATAATGAGAGCAGTTGGCGTTGCAGGTGGCTGTACCATGGCACAAGAGTTACAGCCAGCTACGAGGAACTGTACGGGTCTGCCAGATTCCCTAACAACAAATCCATAGCAATGGATTAGCTGTCTCTGGAGATAGCTGGTAGCATTTTATCACCCCTTCACACCCCATTGATAAAAGCACTCTTGGTATGAAGGGTGGCCAAGAAACTGCTCTTCTTTCCCATGGATGAGCAGCTGAAACTGTCCCCAGCCGGCTGGAGTCCCTTAGCCTTTGCTTTGTCCACCCAAACTGAGCATCCTCAGCGCAGTTAATCACTGCAAGCGTCGAGGCAGGAGACAGCTGAGGCCGCCAAAGCCTAGTGCAGTTCACTGACCCTGGGGAGGAATGCAGCTGACTCACAGCATGGGAATCTGACCTCCATCGCAGCCCCCTGACTGGCTGAGATCACGGATATCCATCTCCCAGCACTGCTGCTCCTGGCAGCACTGCAAATGGTCTGGCATGCCCTTGCAGGTCACGGCAGGTCAAGCCTCTAATCTTGCTGCAGCGATGCTCTTCAGGCATCCAAGTGTGCACTGCACACCCTGGAGTGCCTGTGCTCTTGGTCTGCTCAGGAGCAGGGACAGCAGTCCTGGCTCTCTCCAGCAAGTATTTGCAGCTAGGAAATGCTCCAAGTGTGCCAGCACTAGAACTCTGCTGCCTCTGATTCTCCTCCAAGCGACCCACAGGGTCCTGTTAGAGCTGCTGTTAAGGTGATTTTTATTTAAATCAATATATTCCGTGTTATCCCTGAAGCGCTCGCTACTAATAACCTCATCCTCACAGGATGCCTTCAGCTGCATCAGTGCAGATTTGCTTTACTCTGCACAGAGCTATGGGTCCTCAACACTTCTTTGCAACTCCACCTCTGCCGTCTGGGAATGACTGCTTCTACCCTGGGTGCAATTCAACCCCCTTGGTGATTACAAATACCTGTGGGTCTCCCAGCTGGTATTTAAGCTTTCAGACACTGTGATGGGATGAGAAAGCCCTAAAAAATCTGGTTTCCAAAGACTTTTTAAAGTGCCGGCCCCAGATGGGAACTGATTGAGCAAACTGCCATGTGTTTCGGTTGAATAGCAGGTTTCAGGTCCAGTGTGTGGACTTTGAATCCCACCTCTGCAACACTCCTTGTTACTATTTGCATATCCTGGCCCTGTGTTTTCGGCTGTGTGACTGTGTATGTGCCCCTGGGGAAAGCAGGGATTCGCCTAGCTGGCATTTCTCAGCATGGAGCATGGAAGAAGTCTGGGTCACTTGCACCAGCAGAAAGGGGCAGCGGAAACCACCAGGCACTGATGAGATCCTGCTAACCACACAGCGCACAAATAAATGCCCTGGTTTCTCAGCAACTCCGAATTTACAAGAGTAAAGCCTTTCCCGTTTCACCTGAGCAAGTACAGGTACTTTCCTACCAGAGGTGGAAGGCTTGGCAGATCTTCCCCGGGTACAAGTGTGGCTCAGCCTGAAAGCCACAGGGTGATAGTCCTGGGGCCGGGGACTTGCCAGCATGAGGTACAGCCCCAGAGTGACCAGAGATGGAACCCCATGGGGCTGTGCTGCAAAGCCAACCCTCGCTGCAAAGCACCATGACTGGGGTGCTGCAGATCCTTGTGGGAATGGCCCCCTCGAAGCATCATCCACCGTCTCACTTCCTCTGTCCATCCCAGCTACGCTTCCTCAAATCTCTGCCCAACAGCTTCCCCCAGGGTTGTAAAAGCCAAAACCAGCAGAGGAAAATGTGAGGCATAAACCCGTCATTGCAATGGCAGATCGGCATGTTACGGATTTCCCATGTCAAAATAATGGATCAAAACTCGTGCTGCCGGCCAGGCTCCAGAAGGGCATCGCTGCTCCTGCCCATGGATTATGTTCAATGAAACTGAGTTAGTAGTGTTTTTATCTGTCAATTAGGAACCATGAAACAGTTATTAAATAGAGTCAGAGCCCTCCTTGCTGCTCTCTTGGGCAGAGCAGGAGACACATAACAGCCTGTAATGAAGCATTAAGCAGCAGCAGTTTTGTTTCTGATAGGATTGGAAATGATAAGCCAGTGAGGCATGGCCGGATAGGGGGAGCAGGTCCCCAGCTCAGCTGCCACATACTGGCAGCTGCTATGGGGAAGATCAAGACCAAAATTTCTGCCCCCTTCCCTGAATACAGTCTCTGCATGACTGCCGTCTCACTGCATCTGCTTGCTGGGGGAGAAGTGAGAGCCTGAATTTAATTATCTGCTTTTCCTGGTGCAGCTCTGGGTGATTACTGTGGAGCCAGGAGGGCCTTCGTCTGTGTGCAGAGATGTTATCCCAGCCCTGAGGAGAAAAAAGGCTGGTTTGAACAAGCTTTAAGAAAGAGGGTCTGGGCTGTCCATAGGGATAGAGATAACACAGGTGCAATCCACTTCTGGAGGTCATCAGAGTCCAGGGGATGCTGTCACTGTCCTTCAGCCACAGATGCGATGCCCTGCGGCATCTTTCAGTATGCTGGCACCGCCTGGGGCCAAAGCTGTCCCCCAGGCCAGTTGGGATGTCTACCTGCCCTCGGAGGCTCTCTGCCTAGGATTTGGCACAGGGCAATGCCAAATTCTGAGCAGAGGGGTGGTGGTCCTGCAGGGAGGGAGATGCCAGGGATGGGGATAGCACTGTCCTAGCATGGGAAGGGGCAGAGGTATGTGGTCCCAGTGCCAGTGGACACATTTACCCACCTCCTTCCCACTCTTCGTGTCTCAGGGCTTGGTATGTCCTTGCTCTGCCCTGGCAGCTCTGCACCCATGCCAGCCCACGGGTGCCACGGAGGGTGTTTGCTCACCCACCCACAGCCATGGGCACATTCCCTCCTCACCAGTGCAGACACACCTGCAGGCAACACCTGTTTGCCACCAAAGGGCCACCCAAATGGGGGCAGAGCAAACCGTCCACTCTGCACCTCACCTTGGTGGACACCAGCGATCTGGATATGCCAAAGGTTTCATACATTTGTGGCTGCTTTGCAGCTCGTTCACTTCCAATGGAAACATGACAACAACGGCAGGTTTTTTGCTTCTGGTGGTTTTAAATGAAATGTTAAGTTTCCAGGGCTTTTCCGTTTGGGGCTGCCTCCAAATTCATTAAAAATCTCATGAAGCAAAAATAAAATGAGCAAAATCTTGAACCCAAGCACTTAATTTACCACATTCACCAAAATTTTTCAGCTGGCTCTACATTTCAGGGCATTTTTCTGATGTTGCCAGTGATCAGCAAAACCCATTCATTTCCCCTTTCCAGGCAAAACCCTTATGAATCTGAAATCTAGCATCTCCCAGTGCAACAAGGGTAGCTGCTAGCTCCTTCTCCAATTGCCTTCAGGGAGCAGAAGGGAGATGCACTGTAGCATTACGCAGGCTCATAACCATCCACCATCAACACCACCTACCCCTCTCTTCCCAAGGACTTTGCAGAGTTTTGGTGTTTGCAAGGTATCAAGGGACTCCTGGATAAGTTGCACCATTGCACCGCTGTGTCCCAAGTCCTGCCACCAGAGCATGCCTGTGGCACAGGCTGCAGTGCCTGGCCTCGAGGCTAAGCCCTCTCATTTCCTTCCAGCTGTGCAGAAAGGAGAGGAAGACCTCAGCCCAGCAGAAATCTGAGATCTCCTTGGATGGAAACATGTAGCGATAGTAACAAATCACTTGGGGCTGCAAGGCAATGATGGGCAGGTTTCAGCATGACAGAGGGAAAGGACGCTGGTACCCCAATGGGTAGGATGTTGGCAGAGAGACATGGAGGGGGTGGTGATGGGTACGCTTCCCAGGAGAAGCAGCCTCCTCCTTCACCCTCTGCACTGTTGCATACCCATGCCATGAGCACATTGTACCAGCACGGGGCTCTCTAAACCTCACAGACAGATGCAGGCTTGGGTATTTGTTGCTACCAAGCCATCTCTGACACCTTCACCTTGCCAAGATGAAGAAGCAGCCCAGGACATGGCTGAAGCGGTTGTGCTGCCTCTCCAACTTGTCTGGAGAAAAAAAGAGGGAAAGACTTAAAGAATCAGAGGAAGCAGTACCTGCTGTGAAAAAAAGAACAAAACCAAAAGGCAGGAAAGACGCAAAGTTGTGTCTGCAGAGACTGGCACACCCTGCCCCTCTGCCCAACTCTGCATTGCAAGCTGCTCTCTTGAGTGGCTGCTGGCTCAGCCCTTGACGGGCAGGATTTCCATCTCTGCACCATGGCGGGCTGCACATGGCTTGCAGGCAGCAGGGAAGCCTGATATCACCCAGGCTGGATTTCATCCCAGCTCCCACTGGTAGCTTGTGTGCAAGCTCCTGTTGTGGTCTCCTATCAGCCAGTGAAGCTGTTTGTTGTAACACGGATGAGGTGGGCTGTGGAAGGAAAGATCCAGCAGGAACAAGAGAAATGGCAGTCCCTGCCTCTTCTGGGTAGACAGTGGGAGGTTTCCAGCCCCCTTTTCACTTTGACCATGCATGCAAGGTGGCCTGGAGGGAAGGCCATGGTGGGTTGCTGGAGACAAGCACATCTGTATCCAGTGCACCAACATCAAGACAGAAGGTAAGGAGCACCCCAACTGGTTCTCCCCACTCTAGCCTGAGGAGGATGCAAAATTAGGGCCACATTCAGCCCAGGGTCCTTACAAAGCACCTACTACCCTCAGCCACCTGGGGACCTTGTCCTTTGCAGCCCCACAGCAGCAGGATGTTCTTGAAGCACCTCTGCAGCACACAAACAGATGCCCCAGGCTGTTTCCCAGGGATCAGCCTCTGCTTTTGGAAAGCAGCCAAGTGGCAAGACCAGGCTAGAGCCTGCTGCTGGCACCACAGAGCTGCTCAGCCGAGAGATAAACCCAGGGCAGGGACGTGGATGGGAAGACCCATAGGGGCTCTTTGCAGAAGTGGTGAAAGGGCTCTGCAAACACCTCCATCCCAGTGTGCCCATCCTCTGGCTGGCAAGGGGAACTGTTGCCTGACAGGTTCTTCTGTGCCTGCTTCATGCCCAGGAGGGATTCTTGGGGCAAGGGGCGGGAAGGTGGCCAGCCTCTCCTCTTATGCCTCCCCAGCTTCCCTGAAATTTGCCCAAGAACAAACTCTCAGGGATTAGCAGTGGCCACATCCTGGTGAGAACAATATTAAGGGATTATGAGATTAGAAATACCATTTATGCCGAGAAGAATAACTCTAATTCTTATCTGATTGTCTACAGATGTCAGCAATCAAAGTGCCTCTTTCATGCAAAGCAGGGAGCGATGCCGGAGCTGTAGGTGAACAAGACTTGGCTCCCTCCTAGCACAAGGAAAGCCAGCTCCTCCTGCTGATATGTGCCCCGGATTGCGTCTGGCATCAGCTGCCAGTGTGATAGTTTTCTTTGTGGGGAAAAGCTGCCTGGCAGGAGTCCTGCACTGGGGCTGCATCCCCCTCCTCTTGCGTCTCTGCTGGGCTGCCTGCCCCTGTAGAAGCTCACCCATGTGCGCTGTGTGCAGCTTGCTTGTGGACAGCCTGGGGTGGGGTGGTGGGTGCTGCTTTGCCCATGAGCAATACCAGCCTGAAAGCCTACATAACCAGCTCAGTTGGAAGCCCACTACAGTCCATTTGCTACCCTCGACCACCAATTTCTCCTGCCTTGGGCTGTCCTCCCCTGTGCAACATCAGCACCTTCAGACAAGGATGCAGCACCACAACCCACAGGGTGCATGGCATCCCCTAAGCGACGCATGGCTCTTGCTGCTCCTGGAGGGGTCAGATGGCATCAAAAAGAGACAAACTAACCCAGCCTCACCGAAAACAGCTGTGCTGCCCCACTGCACTCTCAGAGCCTGCCTTACATCCAGTCAGAGGGACTGGGAGTGCCAGGGCTGGAGGCGGCATTGCCGGCTCCATGGCATAACTGGTCCCTGGGCTGGCCGAGCACTTTGTGCCAGCTTGCCTGGGGGAGGCAGCTCCTAATGGGGTGGCCTGGGAAGCTCTGCCCAGCCATTAAGGGAGGTAAGTGCTTCTGGGCGCACTGTGCCAAGCTCCTGTCTGCATGCTGGAAGCAAAGGTTCACAGGGAGCTGCTCCCAGCTCCCTCCCCGCTGCCATTTGATGGCACATTATCTCCATTCAGCTCCTCATCAAAAGCTCTCTGTCAATCCCTCCTTTGGAGAAGGGCTGCAGGAGCATCCTCTCCTTCACACTAATGTCTCACACGAGTCTTTCCTTCCTGTCTCCCTTCTCCCTTCCCTTTCTCAGCCCTGAGCCACCGCATCCCATTTTGGTCCATTTTGCTTTTTCTGCCTTTCCTGTGCCTTGCTGACAGCCCAGTGCTGAGCCACCCCTCAGCTCCTCCTGGCCAAGAGCACAGTACACACAAAGCCAAGGCATCAGCGAGCTGGGATGGAGCAGGGCAAGGAGCCATGCTCTTTCTGAGCTTTGCAGGACTGCGGCTACCCTCCCCTCCCTAGGCACCTTACTCCAGGGTGCCCATTCGCAGCTGCCCCCAGTGCCTTGCCTGACCTCCCTGCACTGGCTGGAGCAGCTCAGTGCTGCACGGAGCATGGCTGGCTGAGACATTTGGAAAGCCACCACTGTCCCCATCCCATTGTTGTCCCCCAGCTTTCCTGCACAGGGTTAGACTAACTCAGTTTAGAGCCAGCAAGAGTACCTCTGCCCTTCCCCACCTCCCTCATTCTGTTCCTCATAAACTCCACTCTCCCACCATCTTTCAGGCCAGATATGAGCACCAGTTATCTCAGAAGAGGCAGGGGATGAGGGGCATGGTCTCAGCCCCATCCTAAGCAGGGACATGCAGTATCCTCTGAATGTCCCACAGCCTGCTGGGCTGAAGGTCTGTCCTCGCAGCCCTGCTCTGCATCACCAAACACCCAAGTCACATTATCCAACGAAAGAAAGAGCCACCACAAAGCTAAATCTGCAAGACAGGGATATGCACCTTCCTTAACTCACCGACTTGAAGGCCACAGGAGAAAATTAGTTCATCTCACCTGACCTCCTGGGTTGCACAGGCCATTACATCCCTCTGTTACCCCTCTGTTGAGCCCAATAACTCGTGTTTGACTGAATCATCTTTCAGCAAGGCAGCCAGCCTTGCTCTGCAGATAACAAGTGACAGAGGAGCCGCCACTGCTTTTGGCAGTTTGTTCCGATGCTTAATCATTTTTTCTATTAAAAATATGAGCCTCATTTCTAATTTGAATGTGGCTGTGCTCAGCTTCCAGTCATTGGCTCTTGTTATGGCTTTGCTTGCTGGTTTACTACCCAGTATCTTCTCCACTTGGAGGTAATTACCAACAGGAGTCAGGGCATCTTTCCAGCTCCCCTTGAAGCCACAGAACAGACTATTTTAAGTCCTTCTTATGGCAGTTTCCCTTGCTCCCTTTGCATCCTTCTATACTTTCCCTGATTTTCCAAGGTCATTCTCAAATTACTCCTCCCATAACATCCTGGGGCCAACCTGCAAGGAGGCAAATTTGTCCTTTTGTTGTACATATGCCACATTTGGCCCCAGAATGCTCTTTTTGGCCAGCCTGTCCCAATACAAACTCATAGTTTGGGGCATCTCCATCGTGGCACCCTCCTGCAGGAGGTATCTTCTGTGCTTTCTGCACTTTTCCTTTTCTTCAATCATAATTAAGCCCTGGAGGGCTGTGGCAGCACAGACCCTGCACTGCCACCAGCCCCAGCCAGCTGCTCTGCTTGTCCCAAGTGAGAAACATCCCCACAGTTTGCCCTGATCCACCAGTCGCTGGGAGATGGGGATGCAAAAGAAGGGAATGCAGCAAAATGATGCCTGCTATGTGCCACAGCTGCTTTCTGGGCTTTTTAATGCCTTTGAAAAAGCCCACTGCTCTTTTCCACTTCTGAACAAAACCCTCAGCATTCTCCATGGACTGATGCAGCAGCCCCTGCACTGCTAAGGCAAAAATCACACCCACAAGCATCCTTGGCAGCTAAAAAAGCAAGTAGTGTTTCCCCTCCTAAGTCTCCAGAGGTAATGGGAGTGTTGTTGGTGTGCTTATGTTAGTCCAGCAAGGCAAGCTTGGTGTGTCACCACTGGCATGCACTTGCAGCAAGGAGCAGCCTGGTGCTCTTGCACAGTCCCCAACCCAGCAGCATTTTCCCACTTGCTTTGCATTCATGTAAATAGCAGGGGTGGCCACAGTACCAGCCACCTCCCTCCACGCTCCCTTCTCCAGGAGGAGAGGAGGAGTCTGAGTTTGTACCTTATTTTGCCACTTAAGTCCAATGCAACAGGTCAGATGGAGACGTGGGAATTCCCCCCATCCCCAGACTTCATGGCTCTGTCTCCCTGCTGCAGACTGGGAGCTGCTGCAGGGAGCAGAAGGAAGCAGAAGTAAACCTGGCCAGCTCTGGCTGGCTTGGCCAGGCAGTGGGAGAAGAAGGAGGGATGGGAGGAAGGGCTGGATGACAGAGGCTGTGGCAGAAAGGGGAGCATGTGTGGCGTTGCCCATGGGTGATGCCTCCAGGCTGGCTGCCTGTGAACCATCCCACTCCGTGGTGCAACGCAGAGGCACCAGCACTGTGCGACCAGAGTGGGCAGCTCCCCCAGGGTGGGAGCCCTAGGGTGGGGGGCTCAACCCAGCACACTCCATCTGGGAAGCCACGTAGGGTAAGCAGGGCACTGAATCACCAGTCTGGTTTCTAAGCTCAGTCGTGTGACTTCGGGAAATCGCTCCCCAGTCTATGCCTCTGTTTCCTCTTCTGCCTTTTCATTTAGTCTCTGACCCCCAAACTGGGGCTCTTCTCCCTGGCAGGGAGGGGGATGGGAGGTGGCAGGGGCTGCCTTGCATCCCCAGCACAGCACTGGAGTCCAGGTCCCAGTGACAGGGACTGCCCTGCATTCCCAGCACACTGCTGGAGTCCAAGTCCCTGGGTTTCGGTGAGGGCAAGGAAGGAAGAGTAGGAAGAAGCTGATGAAGCCAAGGAGCCTTTGCAGAGGGCAGATGCACCACGCTGGTGACTCAGGGAAGTGAGACACAGGGAAGGGGCAGCAGCCTGGGTACAAATGCAGAGTAGAGGTGAATCCAGCACTGAAGGACTGTGTTCAGAAATCAACCAGGGTCCAAAAATGTGCCCACAACAGCGAGAGGCCCTCCATGCCGGGATCCTCTTTTTACAAAGGCACACTCAAATCCGTTACACACCATCTTTCAATTGACAGAGCTGCCTGCAGGACCATGAAACCACACTGCTGTACATGTAGGGTTCTGAGCATGTGGGCAGTGATGCATGTAGACACTGGCAGGTAGTCACACCCTGGACCAACACCTGCACAGAGACACCCACATGTGCATCTTTCTGCCCAGCACCCTCTGCTCTGCTCAGACAAATGCCTGTGCTCTCACCTTGCCATAGGGATGGCTTTGGAAGCACAAACTGCCTTGGCCACTTCTCTGGGAGAAGTACATGTTGGGACCCACATGCCATGCCATCAGCATGTCCCCCGCCATTCAGCAAGGCAGCTATTACCAAAAAAAGTGAACGGCACTATGTCAACTCCAAAGACAACAGATGACAAATCCCAGCCCAGTCGTCCTACACACAACATTACTTCACAGCTCCCTGGCTCCAGCCTGCCAGAGTCCCCAGGCACTGCCTTGGACCAACACAAGTTGCACTGCATCCGGAAAGAAGCCGAAAGGCAGAAAGCTGCTCCCAGTCCTCTGCTTTCTTCCCTGACTGAGAGGACATGGCATGAGCACCCACAACACGTGACAACCCACACCATGCAAGGCTGCTCCTTGTGGAACATCCACTGAGTTGGGGTGTGCTCAGCACAAAGCCGCACACACTGTAAGGCTGTGGCAAGGAAAAACATTCAGCGTTGGGAGTGCTCAGTACAAAACAGTGCAACACAAACGAAAACACCAAAGTCTCAGCTCCAGCTCCTGACCTCGCCACAGTTTCCTGGTATGACCCACTGAGTGATCTCCTGGCCTCCAGAGATGGCGTCTCCAGACAGCAGCATCCATCTCCCCTCCCCAGACGTCTGAACTCAGCCATGCAGGACATCAAGCTTCCCATGTGAACCTGACTTTGGTCCAGCACTGGTTCCATGGTTGCTTTTTCCTCCACATCCCTCAGCTGGGACTGGGGAGCCACTGCTGGCCCCTGCTGCATGAGGTTCTGCACAGGCACTGTTGGGCTTTGGCTTTCATGTCCCCAGTGGGAGACCGAATTTCCCCACGCTGCTTGACACAACAGGTTGTCACTGCTCACTTGCTTTTGGCAAATACCTCACACCGCTCTCCCTACCCCGCACAACCAGCAGTCAGGCTGCCCAGGCTGGCACCATTGAACTGGTGGGGAGAGGAACAAACGGCCTGCTGTTAGACAAATCCGTGCTCAGCAGGCTGCGCACAGCTCCCAGCAGTGCAGAGAAGACCATCCTGGAGAGAAAATAAGCAGCTGTCACCCTAGGGATGGTATCATAAACCATTTTAATAAGGCATTTTTGCTCCCCCTCCCCACCACCCCAACTCATGCAAACACTGTCTTATTTAGTTGGCAGCAACCGATAAAGACCCCCAGGGAGCACAGGAGGGGGAGAAAAGGGACATCTGTTTAGAGCATTTCTACTGCGTGGCTCTCCTAGGCTATTTCTATCTCTTCTTGTCAAAATTTATCAGCTGCGTAATTGTTTAAACAGCATTAAAGTGCTTGGAGCAAGAGCAACTGGAAATTGTCCTGCAGTTGCCTCTGGTAATGATGCTGACAGCTCAGGACGGGACTGGGGAAAGAAGGGATCTACTGGGCATGGGAACCCTCTGACTCCTTTTCCAGGGGGGAGACACCACCCTATCCTGCTAATGGGAGGAAAATAATCTCACTTTATCCCCACTACCCTTCCCTGCTTTCCAGATTCAAGACTCTCCTCCTTCTCCTCTCCTCCCCACCCTGACCTGCTGTTAGCACACATTTACTCTGCTAAATTATTTACAGCAGAAGCACTGGCTTGGGAAACCATAGCTAATGACAGTGTCTTTCAGGCTGAAATACACTGGATCCTGCTCTGACCCTGCTGAGCGCTCGGCTGGGAACTCACTGCCTGCCCCAGCTCCGCTGTGGTTCCCAGCTGCCAGCAGCAGTTTTGGAGATGGATGGAAAAGCCCTGGGAGGTAGTTAAAAGACAAGAATTTGTTGCTGCCTGCTATCTCTTCTCCTTCCTGACGGGAGGGATAGGGCCACAGAGGATCCCCACTGCGGGGTGTTCCCATCCCTGGGGAGACTACATGGCCTGGGGCCCTGCAGACATGGGCACATGTAGCTGGTGACAGCCAAGAGCTATACCCTGTGCTGGTGACATCAGTGGTGTTTCTTCCAGCACCATCTGGGAAGCAGACTGTGATTTTCTTTAAAGTGCCACAGTTGTGTGGAGCTGCAGGTGGAGAAGGAAAAGCAGCACCCACACATGGAGCATCAAGCCCTTTGCTCCCTGCCCCACAGCTGCAGCAACAGTGGCTGCATCCTGGCCAGTCCTTCCCCTCCCAGCACCCCTGTAGCTGGGGACCCACCGCTGGTGGGCAGCAGGAAACTTGCACCAGGTATTTTGACAAGGAGCACTCAGGAGCAGCTGAGACAAAACCCTTCCTGGCACAGTGGCCAGGGCAAACAGGATACCAGCATGTGTCCTCTCCACTCCCCTTGGCAGGCAGGGTCCCAGCCCACAACTACCATCCCCCAGGCAAGGAGGCTTTGTACCCCCAGCCCTGGGCATCCCTAAAATTCCCAACGTGGTGGAGCAGGGGTTGTGGGAAGCTGTTTAGAATGAACTTAGGCTTATTTAATTACAGGGCTGGTTTTGTCATGTTAAGGAGGATAAATAAACCTCAGGAGAGCAGGAGGAGGCTGTGCTGCCATTCACCTGGGACACGGGATGCTGGTGCTGCATGCAGCCATTGACATTTGTGCTAGGTGAGGATGGGGAGGGTTTCCCAGGAAGCTGCCAAGCCCCAGAGTCCTTTTTCCTCTTCTTCTCCAGCCCAGCAGCTGCTGGGAGAGGGCAGGGCAGCAGCCTGGCTCTTCCCCACTACCCACCCCCATGAGCTTGTCCCCAGCCCTGCTGCAGGAGGGGATGCACAGGGAGACTCTGGGCTCACTTCACACATAGGTCCAAAGCTTGGGACCCTGCTGGGTGCTCACCAAGAGGGTTTTTGTACCTCAGCCACCCTCTCTCTGATGGATGCTCCATTCCTGGCTCTGGCTGGCCACCGGCAAACCTGGAACTCCCCGACCTCCACCCTAAGGAGTGGGCTGGCAAGGGGATAAGCACCTTCTCTGCTTTTTGGTGCCCTCATGTGATGCATGCTCCTGCTGTGACTCAGATGAAACTATGAGCTCTCTGTATCACCCAACCTGGCATGAGCTCATTGGTTGGTGGGGTCAAGCGTAGGGCCACGTCCTTTCATGTACTGGTGGGGACCCACCATGGGTCATGGGACCCTGCACATACTGGCCATCTCCCAGGTATGGTCTTCCCTTGGGCAGGAGCGCTGCGGGTGACAACACTGGCAAGGCCAGAGCAGAGCCACTGGCACTGCAGTCCTGTGCTGCAGCACCTGATAGTGCCACGTGCCGCTCCACTTGCCCCACCACCGTGTGCTACTCACCACCCCCAGATCCAGCGCATGAAGCAGGGGCTGCAAGGATGGGAGAGGGGATATTTTTATTGTTTCTGACACCGGCTGCCCCAGATTATCATGTTTTACGTAGCGAGCCAAAGAAGCATCACTCTGCTATGCTGCAGCTGGGCTAGCTGCCCAGCCCAGCAAGGGGAATGACAGGAGGAATGCAGCGGGGCGCGGGTGCGTGCACGCGTGAGTGCAAGGGTGTGAGTGTGTGCACATGTGGGCCATGGGGCACAGCTTCATTCAGCCCTTCCCACTGCAGCACAGCTGCATGCATCCTGCTGGATGGGGCAGAAAGGTCACCCACTGCCTGCAAACATGTTTGTTTTTCTAGACCTGCTCCTAATTTGATTAGGACTAATTGCATTTGGGAGCATGATGGGGTTTTTGGGTGTTGGTTTTTTTTTTTTTTTGGCCTTCTTCTTAAAAAGCTGGGATGGCGATTTGCATACTGTTACCCAGCTTGCCTTTCCAGATCCCAGCCAGACCGAGATCCAAAATCTGGGCACAGGCAGAAAAGTTTGTTCGGTGAGTTTTCCCAGCCACAAACAAACAGCTTGGCATGGAAAGGCAGCTATTGGAGAGCCTGCATGCTTTGTGAAATACAGCCAGATTTCGAAGAACAAAGCACTCCTGCAATCTGGTTGACCTTGTCTGTAACGCTCCCTTTCCATGGCTCTTGGGAACCAGGGGGGCTGTTTGCCTGTGAAGCCTCCCGGCACCATTGCACCTACCCAGCCCCCAGTGCTGTGGGCACATGGGGCAAAAATCAAGCACATCCATAGCAATAAACTCAACAGCTTTAGGGTGCATATCCCGACGCTGGAATAGCAGCAGCCACATGCTTAGCTTTACTAGCTCCATC
Organism: Falco cherrug; assembly: GCF_023634085.1. Taxonomy (NCBI): domain Eukaryota; kingdom Metazoa; phylum Chordata; class Aves; order Falconiformes; family Falconidae; genus Falco; species Falco cherrug. The sequence continues at coordinate 10,846,061 of NC_073720.1, read as the reverse complement.
CCTGCCATAGGTTTGGTCCAGGTTAGTGTAGTCCTGCCCCAAGCACTGCCTGAGCACAGCTTTGGGGTTGACCTTGCACGGGGCCATCCCTGAGTGGCAGGAGCACATTTGGAGGGTGAGAGGGATGAACTGTAGGGGCAGGCACTGCTCCCTGCCAGCTGGCCCTGGTGCCAGGGAACGGTCACAGTTGTGTTTAACTTGCTGCTCTCTAAATAGCCTCAGTTTACATGGCCGCGGGAAGGGATTGGGTAAGTTCATAGGGGAAAAATCCATCACGAGGGCTTTTTTTTTTTTAAAAAAAAAAAAAACGACAAGCCCTGTCACAGATTGCTGGACACGAGCAGGGAAATATCTGCACACACTGACCCCAAGCCTGTGCTTCTCTACCACCATTCATGCCAGCGGCAGGAGCACTGGCCTCACGGACAGCACCCTGCTCTGAGGCAGAGGCACCCTTGCCGGTGGCTGCCAGAGCCAGCCGAACCTCTGCTTTCCCATGCTGTTGTCAGCAGTGCCGTCTTGCAGTTTTTCCCACCAAACGAGCCAGCCAAACCTCTGCTTTTCCAAGCTGACGTGTCGGCAGTGCCCTCCTGCAGTTTTTCCCACCAAAACAACCTATGGAAGCAGGCGGGCAGACACCGGTCCCGCCCGGCACTGCCCTCCTCTGCTGTTTAGCCAGTGCCCATCATGGGATTCTTACACCTGCCCCAGTGCTGCATCCCTCTTCAGGGGAGGCGGAGGTGCATGTCTTACATTGAGAGGTTGTTACCTTCTTTGTTTCTTCTTTATTTCGGATGGGTGAAAAAGAAAAAAAGTTATAAAAACAAGAAGAAAAAAAAAAGATGCAAACTGCAGTCCAACCCTCCAGTTGCAGCTGGAGCCCAGCTGCGAGGAAAGGGACTTCTAAGGCAGAGAAAAGGGAGGCTCTGATTATTTATTAGTGGCCCATGTTTGATTGCTTGCTAATCAGGCCAGAGAACACACTGGGGCTCTCCCAGCCTCCCTGCTCACATGTGGTTCCTGTTGCTTTACCCCTTCCCCCCTCCCCCTCTCTGGTTTTGCTTTGTTTGTTTTTCTGTTAATTTGGTTGTTTTTCCATGTCGTTTTCCGTCAAACCGCATGTTTTTTCCCCTTTCTTTCGCCAGCCACTGCAGTGACAGACATGGAGGAAGGCGGCCAGCCTGGAGCCGCTTGTCCTCTGCCAGTCCATTTCCCACCACTGCTTGTCAGGCAGCGATGCCCATGGGACAGGGCTGGGGCCAGCACAGGGCTATGAGCCCCCATGGCACCACTGCAACACGGCGGGCAGTTAACTCCTCTGTCTGCATCCTGACCTGTGTCCCTGCTGCTGGAAGGGATTTTACTGTATTTTCTCTCCCATGCAGACCTCCACCCCTGCCTGCACCTCAGCCTACCAAAGCAGCAGTTGCATTAGGCAGTGGGCAGAGTGATGGGGTTCAGCAGCACAGCTGGCATCACTTGGGCATCCCCAAAGCCAGGCAAAAGGAGAGGTGTAAATGGACTGAGCTGCCGGGTCAGGATGGAGATAAGCAGGTTAAAAAGGGATGGAGGGATGGGAGTAGGACAGATGCATGCCCTGGCTGCCTCCCTCCTCCCCCTCTTTGCATACAAGGCCTCCTAGCTCCCATGTGCGCTCTCCAGCTTCTGGCAGCCTTTCCGCCGCGCGTTTCCACTCCTCTCTGGCCCATTAGCAGTATTTTTATAACATTCTGTAACACACGGAGCCGTGTGCCAAACCTCAAGAGTGCATTATTTCCCAGCGTCTTTGTTATATCCATCCCCAGGCCCTCCAGCCGCACGCTTCCAAAGGCAGAGCTGTGGCTTGTGGGGGCAACCAGGAGCCTGGCACCATTCTCCTGGTACCCGGAGCCTTCCCCTCCCTCCTGCCTGCTCCTGCTGCTTAGCCCCAGGCTCAGGCCAGGGATGCCCAGCATGCAAAAAACCCCAGTCTCATCGCCTGCTGCTTCTGGCCACACTCAGGTATCCACCACTCTCCACGCTGCAGGGCAGGTGATCCACTGCAGATAAACACAGAGCATCCTGGTAGCTCTCCTGTCCTTCACCTCACGCTCAGCTGCCTGAAAAAAGGAGGCAGAGCAACACATAGCTGCTTGAAGTCCCCTGGAGGAGGCTGCCCTGAAGAAGCGCCACCTTCCCCCAGCCAGCTTGTGCTTGGGATGGTTCACACCCTCCAGACAGGTGATCTGGCACCCTTGGGGATAAGAAGCGTGTAGGCTCTTTCTCCTCTCTAAGTTGGGCTTGCCGTCTATCAGTCACACCATCCCTGGATGAACACTGTTCCCACTGCCTGTGTGCCCATGTCCCCATCTCTGCAGGAGACAAGACAGCCTGGCTACCCCCAGCCTCTATGGGGTGCTGCTGGGCTCTTGGCCACATCCCCCATGATGTGGACCTGGGTGTCAAACCCCACCCCAAGGACCAGTTGAGCTACTTGCGTCCCTCCTGCCTTTCTCCTAAAGCACATCGATGATACACCTTCATGCGCTTTGTACCTTTTGCACCATTATATAGCACCCTGGCCCCTCCAGTGTGAAATCCCCACCCTAGAAATCCCCGGGTCCCCCCACAGCCAACAGCACATCACACTGGAGCTCCCTGGTCCTTGTGGGCCAAAGCCATTATGGGAAACACCACTGAGAGTGGTCCGAAGGCTGATGCCAAAGCTCCCCCATCCCTCCCAGCAGCTCCCCTTTCAGCACAATCTGATCCCCTTTAGCCATTTCCTAAGCCATGTTCCAACTCTTGTACTAATCCACATTTTCTCTGGTTTAACTCATAATTTCCCATGTGGCATCATAGCAAATACTTAACTGAAGTCAAGACAGATTACATGGACCACATTTCTGGGCTTAGGAAATCAGTTCCTTCATCAAAGAGAGCTATCAGGTTAATATGGTGTGATATACCTCTGGCATGTCCCCCTTGTATTTGTCTCCCATTTTCCATTTGTCTTCACATCTTTAATTGCTCTGCTTCCAACGCACCCCGCAGCCCTGCCATGCTCTGGGGTCAGGCTGTCTGATTGGGATTTTTCCTTCTCTCAAGCACAGGAGACATTGCCTCTCCCCACAGCACTGAATACCACCACTGACCTCTCAGCCACTAATGAGCCTGGCTAATGAACAGGAGATGTCCTCACCCGGGGGTGAGATGCTTCCCAGGCCTTCAATGCATCATTGTCTTTGAAGATGCCTCTATGGTGGAGGACCGTTCCCAGGTTTTATCCTCCCTCCTCTCCCCCAGCCTGCGCTGCCCTCACTCTCAGCACTGCCTCTCAGACTTGGCGGGGTTCATTTAGTGTCAGGTTCTGCCGAGTTTACCTTTAATCTCTCACGAAACCTGGCTGCAGAGCCAGCTCCACTCTTCTCCCCTTGTCTGCTCTGTATTTATATGGCTAACACCCCTTTTCATTTCCTCTGCAAGGTCTTGCTCAGCTTGTCTCCTGGCAGGTCTCCCTTTATCCCTGGGCTTGCTGACCTCCACCATGGAGCTCGCTTTGCTAACTGACGTCCTAACCGCATCTCCGCTCCCTCCCACATCCTTCCTGCAGTGGTGTCTGCCCAGGAGTGTCCCTGCCTCACCTCGGGGGCACTCTCCAGATACTGTTGTTTATTTAACGAGATCCCCAGCACTTCTCCACACAGCCCCCAGCCCTTCTCTACTGCTGCCATCATCTTTCTTGTTGCCCCAGTAAGAGGGGAAAATACAGGCACAGGCCTGTTTTCACTTAACTTCCCACACAATTGAAATGAAATGACTCCAAGATCTCTCAAATCCCAGGTTTGGGCTCCCAGTGTGCTCAACTGCAGCAGAGGTGCTACCACAGGGCCATGCTGCACACCTCCTGAAGGCTGCCCATCTCCACCTCCAACTCCATCTCTCTCTCTGTCATCATGCCCATGCCCATCTCCATCTCCATGCCCATGTCCATCTCCATCCCCACCTCCATCCCCTCCTGAGATGCTCCCAAACCTGTGCCCCTGCAGCAGCCTACACACCTCCAGGGAATCAATCATGCCTTGCAGAAATAGGAAAGTTGCAGGCAGAGTGCAGGCAGGGGCTGCGGGTGGCAGTGCTGGGAAAAGAAACCTCACAGAAAACACTGAATTAAAATCCAGGCAATTAAATTAATTACCACTAGAAGTGTCTCACCTGATTAGTTCCTTGCATACTTAATTGTGTTAACAACTCCGGGTGTTCAGTTGTTTATTTGTTGCTCTCTTCCCTGAGGCTGGTGGCCCTTGCCGTGTCCAGCCGGGCTCCTCAGCTGCCCACTGCTCAGGGTGACTTGGAGCCTCCCACAAATGGGAACACACGGTAATAGGAAACAGCAGGATTTGGGCTCTAACACTACGCAATTCCCACGGGTCCCTGAGCGGATTGACAGGGATTACTATTAGCGAGGTGCTTAGCAGATGGAAGAGCCATTGCAAAGTCACAGTGGTGCCACAGCTGCAGAGGAGGTGCTTGAAGGCTGCAGCCCCCTCCCCAGTTCCCTCATTTCCTCCAGACCTGGGCTGCAGCCTCCTGTGCACTGGCATGGCCTGGGATCTCTCCCCAGGTGGGACCTGGCGAGCATGTGCCGAAGCAGAGGAACTTGCAGAGCCTCCTCCTGCTGCTGCCTTTGCTGCACCCAGTTCCTGCCTTCGCTGCTTCCGAACCACCCGTGGACACCTCCTCGCCCCAACAGCATGGTTGAGAGGCCCCTGAATCATCTACTACTGACTTTTTGTCTGCCACGCTCCCAGCTTCAACACCTATCTGGTACCATACTCCCTGCCCTACACTGACTGTTCCCCCCCTCGCCTGCTTCTCATGTTGCCTTTCAGCTTCAGCCAGCACCCCTTCCCCTTGGCCCATGTGCCAGGATTCCTCCCAGAAGACCCTAAACCATGAGTCTGACACTATGTGGCATCCCTGAAACTTGGATTTCTTCAGCCTGACCTACAGGCGCAGTAAGCCTCTCGTGCCTGACTAGCAGGGCCTCCTGTGACCCTCTGGCCCTGGACCATGGTCGAGGTTGTAAACACCACCCTGGCTCTGATGCGAAAGGTGAGACAAAGAGCAGAGAAAGGCTCTGCCGTGTCCTCCCAGCCTGGGAATGTACAGACATCTATACAATGCATCCCCAGCTGGTGGGCTCCCAGCTGGTGCCTCGCAGCATCCTTTGCTGCAGTTACCATCCCACAGCCAGCTATGCTGGCTGGTGCTCCCAGGCACACACTGCTGGTGGTTGCAAACACCATACTGCAAAACACACAGTTGATATCAGCTGTACAAACACAGCAGCCCACCAAACCACACAGCTGCTATCAGCTCTCAGCATCATGTGAAATGTAGCACAGCTCTTATCTGCTGCACCGAGACCCCCGTGAATCAGTGCATCTCATGCTTAAGATATGCAAAATGCTGGGAAACATGCAGCTGTCCTCCAACACGCCTGAGTACAGAGGCTCCTGCAAACATACAGCAACTGCCACCACCTTTTGCCTCCTCCTCTGAAGCAACCATGTTGCAGTAACTCCAGCCAGGACTTCCCCTTCCCAGCTGTAATCCCCTCTGACACCCCAGCCCCAGCTCTTTCCAATTGTAGAGATGGTGGTCATAGCACTGGGCTGGATGCAGAAGCAACATCCCTTCTTAAATTGTTCCTGGGGTATCATTCAATCTACTGGCTTTGATGCAAAGTCTGGGGCAGGAAGGGCTGATTCCAGCACCCTGCTGCTGGGATTAGTACACCACAGGGAGCTTATATGGCAGGATGCGGCAGGCAACTGTATATATGGAAAGTACCGGGGTTGCCGTGACAGGAGGGGGCTGAGGGAGTGTGTCAATATGGGAGCAGAGAGCGTGGCTCTGTCCTGCTCAATGTCACATGCTGGGGTACTCACTTCCCACCCTCAGGGAGGTCTGGTATTTGAGGTGCCAGGAGGAGCCCTCGTAGCAGGAGTACTGGCCGCTCTGCGTCAGGTCAACATTCTTCAGGATCAGGTAGGACCCGTTCAGGTGGGACTCATCGATATCAGTGCCATTGGCCGTCCAGGTCACAGCTGCATCCCAGTCCATGGAGCCACACTTCATGGTCACGTCTGCGCCTACCCGCTCATACTGGATGTGGCTGTCTGTGGGGAGGAAAAGAAGAAAAACAGGTGAGCTTGGAGCCCCGTGGGCATAGCTGCCTTGCAAATGGGATCTTCTCATCATATCTAGAAAGCAAGAGAAGGACTAGGGCATGGACTGGCACTGCTGATGGCCAGGGAAGCCCAAGTTCTCCTCCTGGCCCTGACAATGATTTATTTTAACCTTGAACTAGAGCAGATCAGCTGTCAAAGACCAAGGGATCAGGACTCATCGACCACCTCCATCTCACAGGATGCTTTTCTCTGACATTTACCTTGGAGGAGACATGTCAGGGCTGCATGTACGGCTCACCAGCCAAATGACCCACAGCACAGCCAGACTCTCGCACCAGCAAGTCATTGCCAATCCTGTATCTACATGATTTGTTGCAGGATGCAAACCAAATACACACATCAGAAACTCCTAGCAGAGGGACGACAGAACCCCAGGACTTGTCACCAGCAAACTCAAGTTATTTACTAGCAGAGGTGGGAAGCAGGCAGCTGTCCCTGCAGTTCCCTGCCCAGGAAATCAGGTGGGAGGATTGCAACCTAACCATGCTGTGTGCTTTGGAAAGGAGCAGCTGCTTGGTTCATGCTATGCTGTTTGTCTCCCTGCCTGGCTTTTCTTTTCTCTCTAAAATAACATGATGCCTTGCTGAGCCGTTTGATTTAGCATCTTACGAGTGGGGCTATACAGCTCATTGGGCACCAGCTGCTTAATTGAATTTTCTCAGGTTTCTGGACAGGAGCTTGAGCTGACATTCATTAATGATCCTTAGCAACTTGAGTCTTTCCTGTGTTGGCTACACTGGTAGTGCTGAGCTGCGTGTGGCAAGGATAAAAAATGGTGCCCATGTGTGCAGGACACAGGGTGAAGCAGGACAGGTGGATGAGCAGGTGATAAGGTTCCTTCAAGGCTTCACTAAGCCTTTGTGCTTAGACAAGGGTGGTTCAGTTCTAAAATACTCCTGTGTTTCAAAAACACGTTTGACAAGGTGCCTCCCAAGGAAACCAAGCAGCCCTGATACATGAGGAGAGTCCTTGCAAGGATTTATAGCAGCTAAAGATCAGGAGACCAAAGGTGAGAACAAGCTGTCAGATGTGGCAGCAGAAGACGTCACTGGTAAAGTTCAACAGAGATCAGAGCTGGATCAGAGCTGCCCAACACCCTCATAACTCACAGGTAAAAGGGGGTTGAGGCAGTGAGAGAAGACAGCGTGCTGCTGAGGCTGTCAGCGCAGCCAAATTACAGCTGGGCGCAAAAGTGCTGCAGGAGGACATCACGGTACAGACCCACCAGGCACTAACACTGTGCTGATAAAAGCAGAGGGATTTACACAAGGAAAATGAAGCCCTGCTTCCCCTATGCACTCACGGCTCCAAATGAGCTGCAGCCTCCATGGAAACATGTCTTGGAGTCATTGCGCTCACTTCACTGAAAACATCAGCTCAGTGGTGACCAAAAATGCAAACCCAACAGCAGGAATTATTCAGAAAGGAATTGAGAATAAATGGAAAGCACTGTGCCCTGAAAGCTGTGCACAAATCTGTCCCCGTGCCATTAGGAGTACAGTTCAGCTGAAAACAGAGCAGGGAAAGGAAACGGAGAGAGCAAAGGCTGGAAACAGCCCTTGCAGAAGGATGTCTTACAGACTCAATCCCTTCATCCGTAAAAGGAGACAACTAAGTGGAGATGTGACAGACACCTAAGCAATGATGAGTGACATGGAAAGGATGAATACAGAAGGACTGCTGCCTTTTTCTTCTAATAAAATAAGGGGTACCAAATGAAAAAAAGCAAAAGAAAGTGCTTTTTCACACAAAGTGTGATTAATTACTAAAACCCATGTCCACCAGATGCTGTGGATGTCAACATCTGGGGGAAAAATTGTGATTAAATGGATCCATAACAGAAGATACCTCCCAGGGTGGTAAAACACTGAGCTGTCCAGTGAGCCCAGGGAGGCTGGAGGCAGCTGATGGTGGGGAGGAACAGGAGAAGCACCCACGTGTTTGTCCTGCTCTCTTCTTCCCCTCCAGATATCACCTCCTGGGCCCTGCTGATAGATGGGACCACACAGGCATGACCCAGCCATTCCTTGTATGAAAGCCCACAGCCTGAGCCCATTGCCAATAAGAGAGACCTAGGGCAAAGCTGGCTCTGGAGGAGTCCCTGGCAGGTCTGAGTCCTCCTGCAGACAGTCTGTCAGGACACCTGATTCTGGCAGGTAAACAGCACCTTTGGGGATGCTATGCTTGCTGGGAAAGGGGGTGCTAAGAACAGACAGGGAAAAATTGGGTTGTAGCAAGTAAGATATTAGTGAGATGCCTCAGGATAATCTCAGACACTAACCAAGGGTGGGGACCTTTGAGAAACTGTGCTGATCAGAGAAGTGTGCTTCAAGTGTCTTAAAAAAGCTTAGAGCATATACCGACAGGCAGAAAGAGGGAAAACCATCTAAGCTGAGGCATCTGTGTGAGGAGGGGTAGCTGGAATGGGTCCAGATGAACAGACAGATAGGCAGAAGTATGGCAGAAGATGGATGGGTGGATGGATGAGTAAATGCATGTGATCACTGGACAGCCAACAACATAGGCACAGATGGGATGGAGGGAAGTGTATGAAGATGAAATGATGGATGACTATGCAAGCAGATGGATGGATGGATGGATGGATGGATGGGGATGCAGAGATGTGTATATGGAGGTATAAGCATATAAGCAGCTGGCTGTCTGGCTGAATATATGGATGGAGGAATGGGTGGACAGATGGGTGCATGGATGGGTGGAGGGAGGGACCAATGAATGGCAGTGGTGTTGTGTGGATAGCTGGCTGTCAGAATGGCCTTGGAGATGGATGGATGGATAGATGGATGGATGGATGGACAGATGACTAGGCAGACAAGTGGATGGATAGATATAAATAATGGAGCTAAAACAAGAATCCCATCATCTTACCCAGGTTCTCCCCTAATTTCTTCTATTGCATAAGGTAAAGACATTTTCTCTTCCCCTTTCCTGCTGGCTCGCAAAAAGCCATTGGCTCTCTGCTTGGCAGAGACACTGCACCACCCACCAGCCTTGCCTGGAGAAAGGTTCAGTGCAGCAATGGACCCACAGACCTGCCTTGCCTGGTGCCTGACCCCAGGGAAGGTTTGAAAGCAGGGGAATACTCTGCGGTGCCCGTCTCTGCTTCTCAGAACTGTAGCTGAGAGCCTGTCTGTAGCTGGTGGCAGCAGGACTAAGCTAGGAAGGGGAAAAGGCACCTTGAGTTATTTCCTATTTGTCCTTAAACACAGTGCAAACACATTGGCACTCATCCAGAAGAGCTGAGGGAGCCATTCCTGGAAGACAGGTCTTTGAAAGCAATCCTCCTTTCCAAGTCAATGATTCAAGGCCCCTGACAAAGGAAAAACCGAAAGCAAGCTTCAGAGGAGGCATTCCTCCCAGCCAGGTTTGCTGAGGCTCTTACCAGAGCCAAGCCAGGTCCCCATGTCCCTCCTGCACCGTGCCAGGCACACGACTCCCATCCAACCACACTGCTGTGGTAACGCATGGCATCCCCTGGGGGAAGGGGCACCATGGGGACAGCCCATGCGCTGCAGGGCTGCTGCATGAACATTGACTGGTGGCATGGATAGAACAAGGGCCAACAGCCAGGGGCTGCAGCTCAGGAGGTTTCAGCTAGACATGAAGGAAAATTTATTCTCCAGAAGGGTGACGCAGTGCTGGGACATGTACCCACAGAGAGGAGGGATCTCCATCCTTGGAGGTAGTCAGTGCTCTGTTGACAAAGCCATGGTTGATCTGATCTACTATTGACAATAGTTCTTTTCTGACTGAGACACTGGACTAGACACCTCCAAAGATCCCTTCCTACAGGCACTGCTGTGATCATTGGCTAGAAGTGATACTTCAAGATGCTGCCCTGCCCTTACAACACTCTGCCTCTTCAAAGTATACTGCTTTTTGTGTCAGGTGACAGTACAAGGGTGAAGAAAACATGATGGAGAGGTTGCAATGGACCCATACCAGCAACATGCCCCTGAACATCCAGCCCCACCAAGGGCCACATCCTCTACCACAGCACAGCATGCCATCCAGGCATAGCCTGGTATATGGTATTTTGTATATGGTATAAAGCTCCAGAGCCGGAGAGGAGCCATGGTGATGCTTAATGAGGGTAGAAATTACAGTCTTGCAAAGCTGCAGTGGAGGCAAGATGGCAGCCACCCATGGGACAGACACACACAGAGCTCCCAGTGGTGGACCTGGGGCCGCTTGGTGAAACAATCTGCTTTGCTGTCCTCCTAGTGATGATGATGAGTGACAACTTGATGGTGCGGTCTGTGCAACTGCAACACAATGGGGACCAACAGGACAGCAGTCCAGCCGAGAGACACAGAGGGAAGATGAGACAAAGTGGCTGAGATGCCGGGCCCACAGAAACATGTTTGATGCTTCCCAAACTCATCCTGCTCAGCTGGAGGTCCTCGATGGGGACATCATCCTCGTTTTATTTCTTCATGAATCTTGATCTGCATTGAGATTGCAAGGCCAGCAACACAGGAAAATTGTGCTGACCCCAGGGCTGCCCTGGCAGATGCCAAGCTGGGAAGGAGCAAAACTCCTCTTGGGACCCTCCATCTCCACTGGCTGCTCTCCCTCTTCTGCTGAGGCTTCTACCCTGCCTGCATGGGCAGCTGCCAGGGCAAGTGTGCTGCTGGACACTGCCCTATGCAGTATGCACGGAGCTGCACCATGGATGTGGCCCTGGGGCTCCGTGGCCAGATGCCCCAGGGGTCTTCTGAACGGCAAGCAGGGGAAGTGGAGAAGACAGTTTGCATCCCCATCACTGGCGCTCACTGCAGCCCCTCCGCGGGGCTCTTTGTGACAAGGCCTGTTGCAAGCCAAACTCCAGCACACGCACATGGGGGACAAAACAGTTCTTGCTGTCACAGCTGTCACTGGGCCAACTGTTCCCTTCAGAGCCCCCTCCCCAAATGCACTGTGAGGCTGTGGCTGGCCTAAGCAGAGAGCAAGCAAAAGGAAAGTGCTGCAGCACTTGGGGGGATGGACACAAGCACTCTTCTCTGCAGGATGCACAGCCTCTGGTTCTGCCCCTCTCTTGCAGATGGGGAAATGTAAGCAGCAAGAAAGGCTGTGTCCCTGCTTCCCCCAACAGGACTTGGAGCACTTTTGCAGTGGGATGGAGAATTACGCACGTGCCTTCAGACAGAGTCCTGCACATCACCCCATTAGCCTTTGTACTTCCCTCCCACAGCTAAGCAACTAGCCACAAATAATTATCCCAGTGTCTAATTAGCTCTGTGTGTATGTATTCATAAATTATACATTTAAATTTTACACAGCACCAACGCTATGCCTACAGCTTTCCAAGATAAACTGGCAAGGTCTTGCACCCTGCAACTTCCTGTGGTAAATGAGATGAATAAGCCCACAGGAGATGAGGTGGGGAGCCCCAGAAGGTTGAGAGGGCAAGGGGAAAGAGAGGTGGCCTGACTCTCTCGCCTCTGGAGCGGGGACATTCCTGGGCTCCTCCAGCTGCTGGATAGAGCAGTGGCACAACCCTGTGGCTTCTCTTACTGCGGCACCCACGCTCACCAGCCTGAGCAGCACCAACCGTGTCCAAGGGATGCCAGCACCTCTGCTCCCACCTGCAGCTTCACAGCCCTGAGGTCTGCCCTTCTTGAGATGAAACAGCCTCCCCACACCAGCTTCCTGAAGCACACCCCATCCTTGATATCCCCTGCTGCCACTTGGTCTCTGCACAGCCGTTGTTGTGAGCAGAAACGTTCCCTTCAAGAAGGAGGAATTTCATGCTTAAGGAGGCAGTTCTTCCACAAGTGATTTAAAACTAGATACATCTTTGTAAGGAAGCAGGCATAATTAAGTGTCATTGATGTAGCCAAAGATATGGACTGTTCCAAGTTAATTTTGTCCATTAATGAAGAACTGCAGGAAGCAGAGCCCGTGTTTGTTTGCTCTACTTTGGTAAATCCCTGGAGTCAGCAGCTTTGCTCTCTTGACAAGAAAAAATAATTAGCAAGAAAGTTTAATTAAGAGATAACAGATGGGTGCTAAAGGACTTGTACTCAATCACACCACAATAGCCTGGAAGCAGACCTCGGTTTACTTCAGGGGTGTTGTAAAGGAGGCACTTCCCCTCTCTGACATGCTCGGCTTGGAGCAAGCTCCAGGGCAGGAAAGCCTCTTCTCTCAGCCTGGATGTGACCACAAAATGTCCTTCCGTGAGGTCTGGCAAAGCTTTGCTGCCCCTGAAGAAGCTCTCCTCCAGCTTTGCAGCAGCTTTACCTCCCACCACTGGTCTGCAGTTGAGTGCACCTCCCTCTGCAGCTACACCCCAAACCCAGCTAGCACTGTCCATTGCGGGGTGAAAAGGGCCTTCACGGTCCTTCTAGCCATTCAGCCGCAAGCGGCTGATGCTTCTTCCATGGAATTTAATGCAATATCTACTGCGGCTTTCTGAGGATGAAGGGACACTTTTGCAATCAAATATGCCATTGTCACAAATGATAACTCATGCCACACGCTCCCCCCTGGACTCAATGGTCCAGCAGCGTGGAGGTGTGATGCCTGCTCTGCTACCAGCTTCGCATGCCGTCCCCAGGACCAAGCCCCAGGTGGCACAGTTGGGGTGGTGGCACAGTCAGGATGGTGACACTTGCATGGCTCGCGCACAGGGGCCAACAAGGCTACGCAGTGGCAGGGCATAAGCACCCTCCTGGGGAGAAAATGCAGTGCTAAACCCAGTGGGAAACCACATAACAGACACCCACTGCTGGAAGCAGAAGCAACACAAACTTACAGCAGAAGCGAGGGCCAAGTCCTTGCTGCAGCACTGGCTCAGCCCCAAGGGATGCGGCAGCTCCCCGTGCCTTGTGGGCTGCGGTCCCATGCTGAGTCCTGGCTGGGAGGCATGGTAGCAGGATGCGGGAAGCTGCCTTAGCAGACAAGTAACTTCAATGTCATTTTTCTGCTTGTATCACATCATCAGACTGGCTGAACCAACGGCTTTGGCCCCGTCAGAGCGGGATCTCACTGGGGCAGAGCAGACCCTCCCTGTGCCAGGACAGGACTGCTAAGTCTATGTCTCGTACTGGTCTTGGTGCATTTTCAGTAGCTCCGCGTTGGGACAAAGCCTCTCTTGCAGCTCTTTAGACCTGCCAAATCACATCAGCCCCGAGCATCATGCTGGCAGTGCTCCTCGCTGCAAGCCAGAAAGGCTCCGTGTCAGAGGCAGCCTTGTTTGCCTGCATGCCATCACACCCAGCTCTGGCTGGGAGTAGGGGGGGCTGTACAGCAGCGTGCTGCCCCCGCACCAAGTTGTCCCTGGCTGCAGGGGACAGGCAGACCTGGGAACAGCAACTAAGTGCATTCTGCCTTGGTAACAGTCTCTCCAGCCACAAAGCTGCTCTTTCCCCTGGCTTCACAGTAGGACTGAGCTCTGCCAGACAGTGCTAACGTTGGTGTGTACCCATGTGCAATGGTTGCGTACCTCTAGCACCGATCATCTTGTATTGCTATAGGCAGGACCAGGAGAAAAAATCACCTCTGTTGCTACTTCTGCTTTTCTGTCTCAGCTGCTCTTCAGCAGAGAGCTCTGGATGCTGTTGGGCTGGTGATCTTGGTATTTTGTTTTGTTGTTTTTTTTCCTCAGGTGACTTTGCTCTTGCATCCCATGAGGGGACTTGAGCTCATGTGATGATCTCTTTTCCTGTAGGAGGTCTTGGTAAGACCTTCACTTAGATGTCCTAGCTCTTCTGCTCTAAAAATGTCTGTGTCCTGGGACTCCAAGTGCTCTCACTGCTGGGACAGGCTGAGCTCTGACACCATGTTTATCCTAAGGCAAAGGGAAGGCTGGATGGGACCTTGCCCACTTGGCTTCCTTGCAAAGTCAACTTGGGTTGACTTGTCCTGAGGAACAGCAGTTTTCTGGTGGAGCAGCATCTCCTCCAATACCCTGCATCTATATCATGTCTGCCCCAGCATGTGGGGTGGTGTGATACGGAAGGGAAGGTGTTGGCGGACCAGAGGAAGATGAATGGCTCAAATGGGAATCAGCACACGGCAGAAAAATCCCACCAATATCCTCCAAGACAGGCTCGCTTGAGCCTTTGCCCTTCACTGCCGGGTGACTGATGTTAGCACCACAGATGAATTAAAGGCTTGTTTTCTGGTCCTGCTTTTTCATGCAGACAGGACAAATAACTCCAGGCCACAAAAGAGTGCTTAGATCAGGCTTTTCAATGCTGTTTAAGGGGAAATCAATACGATTCGGAATTAGGTGCCCAAATCACAGCCATAAACACAAGAAAAGCTCATTGTGGTCCAGCAACAGTGCAAAGACGCCTGTATTTACTGAGCTTCGGGGAGGGGGAAGAGCCAGATAGAGATGTCAGGGCGCCTTGCACCCCTCTGACTGCAATCTGCCTTTTAAGCCTGGCACATGACATACACTTCCCCATCACCGTTTGCCGATGCCCACGTGCCCGCCCTCAAATAACAGCCTTCCTCCACGCAAACACACCGGGGGCAACCGCTATTTGTTCACATAATAACCTGGCTCCTGCTTCACCCCACTCAGGGCTGCGGATTAGCATCAGGCATTGTGCAATATTTTTTTTATTAGCACAGAATTATGGAAGTCAGAGGCGTAAAAGACCTGTTGGGTCCCACTCAGTCCATCCTCCTTCTGCCAAGACAGTATTGGTCCCTGCAGCATATTTACTATTTCTCCAGTCTAATTTTACATACTGTACAATCTGTGCAGTGCCAAGTTACGATCCCTGTGTGAGGAGCAGAGCTCTCAATTTCCAGGCTCTTGGGTGTGTAAAATCACAACCGCGATGTTAAATTAACTTTTTTTTCCTTGCATTTAATCATTTAACAGCTCTAAAATTCAGCCCCTCAGGCTCTTTCTGTCTGTCTGTTGGCTTGGGTTTTGCCTGCTGTAGGCCAGTGGCTTGTCGCTTACTGATGTAACGCTCACACCCCTGGGTGGATCGGCAGCAGCTGGGCTTGAAGCTGGGACCGCTGCAACTTAAAACAGACAAATTCCTGCAGCGCGAGGATGGAGAAACTCCTCTGCTTTCTTAACCACAGGTACAGCAGGTTCATCCTTCTCCTTATGGCCCAGCTCCAGCAAGGAGGAGGTACAGGGCACACTGCACACAGGGCCAGGACTCAAAGGCATCACCTAGGCTAGACTTAGAAATCAAAGCAGGAGTGCAACCTGCAGCACCGAGACACAGGGGGACAGGGCAGCACCAAAGTATTCCCAGTGGTGTCCTGTGCCCAGGAACCCCCAACAGAAACACCAATACTTCTTCCCTCCATCCCATTATCCACTGGAGGTTACACCCCAGGATTCATTTCCTCTCAAGACAGGGATTTCTTTCTCCTACAGGTGGCTACAGGATAGCAGAGGAACTGAGCTGCTGCTAGTGCAGCAAAGTGAACAGAAGGTGGGAAGAGTACATGCTGATAAAATGGGAAACATTTTCCATTTTACCCAAGTTTTTGTTTTTAGGGTTTTTTTGGGGTTTTTTTGGACTCAGTCACCATCACTCACTTCTCCAAGTGACATTTGCATTTCTGGAGCCTGGTGATGATTTCAAAGCAATATTAATAACAAGGCACCCATTCACTCTGCCCATCAGGGGCTGCATTAGCAATTAAGCCAAGGTCTCGGGATCTGCCTTGGTAATAATGAGATACTTCTTTTGCATTTCATGCCTTACACTCCTCAAGCTCCTCAAGCAAAGCCAAGCCTGGAAACAATCACCAGCACATGCTGAGTTGTGGCACAGCTGTGGAACCACAGACCAACAGTCACACATAGCATCTGCTGAGTGCAAGCACCTCTGGGGTGGAAGATGGCAACGTATCAGACCCATGGCACACTGGAAAGAGTATTACTCCCACCAGAGATATCAAGACAAACCCCTGAGTGTAGCTAAAAGAGCATTGCAGACCACAACAAGACCCCAGAACGGAGCTCCTGAATCTTGAATGGAGCTTGGAAGCAAGGTCCAGGCATGGGCTGAATGAGGCTGGGTTTCTGGTTATGGACTAGGAGGTGTTTCTGAGCCATGGCTGACACAACTGCAGGACCACGGTCCCCAAATGGTTTCCAGGCTCTTCAGGGTGCTCAGCACATTTGAAAGCCCCATAAATCCACAGGCTACCTGAGTATTTGGAACTTATTCTACAGTCAGAGAGCTATAGAGGGTGGCACAAACTTTTGAGGCTGTCTCTGGATGGGTAGGAGAGACAGGGTCTTCTGTGTGCTACGTGGACGATCCCTGCAGCAAGATGTATGTCTCAGAGACAGCAGAAGACTGAAAGCACACAATGTTTTGGGGCATACAGAGGCTTTGTGTGCCTTCTTCTGCAGATGTGCACATATCCCTGCAAAGCACGGTGCAGAAGCTCACACGAGATCATACCACCTCTGAAAAGAAAGCCTTAAGATGAGGATGGTAAGCTGGGAGCTTTCAGCTGGGTTTCCCATACCTGGTAGCAGCACAGAGAGCTTTCAGAGGAGGGTGCATGCAACTCCTTGGAGGTTTGGAGGTTCATGAACTAAGCCGGCTCCTGCCTGGTCCTGCTCCCTTGTTGGTGCCCTGAGCACTGGTGTCCAGCACCCTCTCTAAAACCTCTGAAGAAAATGCTCTTCATTAAGCAGCTGAGCATTTCCAAGTGGCCCCCACTGACTGGTGGCAGAGGACCCTGGGTTCACCATGCAGAGCCCAAGACAACCATGCCATAATTTCTATTCCATGGTGGCTGCCTCTCCATTTCTGGCAACACTTCATCCTCCACAGAGCCTTTCCTGCTCGTCCACCCACCGCTATTCCCTCTCTGTACCACTTCTATTGCCATTCCTGTCTAAACTTTTAAAAGCAGAGAGCAGCGCTGCTTTTGGGCTCAGCCTGCCTTTGAAGAGCACGGCCTAACCTTCAATTACTGATGTTGCTGTTTCAGAGAGCCCTCGTGTTCATGGGGTTTTTTTCTTCCCTGTGTTGAGGATGACGAGCAAATGTTAGTTCAGGAGCAGACATTCATTCACCAGGATTTCAACTAATTGCCCATTATTTCCTAAATTTCGACACTTAAAAGCTTTGAGTGTCCTACTGCAAAACAACAGCTAAAAGGCCAGTTACATTCATTGACTGAAACACAAATAATTGTGCCCAGCTTTCTGGAGAGCTTTTGGGCTTGAAGCAGAGAAAGATTTTAGGTAAGCATATTTTCTGAAAGTAAGATTATACGGGAGCTCACCAAATCTAGAGCTCAGGTTATCTGAAGGCACTACTGAATTACAACTATTATTAGCACAAGAGATACTTGAATTCTGGAATTTCTTTAAAACGTTTTGAATTCAGGTTCTTAAGCATTTAAAGGACTTGAGAAAATATCTTTGGCTCCAAGTCAGCAAAGCACTTAGGCAAGCCCTTCACTTTCAGCATGAGTTTAAGTACCTTGCTGACTCGGGGCTTTTAACCCCAAAGAAAAGAAAGCAAAGAGGAAAGAAAAAGTCAAAGGAAAAAGTTCTGATGTGCGTGGAAATCTCCAGACAAGCCAAAATAATACGGGAATCTCTTCTGGAAAGTAAGAAAACAAGAAATAATAGCGACTTGCTTTAAAATTAAGCACTAGAGGAAGCTTTCTGGAGGGGGGAGAAAAGACTCCCAGAACAAACCGAGTATGTCAGTGTAGCCTAATGCCAGTTTCACTCTCCTGCCTCTTCAGCATGCTGAAATTATTTATTGCTGAAAAAAACCCACCCAAAACTAAACCCAAAACCTGCTTCCCTCTCCCACTCCTAGACTAAGTGTGATGGGAGAGAGAAAAATCTTGGCTCTGGCAGTGAAAAAAACATCTCTGAGATGAGTCATCTGTGACAGGCTGTCTCCATCAGGAGGGAGGAAGAGGAGAAGGGATGAGGGAGTGAAAGGTAGTAAGGAGGATGAGGAAATTACAGGCAGGAGCCTGCAAACAGCCACACACGCTGCCTGCAGGAGGGGGAATACCAGGAAGTCCATAAGGAGAGAAAATCAGTGCAAATCCGTGTGCACACACATGGAAAGCAGCTACAGGCAGCAAGTGGCTCTTCCCCTACCTCCAGCCTGGGGCCATGCATAGCAAACAAACTGAAGCAGAGCAAAAGGAGGATGCTCTGCAGCTCACCCAGGGAGAGCGGCTGCTGGCCCTTAGGAGATGGCAACAGGGAGAGCAGCCGCCTGCGTGGGGATCGGAGAGAGGAGATGCCCTGGCTTTTGGGTGCTGGTAGCTCCCCACACCTCTGGGACAGCCAGGGCAAGCTTAGGATGCCGTAAAGTTGAAAATTCTGCTCTGGCTCCAACAGGGCAAAACTCCAAACTTCCAAAAACTAACCATTAAAGTGAAAAAGAAAAAAAGAAAAAAGCAAAGTTTTTCCTTTAGAAGGAAACCAAAGGGTTTCACATCCTTTAGGTTTTTTTTTCAGAACTGCTCTACTGTGTTGTACAAAAGGCTTTGCAACCCTTTATTTTTTTAGGGGGGGGGGGGTGGCAATTTAAAGTGAAGAATCTATTTCTGAAAATTACTACAAAGACAAACTACTATTTCTGAAAAATACTACAAAGATAAACTACAGCCCCCTCCCAGCCCCAACTTCTTCCCCTCCCCCCCCCAACAGAGAAGTATGGTTTTGTAAAACATTCAGATGTTGATGTGACTTAATTTTCCAAAGGAAAATGGCTCACCTGAGGATCTTCCCCATCAGCTCTGCTCAGGACAGACTGGCAGCAAGCACTTCGCTTCCCAACAGAGATGCCCCTGACGGGAAGTAGAGGGTTCTGGTGCAGGGGATGGAGGTGGCTCTTCCCCAGCACTCACACTGCCAAACTGCCTGCAGCCCCCCAGGGATGCGCACCCTGTCACCCACTGCTCTCTGTCAGCACCCAGCAAGTTGCAGATCTTGCCTTAATGAGCTGACAACTCAAACAGATGAGACAAACAAGGAGGGCACCATTGTCACTCTCTTAGAGATGGAGCTAAAGTCCCCAAAAGAAATTAAATGACTGGCCTAAGGCGTGCAAGTTGTTTACATCAGAGCTAGGCTCTGATTTTCCTCCTGCTTGTGATCCTATGGCATCTCTACATCGACACCAGGGTTTGGTTAGCCTCTCCTGACACTGCTGAAATACAAACACCCAAAGCACAGAATTTTTTTGAGCTGGTGTTTTATTACCCATTCTGAATTCCTGTATACCTCTTGGGGTGCCAGCACTGGAATGCTGCTGTGGTGGCTTACAGGGCTATGAGGTGGCTGCTGCGGTGTGTACCAGTGACTCCCCCTGAAGCAGCAAAGCAAAAAGTCTTCCATAAATACCAGTTACACTAAAAAACCCTTCAGGGCTAAGCAAGTTAAGAAAAATGGTCCAAACTCACTGGAGGAAGGAAAACACAATTAGATCACCTAACAGCTTGTATCCACTAATCCCTCATGCTACCAGACTGGACTCTAATATCTCTGCCAGCTGACACCCACCTCCCATGCTTCTTCTAAAGCCCACCAGAGCCTGGGGCTCCAAGCACACAGTCACAGCACAGCTAGGACCCTCTGGCAATGGGCTGTGCAATGACAGGCTTGGGAGCTGCTGGCCCAGGCCATGGCATGAATTAAAGACACTCAACACTTGCAGGAGTGTTCCGTATTCACCAGGCTTGGAGACACGTTTGCAACATCATGCAACACGTTATAAGAGTTGTGATGCATTCTTGGTGGTTCTTGCTATGTGGTCTTCGCTCTGGAGCTGTGATTTAGGGTACGATGAAGAATGTAATGGAATTAGATCGGACTAACTAAATCTTAAAATTTTCCTCCTGGGTTTATATTCCAAAGTACTACTCATAGATCAGCAGGAGGATGCCTGGGGCCATCTCTCTGGAGCCGTGAAGAATGGAGTTGCAAAAATGTGGAGAAAAATGCATCACAGATACAAAAGCCCATGGACTCACATTGCTCTGTGGAAAAGACTTGCCCAGATTATGGAGTGAGATTGGCAATTGCATGTGGGGGGAAGTTTCACTAACACAGAGGAAGGCCGACGACTAGGTATCTTGCTCAGATAGGCTCACACCTCCACTCCCAAGTGGCTGATCCAACCCCAACCTCCTCCAAATTTCTTGGGGGTCAAGGCACATGCCAATTCCTAAATAGCACTACTTGGTTGCCCCAGGGGTTGCAGGGCTGCTGCTGCACTTGGACGGGGGAGCTGGCAGCAAAGGGAGAGCATGGAGGTCTAGGTCCCACACTTCGATGGCTGAATCTCCTGGTGGGTTGATGCACCCCATGCTGGCCCTGATGTGCCATGCAGGAGACACAAGCAGCACCTTCACTACAGCTAAGTCGAGCTGAAACAATGCCAGGAACCTGAAAAAAATTAAAAGCGGGAGGGGACCCCTCAACCCTGCATAAATGTATAAACGAATGTTTCTTCTAAAATGACAGCTTCTGAAGTCCCATGTCATTACTATTCCCCCAGGGTTTTCCTTTCTGTCTCCCATGCTGCTAAAGCAGCAGCTACGTAACTTTTGAAGAGCACCAACTGGCAGCGTGAAAATGGCTGCAGTGATTATATTGCAACACTTCACTGCTTCCCTGAGCTGCAGCTCCCTCCTCCACTGTTGGAAGCGAAGTACAATCAATGCTAATTAATTAAGGGCCAGAACCTGCCAACCATGGTCACACCAAGTTCAGTGTTGTTTCTTGAATATTCAGGGCTCGCTCTCCATAAAAGCTAGGATCAGCCTCCAGCAGCTTGGGTTAAAAACAACAGAAATTCTCTTTGCAAACCAGGAGGGACAGACAGACATGCACTGTCTCAGGGATGAGAGCTGGAGAAGTCACCTGCGCAGGGGCAGACCCAGTGCACCACGGCTGTAAATCAGCAAAGAGCCACTGCCACGATGGGAAGGTCAGTAAGGCATCCCTAAAGGCTCTCTGCCAACAGGAACCACTGAGCTGGCACAGCTATTACACCTGACCAAGGCTAAGAGCAGGATGCTTGTGATGGGTCCAGCAAGAAAGCACAAGCATCCTCCAGGACCATGGAGAAGCAACACACTTTCTCTTAGCACTCAAAGGGCTGTGCCCTGCAATGCTGGGAGAGGGCGAGGCAAGGGCTGGGGGTTACTGGGCAAAGCTGGGGAGGCTCCTCTAGGGCAAAGGAGGCAGAGAAGAGTCTAGTAAAGGGAATGGATTTCCAGGTGGAGCACTAGTGGGAAAAGTGCTGCAGTTTACTAGCAAGTGAGCCTGTGGCCATTGGGAGTGGCCACGGTTCCCTCTGCTGCCAAGGGGCTTGTGCAATGCTGTAAGGGCTAGGAGGCACCAGTGGGGACCCAAGCTCCTGAGCTGCCCTTCCCCTAGGCCATGCAGCAGCAATCCTCACCCAGATGAAGATGGGGACAAACACAAGTTCCTGTGCTTCCCACCACAAAGGTAAAACTAATTTTCAAGTCTGTTGAGCACAAGAACTTGGATATGACCACCAGCCAGGCGCTTTGCTGCATCCCAGGTAATGCTACATATCCCCTCCCAAAAGCAGGAGTCTTGCAGGGTTCAGCAGCCCCTTCCCACCCCTGAGCAACATCACTGGATTTTCATGCTTTACCCCAAGCCTCTCCAGTTGTCCTGGCAGCTGTCACAGGTTGTGGCAGATCTCCACGCTCCCAGTTATGGCCAGACATGTCGGCTTTCCATGGGAAATTGCAGGGAGAGGAGTAGACAGACAGACATTAGCTTCTGGATTTAATGCACTCCCGTGTGCCTCAGTTTCTCATTTGTACAGCATGCTGTCAGCTGGAGCAACCACACTGCAGTGCAGGCAAGCTGCAGATGCATCAGAGCCCAACCTGCCAGGACTTGTGGCTTGGCTGGAGTCAAGAGGCTCTCTATGACTCATCCTACAAAGTCTTAAGCTCACAGCTATGGCTGGAGACTCCCCTCAGGAGTGCTCCAGGCTCACCTTACTGCCCCCCTGGGAGCAGGTTTGCACATAAACAATGCAGATGATGAGCAGATGATGAGCAGAGCTTGCCTGCCTGATTGGGGAAGATCTGCACTTGGAGAGATACATGGACATCAGGCTACCAGGAGAAGCCCCCAGCAGCAGACCCCTGTGTCTGTGGTCTGCACCAGGTTTGCACCAGCTGCTGCTGTTGTGAGCCTGCCTTCCTGCTGCTCACAACAGGACGGGACCCTGATCCCCCTCTGTGGCTCTGTTACCTATGTGGGAGATGCTCAGCAACTTCCTTGGCTTTATTTCAGTTTGGATGCTGGAGGCAGCAGGTGTGGCCCCTGACAGGCAGCACAGACTGGCAGAGTACAGAGGGGACCTCTCTCCAGAGAGCAGACGCACACTTTGGCATTGCCAAGCATCTGCTCCCCACCAGCCCTCCATCAGGAGAATTGTGCTATCCAGCATCACGCCCAATGCCTGGACATCAGAAACAGATGCACACACATGCACACCTCATTACACCTTAGCAAATTCAGCATGAATCAAGCAAGACATGCTACACGCTGCAGCTCTGCTTTAGCTTGTGCATCCCAGTCAGCTCCTCGGTGCGATAGTGCCAGCGCTCTTCTGCCTACAAAGCACACAGTTCTTGGCTGGCAGAAATCTTCCAGGTTTCCAGCCTTGCAGGTCAATGTTTTTCAGCATCGGCTCTGCAGACCTCTGGCTGCTTTGCAACACTTCTGAACAGGTAAGTAAGAAGAGCCTGGCTAATTGCAGACAGCTTAAATCTGCTAACACAGATCTGCACTGGGGGAAACACTTCAGGCTTTGCAGCTAAAAAATCTTGGAAGTTCAAACGTATTGAACCTGGGATGAATGGCAGTGCACAGCTCTGCCAGCCATGTGGACCCTGTGGTGAGGGTCTGCTCCATCCACAGGGAATTTTGCACTGGGACATGGATGAGTCAGGCCAGGGACTCACCTTGCACACAGGTGCAGGCTGTGCAAGGAGAAGGTTTTAGCTACTTCCCCTTGTCTCCCGAGTGGAGAGGAAGGCAGTTCTATCCCCACACTGTGAATCAAGTACACGAATTCCACCACCACCACCACCCCACCACCACCAGCCTCCCCAGTACAGCTGTAAGCAAAAGAAGGCAGTGCAATGAGGCTCCAGACCCCTCAGCTTCAATTAGCACCTGGTGGCAGCTAAACCTAAACACAATCTTTCCCAGCAATGAGATCAATGGTCCATATGCTGGACTAATACTGCTGTACCCCCGCGCCCCCCGCCCGCCTCCATCACCATCAACTGCTTTGCAGTTTCACTTCACTTCTCCACCTGACTGGCCTTCCTGGAGCATGCATTACAAGGTGACACGCATTGCTTTTCCCTTCTGCAACAAGCTTGCCACAGCCCCCCCTCAATCTTTCTTCTCCCTTTTTCTTCTAATGCACCACAATCATATTGGCTTCTTTGCATGGATCCACTCCATTTAGTGCTGCCCAAGACAGCTTATTCTCAAAGATGCTCTTTTCATCCACAGGACAGATTGCACATCTTGCAAGTTGTTCTTCTGTTCATTATTTTGCACTCCAGCATCTCCCACCCAGAATAGGAATCTGGGTATTATGTACTCCCCTTTGCACAGAATCACAGTGTCTGCCCATAGAAATTAAACCGCCCAAAGACTTTGATAAGGGTTTGTGTATATTGTGTCCCGGTATCTGCTCTCCTGAACATGCTTCAGTCTTTCTTTGCTCTGTTCTTGCCCTAGCAAAATCCTCTCCCCAGGAAACAGAGATGATGATGTCTGCACTCAGTGTCTTGCTGTGACTGTGCTCCCGTTATCCAGGGTTTTGCTTGTTCACAGACATGTCACAGGTGGCCTGAAGACAGCAGCGAGTGGGTCACTCTGTGCCCAACGCTACTGATGGACGCACAGGACCTGAGCATCTCAGCCCCAGCCCTGCCTGCCCTTTTGGTCCCCGAGGTCTGCCACACACAGCTCTTCTGACACACCCCGGGGATGATTTGTAGCACCCTCTGCTAAGGTTATGGGCTCCTGCAAGCAGTGCCCGGAGCTGCAGCACTCTGCTCTTTCAGCCTGACTGGAGACTGGCTTTGCAGTCCCAGGGCAGCGTATAATCCAGGACTTCAGACACTGGGAACCCTTCAAAGCAGATAAATAATGAGTGGCACCACCAGTCCAAGTTCAGTTGGACATGTGTCTGAACAGGCTGGTGGAGAACCAGGCTGCTTTGGAAATTGAGATGGCTCTCTCCCTGGGATGGCCATGTGTGACTTCCAAGTTGAGACCTTTCTGAGCTGTTGGAGGCTAACTGAAGCCAAACCGCTGAAGCACTGAAGGTTTCCACTCCAACTGTCACTGTTTTATGAGAACTTCCATTCCTGGAAGACTTTGAGAATGCAAACACAGGCTTAAGAAAACAAACAAGTGTAACCCATGGGCAAGGACTGCTTCCTCGCTCAGCAAAAGGAACTCAGTGCTAGGACAGGATACAGCCCTTCTTCAGCAGCCAGAACCCATGTGAAGAGCAGAACCCACAGCTGCTCCCATGTGCTGGGCTATGCCTCAGCTCACTGGGTCTGAAAACCTGTGCAAATGAGATTTTGGCTTCCACCAGCATTTGGGGGTCCCAGTTGCTATGGCAATGCCTTGATTTACAAGCAACTGTCAGCAGAGGAAGCATTGCTTCTGCTCCACACAGCAGGATGATGCCATCCCAAGAAGGAAATTACTTTTTTACAAACCCTTCCTCTCAGCCAACCCCCAATGAACAGGAGTTGTCCAGCAGTGGGTTTCAGCAAGGATTTGCTGACAAGCACCCAGGTGGCTTACACAGATGCTCCATGAGCTGAGTGCTGCTCCCTGTCCCACATTGTGCTCTCTCCACACCCATGCCGGCAGGTCCTGACTCCCTCCCATGGGCTGGGACAGCTTTGCCCACACCAGCAGCAAAAGCCAGGGCTTCACACTTTCCATCCAAAGCTCCTCTAGGTGTTTGGGTGGAATACAAACCCCATACCTCCTCCTTCAGTGTCTGTCCATGTGTTTAATGAAGCCTAAAAGACTACTGAGACATGGCTTTCCTTGCCACTGGCAGAACTAATGAATCCTGGAAGACTGAGATTCTCCCAGTGGTTTCTTCTTCTTGCCACAGATGTGAACTATTTTCACCAGCTTTGTGAGATCACAGGCTTGTCCAAAACCTGCCCGATCCACACTCTTACTCTTCAGTGATGTTTTCTTTTCCTTCTTTTTTTTTTTTTTAATTCTTTTACAGCTCTGTGATCTGCTTCAATAAACAGGACCTGCAGCTGATGGAAGGGTTCATATTTTGTTCGCATCACAGACATTGCCAGCTAGATTTTCTTCCCAGCTTTTGGATGGCTCATGTGGGCCTGGGGACACGTGGGTCCCACTTTACTCCAGAACCTCATCCCCATCAACTCCATTTAAAATAACTTGTTTCATTCCCAGAAAGGGTAAATTCAGTGCAAGTTCCTCCAGACAGACTTATATAGCAAAAGCAGGTAGCTTTTTTGCAATGTCTGTTGCATGTCTCCGAACTTTGGTAACTTGCAAAGAACAGGTCTTCAAAGCCTTGAAGCCACCGAGCTGTGCTCCCTCACACCTAAGTGCCAGTCCCTCTATTTTTCTTCCTGTCCTTCTCTCTCCCCTGACCTGCACTTTAAGAGCATCTCTCCTCATGCATCTGACAGCACTTTGCACAATGGGACATCAATCTCATGCTGACCTGTGGCTATTTTCCAACCACAAACCCTAGGTGAGAGCTGTGAGCTCTCCACTCCCTGTCTGGAAGGCATGAGTCGTGCTCCCACAGCATGCCCCAGCAAGGCAGGCCACCCTGCTCCACACAGCAGCAACTTTCTGTGGTGCAAAATTAACAGACACTGTGGAAATCAGCCCTCTTGATTTCCCACCTCCCAGGTGGGAGGAATGAGCCTGTGACATGCTCCCCGCAGGGCTATCCTGCACCCCTGGGGGATGCTCAGCTCTGGGACCTGGGGGGTGACGAGGCAGCGGGCAAGGAAACACAGGCTCTAAAAATAGGCTGTTTGTGGCAGGGGCTGACCACATTTATTAGTAAGCCTGTGCTCCAGCTGACCACAAGGTCAGCCTCTGAGAGCTTGGCCATAATTCACTCTGTGTCTGGGCAGGAAATCTACTTGAGCTCAGAGGGATGTCCAGTAATAGAAGAAGTTGTTCCAGGACCTGGGGCTATTTTTTTTCAGGAGATGTATATTGTGTTGGGGGGAAGAAAACAATGCAGGTGCTCTGGGGCAGACAGAGGGGTAGGGGAAGGAAAAGGGGCAGGGTGTGGGGCATGCAGAAGTTTGTGCCCGTTTGAGTCTGGGGTTTGTCTTATCAGACAGACTCACCTTCACCACGTAGGGCAGGGAAGCAGCAGGAAAAGATCAGAGCAGAAAGAGAGACCCCAGACCCTAATGTGCTCTTACACACCGTAACAGCATGTAGCAGATTAATGTGTTGCAGCTGGGGTGTCACTGCAGGTGGGGTGAGTTGCTGTCTCTGCTGTTTCCCTACAGCTGTGGGCTGGCAGGAAAGATGGGGAGGCAACGAGGAAACCACCACGGTAATAAATGCCCAGGGAGGTGATGGACCTTCCTTGCAAAGGCATCAGAGGACAACTTGAACTGCTGCCAGGTTGTACCTTTGGCCAGCACTGGCTGGGCCAGCAGATTGGCCCCCAGCAGCTGCAGCCAATCCCACTGGGATGATGCTGGTTCCCAATGGACAGCCACAAGCTTGGGCTAGCTTAGCCTTGAGTAGCAATTAGCAAGGCAAAGGAGGCAAAAAGTGGATGCCTGCCCTTGAACAGCAGCCTTCAGAATGATTTAAGCAGGCTCCGTCTCACAGAGAAGCTCAAATCCTAATTGCTGCACATAAGCTGCTGGCACTGGAGCCTTCATATGAGGGGTAATGTGTCCCTGGTGAGTCAGGCTGACTCACCCGACAGATACATGAGCTGTCTACAGAAGTGAGATGACTGCTGGGGGGGTCCCAGAGGTGCAGGCAGTGCTGCTCTTCTAGGGGTGCTGGCATCCTGGGGTGCCCACACCTTTGGAAATGCCTTCTCCTATGGCCCTGGTGCTTATGCCTTTTCCCTCTTGCAGCTCCAAGGCAGGATCATCTACTCATGACATGCCCTAAGACCAAGGTTTTCCAGGAACAGCCAGTTCCTTCAGTGGATTATGTGAACACCACCATGAATCAAGCTCATTCGGTCTGAGAACAAGCTGAGCTAAGCCCCGCAACTTTGACTGCCCCAAGCAAACCCTGATAACATCTTTCCAATGCCAAGACATGTCCTTTCATGGATCCACCTCCGTGCCTCAGTTCTGGCTCTCCAAGCCCTCCATGAAGCAAATCTGAAGAGCATTTTGGCTTTGAGAAGGCTTGCAAAGAATGAGGGATGGTGGGGCAGGTAGACGCTACCTCAAACTTCGCTTTCTAACTGGAGGGTGTTCCTGAAAATGCTCTGAGACCAGCTCACACGCTGAACAGGACTGCAGTTTGGAGCAAGGCTGGTATTTCAGCCAGCTGGATAATAAGAGCATCCAGAGTCATCACAGGAAGGACTAAAAAATATAATTGCTTATGGGGAATTAATTGTTAATGGGGAATCATCATTGCAGGAGGGTGTTCCTGGTGTGGCCCAGCAGGGATCTGTTCTTGGCCAATTGCTAATCACTCAACTTATCAATTATCTTGAAGGCAACATAAAACTGCTGCTGGCAAAGGTTGCCAGTGACACAAAGGCTGCTGTATGTAACGGAAAGGGTGAGTCCATTGCACACAGAGCTCTGGAGCAGTTAATACACTAGCCTTCCCTCAGTGAGAGCATGTGTTTTACGCAGCCAAACACAAGTTCATTCATCTCCAGTGGAGGAATGTAGGTCAGACTCGCAGAAGGCAGGGCTGTGTCCTGGGGAGGACACCACCGACAAGGCCTTGGCAGGAGCCACCCAGAGACAAAGTGCCTGCGTGCTGTGATGAGAGCAAAACTTGGCTCGAGATGCCAAGAGGTGTCACAGGAGGTGGGAAGGTGCTATGTAATGAGGAGACAGAGCTTTTTCCTGCACTGGCCCCAGCCTGAGCATGGAATGAGGCTCTGCAGGAAGCATGGACTATCTCCAGCCTCCCAAGTCGCCACTCAGCACCCACACAGGCAGTTCCTTTGACCTTGCCTTCCCTAGCGAGTGCCCGTACCCAGGCAATTACAAAAAATCCAAAACCTTCTGTTGCACATGCATCTTGCCCTGGGGAACGGATGGAAAAACAAAGAACACATGACAGATGTTAGTCATGTTGCTTAATGGATGACTGAAGGGCACTCCAATAGCGTGATGAGAGAGGTGAGGGAGAGGAGAGGAGAGACCTTATGTATTTGGAGAGCCTACTCTTTCAAAGCTGTCTTAGGTTGGATGCACATCTCCCCTATGCACCACAAGCACAAGACAAAGCCTCAAGACCCAGGTAGCCCATCACCCACTTGGATCCAGGTACCTTAACTGGACAACATTTGCACAACAAACAAAACCTCCTCAGATGTCTACAAACAAGTGACATGATCCTGCATGAATCTACAAACCATCCCCTACACAGAAAAGCCAGAGAACACCCCAAAACCAAAAGCAACTAGCTTAACTGTGCCAGGCAGATGCCCTGGGGAGTTGGATAGGCTGACTGATGTGGGACGAAGCAGAGTCCAGAAGGAGCTGGTCCCATCCTCGTCAGTCACAAATGCCATATGGAGAAGGCTGGGCAATGTGGGGAGGGGAGAGAGGGATGTATCTACAGCTGTTTCTCTTTGAAAAGCCAATTTGCATGGCTTTGCTGTGCATCTTAAAGGCTGTTTACCGGACCAGGCTTTGTCTTAGCTGAAATGTGGGCAGCATTTCTAACAAGGCACAGGCAAACTAAAGCTCCCTGGAGGCTTTGCAGCAGAACCGATTGCAAAAGATTAGCACCAGAGCTTAAGAGAGCAAGAGAGAAGGGAAAGTAATGGAACAAAATCTCTCTCTCTCTTTCCTCGGCTGAGGAATGATGGGGGCTAATTGCTTGTTGCTGGTGAGAAAAAGAGGAGATAGCAGCTTCGGCACCCATCAATAAATTAACCTCAGCATGTGGCATCTGAAAAGCATTCATTTCCAGAGATGTTTATCTCTTTGTCTCCTCTCCTCAGTGAAAACATAATTATTGTTTAAACATGAGTTAATTCAGCAAGGTGAGGATCAATAAAGCAGAATTACTCCAGTTTTAAAAGCAAAGAAACCTCAATCTGGGACAGATGTGGACATAACTGGCAAAGCTGATGGATGGGGAAGATCCTTTGGTCGTGGCACAAGTCTGGGGAAGCAGAGCTCCCTCCTTCTAGGACTGCTGTAGCCTACTGTAGGTCTACTGGGAACAGCTAAATCCAGCCACAGGCAGTAATGGCAACGAATAGAAAGAGTTGAAATCACCCATGCATGTATGCTTTATGGCCTGACATGCATTTAGGCATCTCCACCATGTACACATCTCCTATGTAAGGAGCTTTGGCAAAGCCCCAGGGCTCATGCTGTGGCCTTTCCCTTTCCTTTGAGGGTGCCCAACTTCTGCTAGGAAGAGGGTCTCTGCACTGCAGGCACCCCTGCCAGCACTGCTTTCACATGCCAGAGCCCCTGGCCAGCCAAAGGTGTGAGTGTTGCAGCAGGCAGCATTGCTTCTGTGCTCTGCTGAGCTTTCCCCATCACCTTCCGCTCCTCTGAAATAAATTGGCGTCAACCACTGCCTGGAGAAGGAAATACAGGAAGGAAAACTGAGCTGCCTACAATGACAGGGAGGACACTGGTCTCTCCTGGACGATCTTCAGACAGTTCTGCCTCCCCTGCCCCCTCCCATTTCTTCCCACAGCTCCCGTCTATCTCTCTGTGCTGGCTGGGAGCTGTGTGGAGGGCGACAACCTTCTGGCTGCCCAGGGCAATGCCCGTTTCTGGAGCACGCTGCTCCCCATCTGGCAGCTCCATCTGAAGCTGGTTTACTTTTAGCGCTGACCCATGCACCGAGAGGACATCCCTGGACCATCTACTCAGCAGGTCCAGCAGGAGGGCCAAACACCACTTTATACCACCCTATTCTGGCAGTTAATCCCTGCAAGCCTTATGTCTTTTCCCCTCCACTTCCAATTTTACCCAGTGCATCACCTTTTCTTTCACTAAATTCAAGAGCGCTGAGGTGGGTGTTCAAAATGACCCCGTGACAGCTGCCCAGACAGGCTGGGGAAGGCATGCATTCAGTGCAGTGGCAGCGAGCAGCAGATCCCACCCATGCCGAGCCGGCTGCCGGAGCCTGCCAGAGCCACCCTGTGCCAGGGGCTGAGCAGCACAGGGTGACTGGTTTAGCAGGAATAGAATTAGCTGTGCGTGCACCGTGCAACTCCCTGAGCTGACAGCTCCAGCAGCACCAAGAGTCCAACCCTGCTGCCCAAAAACACTGCAACCAAAGACCCGATGGTGGAAGTGGGGTGGAAGCAATTCCCATTCAATGGATTCAGCTGTCCTGGAGGTGCAGCCACAACCTGAGAAATCAGTGATGCTTCCCCTGAGGGGTAGCATCCCTTGTCCACAGCCAGCCATTCTGCCCTACCCACATACCCCCTGGCTGGGGTGTCACAAGGGGCCATGCCATGGGAGAGCCCCTCATGAACACCCTCTTTTGCTGCCACTCTGCTCTTCCCTGCGGCAGGACACTCAAACGCCAGCACTGCCCAAGCCAGCACGTTAGTGCCACCCTCTGAGCAAGCCCTGGGACTGCCCTGAGTGCCAGCTCCAGTCTCCCACCGCACAGTGCCCACCTCCACGGGTAGCTGGAAGCGACAGTGCCCAGCCGGGTGGTGCAGGTGGAACTTCAGCAACCTGCCACGGATGCCAAGCAAGGGAGCTCTGCAACCAAAGGGAGTGACAGCCCCTCCACACACACCTCTGCCAACATTGGAGAGTATCCTGGGCTCCCACCTCCCAGAAAATGCACCCTTTGCTCTGCCAGCTCCAAGGAGAAGGACCAAAGGCGAAGAGCAGAGGGGTTAACGCACGAGCAGTCTCACCTCCACTCGAGCCTGACGCTGCTTTTATTAATTCATGTGGCACTTCGCAGGATGCTCCAGTAATCACCAGGGTGCACGTGAGAGCCAGGAGTGGGTGAGAGCGGGTGGCCAAGCTCACTGTGCTGTGCTCATGCTCACTTAACAGCTTGTCACACCCTCCTCACTCAAGTATTCAGTGCTAATGCAGCTCTTAAAGTGCTTCATGAGCTATTAAAGTCGAGCGTGCCTGAAGTGGATGATAAATGGACTTTATGCCAGTGTATTCCCCCCACTCCAGCCAGTCCCTGCCACCAGTGGGATTAATCCATCCTCCCACCCCATTCCTGCTGTGCTTTCCAAGCCTGAGCACCCAGCTAGCAGGGGGATGAGCATGGGCTGGCAAGGGGAGACTGCAGTGGGGCAGGGAGTGCGCTCTGCGTGGGGGGGATGGAGCATAATCCTTTGGGTCTCCAGTGCGGGGCAGACACTCCCTGACTTCACCTGCGTGTGGGCAGCCTCTCCAAGCTGGGCATGGCAGGGTGGGCAGGAGATCTGCTGCTCCAAAGCCCCTGCACAGAGCATCACCTCAGTGTTTCAGAGAAGTGCCCAGAGGGACACATGGTGCCTCAGGGGGACATATGGAGGACAATCCTGGAAGTGCCCTACTGGCCTTCCTCCAGCTCTTATACCAGTTCCCCCAGCCCCCTGCCTTTCTTCTTTTTACATTCCCCAGTACAGAACTGCCTCTCTGGCTCTTGCAGATGGGCAGAGCCCTGCCTCACTCTGCACACCTTGTTCAGGTGCTTATTGATGCACTCAGGTCTCAGTAGCTCCAGATGCCTCAGACATCTCCCTCCTGGACACAGTCAGGCAAGGGAAAGAGGAGAGACACAGGGATGGGGAGGCTATGCTGCCAAATCCCTGAATCCTGCTGAATCATGGAGCAGAAGGTGACAGTCATTGCAGCTTGTCTGGCCAGGGGCCTTACCTAGGGCCACGCTCTGTGCCAGCAAACCGCTGCCAGCAGCAAAATGCACAGCCCTGGCCAGCACTGGTGGGGAGTAGTGTTTGTTTCTCTGTCTAGACAATACATTTCAAGCGTGGATAAGCCTGAAGTACCTGGCATGTCTGTATTTTGTGCATCTCCCCATGCAACAGGTCTGGGCTGCCATTCCCAGAGCACAAAGGGAAGCAGCACAGTGCATCCAAAGGCTACTCTGGCAGCCCTGACACTGGGTCTTTCAAGGTTTCCCAGAGAGCAGTCCTACAAGCACAGTAGGACCAAGCAGCATTGCTTCTCTGCAGAAAGCATCACACCACCACAAGCAACACACAGCTCAGCACCCAAATGCTTTGAGCAGGTGCCCTGTGAAGGTGTGGGAACGCTCCCGCAACACCACCCAGCAAGCTCCCTCCATGTCCGGCGAGCAGCTGTCCCCATGTGATGGAAACATGCTGCCAAACCCCAGCTTTTTTTTCCAAGCTGGCAGCTTCCAGCAAGGTAAACCCACCCAGCTGGATTTAGGGCAGCTCAGCCGGGCCCTCTGGCTGGGTTTCTCTATCCCACAAAGCCTGTGGATGCACAGATGTCCTTACTGGAGTTAATCAGCAAAATTCCCCTCCGTAATCCACTGAAAGCAACTAGAGTCAGGCTGACTGCCAGGAAAGCCAGCGAATTTTGGAGGTCCTCCATTTTGTCCCACTTTGCAGGGCTGCCATAGGTGACTCCACAGTGAGACCCAGCTTTCCTCCCTTTAACCTTCCTGCTCCTGCCTAGACCTAGGAACATGTAAGGTCCTCCAGCTCCCAGTGCCACTGGTGACTCTAAAATGTAGTCTCTCTAAAGCTGTCACTAAGGTAAGCCCTAAATCTTCTGCCAACTTGGAAAGAAGGGGATAGTGGTGGGAACAGATGTGTGGTGGCAATGGGAACAAAGTCACCCCAGGGACTTGAGAGCAGGATGAGGCATCCATCACGGTCATGGGGTAGGGTGTCGGGGTGGGGCTGCCAGGCTGCTGCTTCCCTTCATGGGTGGGTTGCACAGGACAGTGTGCAACAAAAAAGGGGAGGTGAAGGGATGGGAAGCAGTGCCCTGGCTGTAGGGGTACACTGGGACATGCAGGGGTGTGGGCAGGACAAGGACACTGGGGGCCCTGGGGGGATGCAGGATGCCTGAACCCTGTGGTGGGCAGGAGGGGACGTGTGTGTCATGGAGAGGAGAAAAGTGGTAACACCCAGAAATTTGGATGTTATCTTGCCAGTATCAGGCAAGCCTGGAAAGTGCACCTGGCTTGTCCCAGGGGAGAGGCTGGAGGAGCAGCATTCATATTTTTCAGGACCCCCAAGGTGGGAGAGATGTGATGAGACTCACCCTGCTGGCTGTGTCTCTGGGCATACACCACCACCACCACGGCAAGCACCACGCAGCAGGCTGACGGGACAGGGTTAGCCATCTGTGGAAGCAAACACAGGCAGAAGCAGTCAGGTTTTGCCCCCAGAAGATCTCATACATGGTGTGCCAAGAGCTTGCCCCTCCCAGGCAGCTGAAGGGTGCAATGGGACCACAAAGAGATGGTCACAAAGCAAGGCTTCATCTCAGCCATGGGGGAACTCACTGCAACATGAGGCATTTTGCTGGTGCATACTCCATCACTCAGTAGCCTATGGCACTTTCCATAGGAGATGCCAGCATAACTGGCTGCCCGGAGGTGATGATACACCTTGCACAAATGCTGTATTTTCCTCATCTCATCTTCAACATTTCCCTTAAGAAAGTCAAACCCTGGTGCTGGGCTCTCCTTGGCAGCTGCAGCATCACCCTAGGAACAGCCACTGGCTGCAGGTGGGTTGCAGAGGTTCTTTGAAGAGATGAGAGCACACCCAGACACTTCACAGCAGCAGCCAGTGCTTAGGATGTGCAAGATGCAGATCGCCGCATGGGCAGCAGCTGTTGCTGATCCAGCACAGCCCCTCTGGTGCTAGTACTGAGCGCTGTGCTGTCCACCAGCCTGATGCAACAGCAGCAGCATTTCTAGGCATGCCGAGGACAGTGTAACCTTCATCAATGTCTTCACAGTGACTGACGGATGCAGCATGCTGCCTCAGCCACCTGCCGTCAGCACCCTCTCAACATCCCTCTGGGCTGGGAGAGGTGCAGAGGCTGCTCTATCCCCGTGAATCATGTCATACTCCAGGGGATGCTGGGGTGCATGGAGGTGGGGGGCAGGAGGGTACACACAGCTAAGAAGGCAGGTGTGTGGAGACATGCTGGGCTTTAGAGACAAGCAGGGAACATCCTCCTTGTACCAACAAGCTCCCCCAGCAGTGGACAAATGGCAGCAACAACCCAAGAATGTCCTGTGCAGCCCTGTCAGGCTTGGAGATGCCTGTGCTCTCTTCTTCTTGCAGCCATGGCTGGCAGAGAACAGCAGAGCTGGGAGGGAGCTGCTGGGGACAGCAATGAGGATGGCAGCCCACCCACCAGCAGGTAAACAGCACCGTGCGTGAAAAGCAAATTACAGCTTCAAAACCATTTAAACCTCTCTAATCTCCAGCACCGTATCAGTAACGTGCAGAGGATTGCCTTTTAATCTAGAACATGAGTATGAGCTCGTTAGCCAGATGGCATCCATTTAAACCTAAATAAAGGGGGAGCTGTACTGGCCAGAGAAAAAAAAACAGCAAAACATATTCCATTACCCAACACGGCTGTTGCAGAAGCCCAGATGGCCTCGGGTTCGCAGCAGGACATGAGCCATTGCAGGGCTGGAGGGGAAGGCAAGAGCAGCTGGGAGGGATATCACGAGCAGATTTTGGGGTGCAGCAGGACCAGCCTGCCCTCAAATGCCTCCGTGGCAGGGATGCTGGGGTGTCTGACGATGGGGAATCTGGCAATGGGTAGAGAAGGGACCCATGGCCTTGCTGCTGAATTTGCAGTGCTGGGTTTGGGCCGGGAGGGCTGGCAGCAAGAGCCATCCCCAGTGTGCTGCAGCTGCATAGCGTGGATATACCAGCCCCAGACCCTGCTCCCAGCCCAGCCCAATCCCCCCACCCCCAGTCACCTTGAGCATATCACTCTCGCAGTCATCCCCGTGCCTCAGTTTCTCTGCCTGTTAAGCAGATATAATGAAGGTGACCTTCCTTTGAAAGCTCTGGGCGAGGAGCACTAAGTGCTAATTACATCGTTATCATTCACTCTGCTTCTTCTCTGCTGCTCCTCTTTTTCCCTGTGCCTTCTCTCCGCTCTGTCTCTGCTCTGCCTCCTCTATGTGTCCCCACCGTGCCTGCAGCGTGGCTCCCCTGTTGCCACCCCACCTGCGTGCTAGCTGCCTCTTGTGAGCGGCAGCTCGGGGCATGGGTGATGGCCAGGACCCAAGGTAGGTGCAATGGCACATCCTGGAGCAGTGCTGGCACGCAGGGCCCAAGCAGCTTGACAGCTGCCTGAAAACCAGGAGCTGACTCTCTCTACCAACCCCAAATTCACTTCCCACTGAATATTCCCTCTCTACAGCGCTGGAAGTTGGTGGGTTGCACCAGGAATTGAAGCATGCAGGGAACTGCACCAGGGCCAGAGCCCCTGCCCTGCACTGCAGTCCAGGTACCCCCAGGTAGCACAACCATCCCATCTCTGGGACAGTGGCAATGATGGGAGGCAGGACAGCAGCCCCTCTGAACCCCCAGCAATCAGCCTGCTCTTTGAAAAGTGTTAAGACCTGCTTGCTGTAGCCTTCAGTTTGGTTCATGTGGTGCAAATAACATCACCAACCATCATGCTCTACATCTCAGTCGTGCCAAGGAGCAAAGCCACTTTCCCTCCCCTGCTGCTCCTCCTCTTATCACTTGTTAAAATAATTGCTACTGCTCTTGCCAACGTGCCTGGCAGCCTCCTCAAGGCCAGACCAGTGTGGCAACAGGCACCACAGTTACATGGCAAGGGATGGTTCCTGTCCCAAAGCACCAACAGACTCAAGGGTGATGCTGTTTGGCTGCAGGTGGAAAAGGACAGAGGAAGGATTCGACCAGGTTCCCTGGGGACTCTGCGGCATGGCCAGGACACAGGCAGAGGCTCCCACACAGAGACCTCACCACTCGGCTGCTTTTGCCCTGTAAAACCTTATTTCTTTTCAGAGATGAGTCCTGCTCTGGCAGGAGCCAGAGCTGTTTTAATGTGAAAGACTGAGCCAGAAAACCAACTTTTTCTCACTTGAATTGCAATTTCCCATGCAGTATTTGCTTTGTTTGACTGTTTTGCTCAAAGCCATGTTGATTATTTTTTTTCCAAGCACATTAATGAAACCTTCGCAATTTCTGTAGATGCTTCTAATGCAAATTTCCATTTGCTGTATTTGCTCATTTAACGGTTTCTCTAGCAAAAGCCCTGGCATGTGGGCATATGGGCCAGTGAGCAGCAGCTCACCAGGTGTGCAGCTCCCTGGGTTGCGTCCCCACTCCAGCAGCAACCAGTTGAAAGGTGACGGTGGGGAACCGCATTTATTACACAGCGAACTCAGCAGTGGGAAACGCAGTCTTCTGTGAAACAAGAGGCTGGAGAATATTTGCTTTTGCCCCTGTAGTGAATCCTTTCTTCGCAGTGGAGAGGAAAGAGGAGCCTGGGCAGGGGTGAAGGGAGGTGAGGGGGCACACGAGATGCAGTGGCCTGGCAGCTCTGGAGCTGGAGGCATCTCCAGCAGCCTTCCTCGCTTCTTGTTTTGGGAGAGAGCCACTAGCCGATCCTTCCTTGCCTTGTACTCTGCGCCAGGTGTACTGAAGACATCAGTCATGGTCACCCTTAGCAGAAGACAACTCAGTGTAGACATGAATATAGTCCCCTTCCTCTTGGTCCAAACTAAATGTGTTTCCAGTTGCGTTTTTCCTGAGCAAGATCAGGCTATGTGGAAGGGGGCTGTGGCCAGACCTACATGAAGACAAGCCCAGAAGCTGCCCCAACACACAGGATTGAAGTGGCACAGCAGCGTGACATTAACTGCTGTGGTGTGATGGGCTGAGGAAAGTCCCGAGGTGGGCAGCAAGAGAGAAGGGCATCCTGTATCCAAGTGAAAAGTAGGATACCACCATCTGCTGAACAGTCCCACTGTCCTCTTCCAAGCAGGCAGAGGGACGGATCCTTTCCAGCTCTCGCTTAGAAGGATCCCCAAAACCTTGGGGATGCTCACTGGTAATAGGGTACCAACTGGCAGCTGGAAACAGCAGCTCCAGGGCAGTGCTGTCCCCAGCTGGTGAGGGACACAGGCTGCACCCCAGCCTCCCGCTGCAATGCCCACCTGCCACGGCCCCCTCCCAGCAATGACAAAGAAGTAGGGCCTCCTTCTGCAACTGCGTGGCTCCCACAAAAAACCCCAAGTGTTGTAGTTTCAAAACCTAGTGTTTCCATCACAAAGACTTCTGTGGGGCAATTCCCCACCAGGTGCTGTTACAGGGCCTGGCTCTGAAGTGGTGACCTGGGGGGGGAAATAAAACTCTGGAAGTTGTCTCCTTCCCACATGCCCCCCACTGCATCCTTGCCCAGAGCCTTCCAAAGGAGCCCTGCAGTGTCTGTACTGCAGGCACCACAGTGTGCCTGTACTGCAGGCAGTGGCTACAGACACTATGGTACAGCCTCTACTACACACACCAGCTGTAGACACCACGGTACGCCTGTTTGCAGACAATGACTGTAGCTGCTGCAGGATGCCTGTACTGCAGACACTGACTGTAGCTGCTGCAGGACACCTGTACTGCAGACACTGACTGCAGACACTCTGGTATGCCTGTACTGCAGATGCCAGCTGTAGGTGTTATGGTACATATGCCTGTCCTGCACACACTGACCGCAGACACAACAGTATGCCTGTATTGCAGATACTGATTGTTGACCTTACAATACACCTGTACTGCAGATGCTGACTGTAGACACTGCAGCATACCTGTCCTGCAGGAGAGGTCACAATCTGCCTGTCCCCAAGGTGTTTGGGTGTTTGCCTGTAGTGCAGACACTGACTGTAGCCATCACAGTGTCCCTGCACCTGAGACACTTGGAGCAGGCATCTCCTGGGCCCCAGCCTCACAGGAACACGCTTACCAAAGACACCCTTGATTGCTCAGCCCAGCTCTTTGCTAGCAGAGGTCCTGCCACAGCGCTTCCCAGCCCTGGGGACCTGGGGTGCTACAGTGAGATGCCATCCCTTCTGGAGGGCAGTGCACATGCCACTGGGACAAGCAGTGAAGCACCACAGTGGGCACGACACCCTCCAGCCCTGGTTCCCACAAGGACTGTGCTGATCGTGGGCAGCGCTGTGAGCAGGGGGGCAGTCCTGGGAGCAACAATGGGGTGTCCAAAAGCACTGAGTCTCCTCTCTTCAGATCAACCCTGGCAGCAAGGCAAAGGAAAGGAGAGGAGAATATAGTTGTTGTACAATATCGTACATTTGCTAACAGCCCTAAAGCCTCCTGGCCTTAACAATGCCTTGTCAGTGCTAAACTCCACTTTGCTACTTAAGAGGGAGAATAGAAAAGAGGGGCTTTATCAGCTCCTTAATACATGCTATCAGAAATCCTTACCTGCAGAGCCAGAGCCCCTGCTGCTTGAAAAGCCTTCTTAAATCCAATTTAAACCCCCACTGTCAACAGGGCGATTAGCACTGCCCGCCTGGACCATGAGCACTCCAGGATGGTTGGGGCTCACTGAAATTAATTCACTCATGGCTCTCACAGACTGCAACTTTCCTCCCTCCACCTCCTTCCTCCCCAGTAATAAAGCAGAGACACCAAGTGAGAGGATGCCCTGAAGGAAGGAATCCCCCCACGGCAGAGCCGCTCCATCATTGTGCCTCTGCCAGCCTAGGCAGCACCGCTGGGTCCCTGGGCAGCAGCACTAATCCTCCTTCCCTTGAAGTCTAGGAGAGACAGACAGAAGGTGGAGTGATGGCCCTCAAAAAATTTCCCAGCTGCTTTGGTGGAAGACAAGCCCTGAAGGTGGCTGTAGGCTTGCAGGGCTCTTGGATCCGCTGTAAGTGCTGAAGTTTGGTGTTGCTCCATCTTGCCAGCTGTCACTTGGTAGAATGTCTGAGTGAGAAAGGTAGCCACCAAAGCTGCTCCCCGTGCCCTTGGGGATGAAGAGGCACTCCTGGAGGGAGCATCAGCCCAGCTAATACCAGAGCTGTTTTCCAAGGGGTCCAGGGGAAGCTGGGATGGTCTGGGGAGGAACAAGCAACCCATGAAATACCTCAGGCTGTTTGGGAGCCTGCCTGACAGGTGAGCTGGCTCCCAGGACAGGTAATTTCTTACTCATGTGGATCATAGCGATGTGCTCCTGCTAGGGTAGGGAGCTGTGGAAAGGCCAGAGGGGGCCCGTGACACCCAGGTCCTCGCCCTGAAGCTGCAGAAGCTGGGGGATTTCTGCTCCAGGAGCAAGGTGGGTTCCTCTTACCTCAAACCACACCTTGCAGCTCCTCCAAACTTACCAAGAAAGCCCTAATGCATCAGGACACTGCAGCCCACAGCCTGTCTGCAGTACAAGGGACACATGCAGAGATGCCATGACCTGTCTTCTTCATGGCCCAAGGACAGGCTGGGGAATCATCCTGGCGGTGTGGTTCCCTGTAAAGCCACATCCCACCTCCACGAGCAATGTCAGGAGAGCATCACACAGGTACACTACTGGGAACCTCTCCAGTGACTCTGCCCAGCCACAGCTCTTCAGTGCCACAGCTCTCAAGGGGCAATGCTGCTGCGCAGGCAGCTGCCTGCTGCTGCCCATCCCCTCTTCCTGCTCAGAGCCTTGAAAGGGAACGTTTCCCACTGCCTGTACCTGTCCTCGCAACTACCATCACATTAATCGGCCTTTCTGCAAGTGGAGGGCAGCGGTCCAAGCCCAGCCATCTGCTCCAGCATTGATAAAAGCCAACACAAAGCACAGCATACTAATAAGCATCACACGTCTTCGAAATCGGTGCTGGGAGAAAGCACAGCAGGGCAGATCGGTCCTGAATTCCCACAGCAGAAGTTGTGGAGAGACACTGCCCCACACCAGTGCCACCTGGGCAGGACGCTCAGCCAAGCTGCCGTACCCAATCCCCACTGCTCCACACCCCACATCCACACCGAGATAGCCTCCAAGACGGAGGAAAGCTTGGATCAACAATGGGAAATGTCATTTTCCCCCACTTTTTACTCAGCTTTCCTCTGCACTGAGCATTTCCCAGCTCCATGCAGAGAGAGATTGCAGGAATCAATTGGATGTTTGCTTTTATTAAAGAAGTGCCAAAGACAATGGTTGTTTTTTCTGGAGCCTCCATTCAAGTGGGGTCTTGGGCCAAGTTTTTCCATAGATGCTTCCCCCAGTGGCATGAAGATGATGGCACAATACCAGGGACAGGCAGCGGAGACCAGACAGAGAAGGGAGACAGACAGGAGATGGGAGATGCCTGTGGTCTGGGCATTTCCCAGTGCTCCATCCTGGAAACTGGAGAAATCACCCAAGATGGGCACATTTCAGGGCAGATCCTGCTCACTCTGCCTCTCCAGGCTGTGATTACTGCAGGAAGGAACTCTTGGTGTCACAATGATTTTTGACACTTCAATTACCAGTCTCCACTCACAAAAACAGAACATTAATGATGGGGGACAAAACACAAAAGCAAAACCAAACTCCCATACACAAACATGGCAGGACCTGCTGCCTCACACCAGGTTCAGCGTGTGATTTCCAGGCAAATGCTTGCAACATTTCTCACTTTTGCCTGTGGTGCTTCCACCCTTCAAATGCCCCAGGATTCTGCTCACAGTCCTGCGTTACGCCTTGAGGAGACTCTGGGGCCATGCTGCTTTATGAATTCCCCAATGCCCCTTAAATGCAAACCTCCAGGGCAGGGAAAAGCACCCTAGCGTTAAAATCCAGACTGTACCATAGTCATGTACTGTTC
The DNA here is from genome assembly GCF_023634085.1 of Falco cherrug. Classification (NCBI taxonomy): domain Eukaryota; kingdom Metazoa; phylum Chordata; class Aves; order Falconiformes; family Falconidae; genus Falco; species Falco cherrug. Next base: position 10,804,787 of record NC_073720.1, on the reverse strand, counting down.
TGAGAAAAACAAAGACGAAAGGGAGGACAGACAGTTTGTTGTCCAGACTTCGTCCACCAGCTGGATGCCTGTGGCACAGCGGACATGGTGTAGGGCAGCATGGTGTTTCCAAGCCTCTCCAAGCCTCAGGAGCCTGGTTGCTGCTAGTGGGGATTTGGGGCGGGGAGTGGATCTGGTCACAGGAGCTTTAACACCCCCCTCAATGACACGTGGGAACACAGGGACCAGGTAGTTTGGCTGGAAACATGAAGATTGCACCTCTTAGTAGCCCGAACTTCCTCCTCTGGAGTTCTGTTTTCTGCAACACCCATGCAAGGGGCTGGACACCAGCATGGGCACTGGGTCCAAGCTCACCGGCTCAGGTGTTACTCCAGTGTTACCACACTGAGGAGGTGAAGGACACCTGGCTGCTGCAGAAGCACAGGGGCAAGTGGGGCACAACAACCAGCTGCTGCAACAATCCAACCACGGGCACCCTGCACCCTGCAGGACCCTTCCCTCCAGCGTAGGCAGGATCATGCTGGCTTGGCTCCAGAAAACCTCCTGGTGGTGATGTCTCCAAGCCAGGGAGAAGTACAGCTTACTCCCGAATCAACCAGCACAGCAAAGGACTGAGGCTGCAAGCTTCACTGCTCGGAAAGCAGGGTAGGTTTGCTTTTTGCCAGCACACTGAGGCACAGCTGGAGGAAGATGAGAGCCTGAAGCCCATGTTGCAGGGGCTCAGAGACATGAGTGAGACTGGAGTGAGGAGTGCTAGAAGAGACCTTGGCAGCCTGTTTTATCCAGGGAGGGAATAAGACACTGGCTTAGCAGCTGGGAGCGTAAGGGAGGGAGCATCCAGTTATATAGAGCTTGTAGGGTATTTTAATTTTGGCTTGTTTATTTGTTTGGGCTTTTTTTCTTTAAGTGCTTGGCACGGAGGAAGCCACTCCAATAACTCTGACACCACCTCCCCAGAGAACCTCTGGAAGAATTGTTTTGCTTTGCTTCATCTCTCCCCCATGCCTGCAGTTTGAGCTGGCAAGAGGACAGGGCAGGCGGAGGCCAGGCAGCCTCCAGGGCCCAGAGAGGGCAGGAGGTGTTGTGAGAGGCAGGGGCTTAGGATGCCGGGGACTGTGTGCTCTCCACCGGTCTCTCCTCACTGTCCTTCCCTGTCCATGTCCCACAGGAGATGCTGGGCTCTCTTCTCTGCAACCCATCCACCTGCCCTGGGAGCTCCCTCCGTCCCTTGGCATGTGGGTCTCCCTCCCAGCACAATGGACCACAGGGGACAGCAAACAATATAGGGAGAGCATCAGGATGGTACAAGGACCCCGGTTCTGGCCAAGCTGTAAGCCTGCTCCAGCCGTCCCATCTGGCTTGCTGCCCCACGGGGTGCAGAGGGTCCTCTGGGCCCACACAAGATGGGGTGTCCCAAAGGAGGAGTGCTGCTGCATATGGGTGAGTGGGACAAAATGTACTGAATCACCAGCTTGCTCTGCACACACCTGTTCACGAAATGCATACAGCTGCACCACAGCCACCCCTGGTCCTGCCCTGCTGCATCCTTTTGAGTCCCCCAACACCTCCACACCCTGACCCACCCCACCTCTGCAGCCACAGGCTCCCCCCAGCTGACCAGCAGGTTTTGCAGGGGAGATTGCCATAGTGGGTCACGCCTGATGGCCTCATGCCCATGGGTTAGCATGGGCACCATGCACGCCTCCAGCTCCAAACACCCACAGAGCGCCTGGGGCACAAACCTGCAAACAATGCAATGGGACAGTGTCCTGGACTGTGGTCCCTGCAGCACCTTCACATCACCCAGTAGACTGGGGTCACCAGCCCACAAACTGCTGTGGGGACACAGGCCACCTCAGGTAGCCAGACAGATGTGATGGTGGAGACATTTGTCCTGCACCTTCATGTGGGCTGCCCATTGCCTCCCTCCCCACCAGAAGGATGCTGACCAAAACCTGGGCAGGGAAAAGCACAGAAGAGAAACGGTGCTGACGCTGCAGCCAGATAGGGTTTAGTGCTTGTTGCTCCTGCCAGTTCTATCCAGTTTCTCCACCTTGCTCACCCCATGCCATCTGACAGGATCCCAGTACGCCCTGAACAGCCTACTGGGGACTGTCCCCAAAGGCCACAGCAGCACCCATTTCTTGAAGTGGGCAACCAAGCTGGCTGCAAAATGGTGAGCTGGGGGAAACTGAGGCACGGGGCTGTGCTGTGATGCCAGCAGCCCCTTTGGTAGACACAGAAGGCCACCCCAGGGCTGGCACTGGGCCTGGGGATGTGCCTGCCCCTCCTGCTTGCAAACTCCCTCCTGGGAAAGCAGAGGGGAGGAATCTGCCCTTTTTTGCTCCAAATGGCCCCACTGGCACATTGAGCCTCGCCACATGCTGGCAGCTGTCTTACCATTGCAGGATCTCACTGACCCCAGCCCCCTTGCCCCCCCGCACCTGACAGAGCTGGAAGAAGGGGAAGGGCAGCCACAAGAGGCTGAAGCGCAGGGTCTCTCCCCCACCAGTACTGCTGAAACAGGCTGGGGGCACCCACAAGTCCCAGGCTGGCGCCACTCACCTGGTCTCCAACTGCTGCCTATTCAGGGTCTCTGATCACTGCAGCCTGGATCCAGCAGAGCACATGGGTCCAGCCCAATGGGTCACCCAGGGCACCTGCAAAACCCCCTGGGGACCCTTGTCCTCCCAGGGGTCCCGCCACTGCCCTGCAGATGGCGTTTGCTGAGAGCAAGCAGAGGATGACGAGGAAGGAACGAAGGAATGGAGTTGGCTCGAGGCAGCTGTGCTGAAATAAAAGTCGAGAAAGTCTCTCGCCCAAAACTACAGGAAAATTCAATTATCAAGGACAAAACACCATCTGTTTGTGTGGACTGTGACCTCCCGCTGCCCCCTGGCTTTAACAGCTCTTAAATTAGCATGTTTGTTAGGGGGTATTAGCTGTCTGACATCAGGGAAGCAGATCCCGCAGGGTGAGGGGGGGACGGAGGGGTTGTACACCAAAACGCGTGCCGAGGCGGCACGGCAGGCTCAGCGGTGATGTTCCTCCGTCACCTGGGCTTTGCTCTGCAAGCTCTGTTCGGCTCTCAAGCCCCACAGCTGCCACAGAGGAGGCTGGAGGCGAGGGCAGCTGCTGCTGGCAGCAACGCTCTTCCAAGGCATTTTTTCCACCAGTAAACCATCAAAGGCAAGTGCTAAACATGGACACAAGTGACTTGCCATGAAGAGTCACATCTAAGGAGCATGGATCCAGGCCTAAATTCATCCTGGGGCAATTCCAGGGGCTGTGCCTCCAGAGCTGGCCATGCTGCCAGAGCCCAGGAGTGCTCGATGCTTCTCCTGCTTGGCCCCACGCTCTCTGCCACCACTGCTGCATGTCACCCTGCTGCATGTCACCCTGCTGCCCATCACCCTGACCAAATGGCCAGGTTCTTGCTGAACTAGACTCTCCAGGCTCTCCTTTCCTTCTAGTCCACAGAACCAGTCTCTACCTCCCACCCCTGCACGCCTGACAAGTCAGTTCCTTTCCAACTCTGCGTCATGTTCATACATCTTAAAACCAGCAAGGGGCTTTGCTCAAGACAAGAGCCAGCATCAGGTCTCATCTTCTGTATCTGCTCCTCCTTGGGCTCCCTCTCCCTCCAGCCACTGCCCCCTCTCTTCCACCTGCAAAACCACACCATGCCCTTGCTCCTTCTCACCTTTGCAGGCAAAGCCACCAGCATATGAAGATCTGCCCCTGCAATGCCAAACTTTGCTTGCAAATGCCCTTGCCCACCTTCACCCCAGTGACCTTCAACCTGGGAGGCTGGTGCTCTTCAAACCTCCTGCCCAGAGCTTTCACACATCCCTGCCCTCTCGCAGGGGCCAGGACCAGGCTGCCAGCCCCAGCCCAGCTGGCCGTCCTACACCCTGCACTGCTGGGCAGATATGGACCATGTGTGCACTTTATCTCAGGACCCTTCCTGCAAGCTCCAGCACCGGAGGAGGAAAAAAACACAGCAGCAGAGAGCAGCCACAGAGTCCCCAGCTGCCTCCAACCCTCTCCCAAACTCTGGCTCAACTCCATCCACTGAGGCAAGACTCAGATTAGGGGAGGGCGCTTTTTTTCTAATTAGAAATTATTCATCAGTGTTTTAAAATAAAATAATAAAAGAAGTGTCAACCAGCTGGGGCTGCAAAAGCTGGGGCGTTTTGGCTCCCGACCCAGCACTTTGATAGAAAGGTTCTTTGGAAAACGCCGCAGAAAATATTTAATTTCTCCCAAGGCCTGCATATGGGGCTCATCACTCGCGCATATTGCACAGGAATATTCATGTGCGCTGGCCTCCTGCTACAGGATGACAAGGGTTTGCCGGTGCAGCATGCAAGAGGGGCTCCTTCCCTTCCCTCCTCTTTTTTTTTTTTTTCCTTTGGAAGAGGAAAGCACTGTATTTCACTTTCAATCCCCAAATATTCATCAATGGCAGAACAAAGGAAAAGCTGAGCCAGAGTCGGGTCTACTCATACTCATCAGCTTGCTGCACTCACCGCAGGGTAAAGCCACAGACGAGCAGCAAACATGGGGAAACACGTTTCTGTGCCTTGTTTTGCTCTTTCTGGTTGCCTGAGCCTGCCGTGATGCTGCCTAGATGGAGAGCAGGAGCAGAGGTTTCAGTTCAAACCCCAGCTCTCCAGCCCAGGGACACAGAGGTGGCTCAACCTGGACCTGCCACCAGGCATATCCTTTAGCTAATGCCCTTCCACACAACTCAGAGAGGGTGGAAATACTGCACTGGGGCCACAGAGCTGAGACTGTCCCAGCTAGGGGATGACTACCATGGCTCGCTCAGTCCCTCATCTCCCACTGGTGCTCCTGGCTCCCTCCCTTTCACCATCAGCTTCTGGCTCAGCAGCATTTGGGGCTAAGGGCTTTCCTGCAACAAGCCAATGAGCTCTTCTGGAAGGAGCTAACCTCACATCAAACATCTTCTTGCCCTCTCACAGGGATGCTCACCTCCAACAAACACTCCCTTCCTCCCCTTGAGCCCTCCTCTTCCCCTGAGCCCCCACCTCCAAGGTGCTCTGCCTCCTGCCCCACAGCCTGCCCAGTCTGCCCCACCTTCTTTAACCTGCCCTAAAAGGTTTGTGCTCCCCTTCCCCAGCTCTGGATGCACCTCTCATCCCCATCACGGTGCTTTCTGCAGCTCCAGCACCTCTCAGCAGAGCAGACAACAGCCCTTGCCAGAGCAGGTCCTACCTGGCCCCCAGAAAAGCTTCTTCCTGGCAGATGAAAACTCAGAGCACCAATTAAGGAAAACACTGGCCAAGGAAAGGGGATAGGAAAAGAAACCATCTCGGTTCACTATCTGTGTGGCTGAAGTAAAGCCGAAGGCAATGCAGGGAGAGGGCACAGCTCCTGGTGGGGTTGCAGAGGAGTCTGAGTGGAGGCAGCATATTTGTGCAGGGGTCAAACTGTAGTTCTTAAACACACTTGTGAAAAGTATTAATACAAAACTCTTTTCAATCTTCAAAACAGGAATCATTCCTATGTAATTGTTCACACAAACATGCACACGCGCATGTACACTTTATTAATTTTGTTATTTTTTTGGCAACTCTTCCCAATCAGAGGGGAAATTTGATGCCAGGTACATGCCTAGGCAGGGTCCGCAACCTCCACTATGAAAAAAAAACTATAAAAAAAAAGTCCTTAAACCCCATCTGGAGCATTGTGCCCAGTTTGGGCTTGCTGTAAGAAAGAAGTTTTCCCATTACAGTCACCCACTGGAAGATAAACCCAGACAGGTTCTAGGATCTCCAGCCCTGGAGGTTTTCAAGACACAGATGGCCAAACTAAACTGGTCTGCACTCAGTATTCACCCTGCTTGGACCAGGAGGCTGCCCAAGGTCACTTCTCACCTGGATGGATGTATGAGCACATCATTGCCAGGAAAAATCAGATACAAAAAAGTCCCGCACAAACTCTGAAGGGGGGATGGCTTTGCTCAGCACTCCTTTCAAACATACTGAAAAGCAAAATCTGATTGAACAAATCTGACCAGCTCTCTGCCTGGAGTAGGACGGAGACCATGGAGAGGGATGGAGGCCATGGGGCTGCAACGCAGCAGGGCCAGATCCTGTGCTCAGCCCATCCCCATCAATGAAGTGGAGACCGAGGAGATGGCCGTCTTCCCCGCTGCCAAACCTCCTTCTGTGGGGACCGACTCCCACGACACCAGCAAGTGATTAACGAGCGGCCAAGCCGTCAGCATGCAGGCTGCGTGCATGGGCTCTTGCGTGTGTGCGCGCTGCTCCCCGAGACTTGGCGGGGAGGGGAGCTGGGGGGAAGAGCGCTGACAAGCAGATGATTAATTGAAATGCAAGGGGGAGGAAAAGTAATGTCCGCTAAAACTATCAGGCGGTGCAAGCATGGGAAAGAAACTCAGAGACTCTGTCTCCATCCCTGCTCTGCACGCATTGCACCTCCCAGCTCCGAGCTGCTCGCCAGTCCCTTCCTGGCTTCTATTTTTGCAGGTGCAATTTCATATTTGAAAATAACCATGCTGCACACGCACATATATTTTTTTCCTCCCTGGCCCCCGGCTCATTGCACACGGAAACGGCAGCGATGGGAGAGCAAACCTCCCAGTTCTGCGGTGCATGGCTGCAATTAGACATCCAAGTGCTTTTTACCCCGTGCCTCTGGGCAAAGGCACCCGCAGCCTGGGCTCTCCGCACCACCTGCACCACCTGCACCTTCCAAGTGGCTCAGGCTTGAAAATGCACATAATGTTACCGTTTTTCACTAAAAGACTAAGAAGAAAAAAAGAAGGAAACAATAAAAGAGACTGAAAGCTCAAGTCTGGCTCAGCTCTGAAACCTTGCTCAGTGTCTGTAAATTATATCCCAAGCATTGGAGCTGGCATGATCACACTATCGGTAAAGAGGGCGAGTGAGCTTCAGTTCCTCATCTCGTGTAAACAGGCTCAGCTTGGGTCACCATATAAACAGTGTGGAGATGCAAAGTGCTACATGCTATTCCCCTGCTCCACTGCTGGGAAAAGCACAAAGGGGAAAGGCCATGGGAAGGGGGAGGGGGAGGGAATATCCTAAGGGGAGTTCTGAAGGAGCAACAAAGCAATTTTGTTATGTCCAAGATCAAAACTAGCACCCTGGGAACGTCCTGCCGCCAGCTCCTCCTCCAAGGAGGAGAACCAAAGGGAAGACCAAAGGGTCTTCCCACAGAAAGCAGAGGATACTGAGCTTCAGAGCCTTGGGTTGGAAAATTAGGGATGTGATCTCGCTGGTGGCCTCTTGATGCCACCATTAGTGCAGATAACAAACACTGTCAGATTGTTGCCAGAGCAAGCACCAAGCGAGCAGGGTTTTAAGGAGGCTAGCAGGAAGGAGATGTACACCGGGGTAAAAGAGGACCCAAACTGGGCTGCTGTGGCACGGTTATTACCCGCCTTCGCTCGGCAAGCCGATCCTCAGCCAAGATGACCAGTTTGGAAAATTAACTCGGTGAGTTGTTCAGCACTTTGCCGCTCAGGTAACGAGCGGAGATGTAGGCGATTGCATCGGAGGGCTTCATGAGCCACTTGTACCATTGACATGGTTTAACAGACTGCTGTTTATGAGACAGAGCAGTATTTAAAAGACACATTTCTCTCAGAGCCGCACATAAAATTTGATAGCTAAATAGCTGTAAATGCTACTGAAGTCTGACAACTCAAAGAGGAATCGAGGGTCTGTCATGCAGAGTATCCGCCAATACACCCGGCCCCCGCAGAGCCAGCGAGACTTCCAGTCTCATAAAACCTTTTTTATATTGGAAGTGAGAATTTGTGCAGCACATATGAACTCTCTTTTATTGGGCTGGTGTGATGCTGAGAAAATGCAGTTAAAGTTGTACAAGTCCTCCTTGGAGCGCTATCGGGGTGCCTATAAATCAAAAGCTTTATCCTGGAACAGGTTTACTAAATAAACCCGCTTTAATTTGGGCTCGCGCCGAGCAGCAGGAGCTCACGGTGGGAGCGGGTGCCTCCCCTTGATGCTGCCCGTTCGCACCGGCGGAGCAGGCCCAGCCCCGAGTGAGAAGGGCTCTGGCCCACCTCTCCATTCTCATGGCCACGAAGAGCATCCCAACAACAGAGCATACTCCAGAGCCCAGCACCGCTCTCCTCTCCCCTAGCACAGGGGGTTTACCCTCTCCAAACATCCACGGCCCCCCACGATGCTCCCAGCTCACAGCCCCAGCCCAGCTGCTGCCCTGAACCCGATCCAGACCCTCGTGCCTACGCAGCTGATTCGGAGAGCTCCTGGGAGCATCCTGGACTGGAAGGACCACAGACCCACCTTCAGCACCCAGTGGAAATGGAGTATTTCCGAACCTTCACGAAGGCCTGGAGCACTCCAGTTGGGGAGGAAGACTTGGGCCAGCTCCCTTATCCCCCAAAGACTCCTACATCTCCACTCTACAGCTGCATTAATTATTTCATCTTAGTCTGGCTTCCTCATTAAGCTAACCTAGACGCCCCGCGGCTGAGTGACAGCGAGCTAGTCTGCAAGAACCCAAGCCAGCAGCGCTGGAAGCCATAGGCTAGATGTGATTTACGCGGACTAATATTACACATATCTCAAACACGCAATCTTTAGAGGACCTGAGGCTGCTGGCTAGCTGGAGGAGAGCCCGTGCAGGGCTGGCAGCACAGCATCCGGACTGAGCCTAGGTATCAGCATCTCACCCCGCGCTTGGCCATGAGGGATGAACCCGATGGTGGGAGCCATTCCCTCATGGATGGCCTTGAGGCACGGGGAGCAGAAAGCCCCGGTGCTGCTGCCAGCGGACCTGAGTGTGACGCAAAACATCTGTGTCAAAACAAGGGCCGGGAAGCACAACTCCTCGGGCACCAGCCATGGGACAGCCCCTTCACCCCACTGATGTGGCTGTGAGTTCAGCTAATTTTGGCATCGAGCTCCCCTTGGGATGTCTGGCTTTCATGGGCTGTAAGAACAATGCTTTAGGGCATTATGCAGATCCCCTTTTTCCAATACTGCCAAATCCAAGGCTTTTGTGTGAATCCACTACATTTTGCCGTCTCTGCAAACAAGTGTATAGAAATACAAGACTTCAGCCCCTTGGAAGCCTCCAGGGAAAATTCAAAGCAATGAAGAAATATGAGTTGCTTTTCCATGAACCCATCAAAAAAAGAAAAAAAAACCCACCCTGAAAAACCCCACATTACTTTTAAGCCTGGTTTTGCCAGCAGTACAGGTCTTTTTCCCACAGTCTAAGGAATCAACACATTTTCAAATCACTCCTGCTTATGGTATTGAATATCAGAAAACGATTGCCTTTCATTCAGCAGCTGTTTTGGGACACCAAGGGAAAAGGCAAGCAGTCTAAACTTAGCAAAACACAAAGAAAGGCAAGAAAGGCTTCAATGCATTTAAAAACTAGTCACAAGGAGTGCAACAGGAAAGGAGAGGTCTGCAAGGGGTGCATGCAGAGAGGAGTGTTTTGGGGTCACAGCATCCTTCCACAGCCCCAATCTCCCTCGGTAGCAGAGAGACCGTCACAGCACTGCTCCACTCCTCCAGCTCCTTGGAAAAATGCAGGGATGTGTCCTCGTTTCCCCAGGAAAATCAGCAGTTTCTCCTGATTTACGCACCTTCAGCCCTTCCACCATATGGATGCCATGGCATCTCTGTGCTGCCAGTGGAGAGTGAGCAGCTCCAAAAATAAACCAAGCAGCTTGGTGCATTAAGAGGAAACCCAATGGAGTGAACAGCAACAAGGGATGGAGAACTGAAAAAGGTTTGCCCTGAAGCACTGGAAGGAGACAAGCCCTGGTCCCCTACAGGCTTGCACCATGCCCAGAGTAATAGCTCCATCCTCCTCCTGCTCATCCTATGTCCCCTGCCTCATCCATAGGGAGAGGACCCAAACCACAGCGCTTTCCTCAAATGAGGCCATGGACCTGGCCACTGACTCTGGTGGCTTCCTCTGTCTATCACACCCAGAAACAATTGGCCAGTAGGATGGCGAGCCATTGCCAGAGAAGGCTGACAGCCCAGCAGACCACAAGAAGGGGACCGAAGGGCAAGGGAGATGGGGACAACCAAACCCAGCAGGTATCAGCACTCAGGTTGGGTTGTGAAGCCCATCAGCCCTCACTGAACTTCTCCAGTGATACCCCTTGGGCAAGGACCACAGCAGGGCACCTTTTCCCCATCTTATTTGACACCTGGTTCCCACCTGGCCTCCAGAGAGCCACAAAAAAGTCTTAATGCCACCAGGTAAGCAAAAAGCCATGACCGCCGGGCTTCTAACAAAGACAAACCGCCTCTCTCCTTCCTCCCAGATTGCAAGCAGATGTGTGTTTAAATTACCTGCTGCTGACTGTGACGCTTAGCAAAGCATCGTGGTCTAGGAGCAGAATGAAGAAAAAAATGTGCGAAATGAGGGAGGGCAGGATTAGCGAGAAATCAGCTGGCTCTGGGAGGGCAAAGCCTCACCATTGCAGAAAACAAATGTCACTTTCAGCGCAAGAGGTGCATTTGTGACAGCTAGCACAAGGGAAACCCTGACTTTGCTAAAGACAGTTGATGAAATTAAGAAAGCCCTGGGAAAGGCTGTAGGGCTGGGTCTGGGCTCCCCAAAGGGAATCACTTCCAGCCCACAACATGTTACCAGAGCAGCCCTGCTTGTGTTACATGGCCTTGGCTTCCCCCTCCAAAGAAACTCTTCAGGACTGTGTAGCCAGCTGCTTGCACAGCTTGTACACCCTGGCTCCAGACTGCTTTGAACTACCCGACCTGGCCGCTGCTGGTGTTGGTCCCCACAGTGGGCTGCATGTGTTCACCCTTCCTTCTCCATGGGTTTCCCCAGTGATACCATGAGAAGCCCACCAGCAGCCCCTGCACCCAGGAGGGCACAGACATCCAGGGCCCACGTTGGAGGTGGTAAGAACAATGCTAGTGAAGAAAAAGCCTGGAGAAAGGCACCCCCACTGTGCTGGTCCACCGTGACGCACAAGGAAAATGGGACCCCTGGCCCCTGTACCACCAGATGCCACGACTCAGAGCTAGCTTGCACTCACGCTGGTGACAGCTTTCCCCCTTGTGGGAGGCTGCCCAAAGCTTCTGGCATTAGGGCACATCTCTGCACCAAAGCTCAGGCTCCAAGCAATGCCTCCTTAGAGAGCTAGGATGTGGGTGCAGCCCAAGAGGGCCCAGACACCATGTTTCGCAGCAGCTTGCTGTCAGAATCTCCGGTCTCTGGAAGAGCATCCAACGGGGTCTCCTATCTCCTAGCAGCATCTTGCATGGCAGGACAACATTTTGCAAACTAAGCCATAGAAATCAAGCCCAACCTGCTCCCCTTCCCCCTTACTGCTCCTGGCTTGCTCTCCGCCGAGCCCTTGTGGGTCACACGTGGTGTCCCACTTCCCGGCACAGCTCCGTTGGCTGGAGCAAGAGCAGAGTCAGACCCCAAATTGCAGATTAGTGCGTTGGGTTCATGCACGGGAAACAAAAGATCGGAAATCTCTGAAGTGCACAGCTGGAATCCACACCCCAACCATGTTTTTGTGAGATATCACTTACATTTTTAAAAGCTATCTAGAGAGGGTTCTGCTTTAAAACAGCCTGGTGGCTGCTGCACTGACACTGCTGCCTGTCACGCTGACCAGGACCTTGGATTGTTCCCTGTCCCCAACAGGCCATGCTCATCTGTAGCCTTTAGCCTTAGGTTATGAAATTATTCTAAGAAAGGATTAAATGTCCTCCGCATTCGTTCAGCACCAGCTGTGGAGGGAGGGTGGGACAGGAAGGACGTGCAACCCCGAAAAATCACTGGGGGATACTACGTGCCAACACCCCAAAATCATGCTCCCCGGAAACCCTGGGTTTTCTGTCTCCATTGTATTTATGGCCTCACAAGGTCACTGCAAGGGGAAAGCCCACAAACAGCCATAAGATGCTCACATGGCACCCTGAGGAATGGGGACTGCAAAAGCACTCATGTCCCTCTCCTACCATACATTTTTTCTTCTCCCTTCAAACGTCCTGCAACAGCAACTTTATGTTTATGGGATGCTACACTACAAGGTCTTTCTTCTCCCCTTTCCACATATCAGGCTTCTGGACTAAAAGTGATCCGAGGTGAGATCATACATCCTTGTGAGATGCTTACCCCGCCCTGTTGTTCGACACCACTGGCCTTCAAGGAGTCCCAAACACACTGCAGGAGCCTGGGCAAGGGTTTAAACCCCCTTAGGGCTTTGTTTCTACCTTGTCACCTCTTCTCATCTCTTATGCTGCCTGAGTTGCAAGCTGCCCTCCCAACTAAGCTCTGCGGAAGGTTTGCTTCACCTTAATTCACAGCTGCCCATCTGCGAGACCTTCCTGCCTGTGTTGCCAGCCAGGAATGACCAGAAAGCCCTGCCAGGCCTCCTCTGCCCTGAAGCATCATGCACAATAACCTTGCTTTTCCTCCAGGAGAACATGGTTCACTCCATTCAAATTGACCTCAGAAAAGTGGCAGCTTCTCCATCCCCCTGCCCCCTTTGTTTGGACCAGGGGGACTGGCAGGAGACCTTGTCTTTCCAATTGAAACAATGAGCTTAAAAGCTCAGTGTGAAACTAAAGGTCTAACCCAGTGATGTGACACAAGCAGCCTCCCCAGAGACAGAATATTTTGGGAGCCTCTCCAGTGTTTGTCCTTTAGGAACTGCAGAAAAGGTGCCAGGCAGTGCCAGAATCTAGCAGACACTGCTCCATGCACTTGCCATGCTGGGACACAGAGCAGGACAACACACCCCATTTGGAAAAAAACATTCCGAGCCATACACTGAATTCCAGAGCAGCAATACCCAGGGGCACAGCTGCAGGCTCACCCCAACATGGAGAAGAGCCAGCCTGAACTAACCTGGGACAGCAAAACTATGAGTGAAAACCCCCTCCACCAAATGCTGAGCTGACAATGAGATGCAGAAAGGACGTGAGTCACTGAACGAAGGCATCTGCTTTTTCCAGCACACGTGTGGAGTTATTCTCACCTGAAATCAGTTTTTGGACAGCTAGAGAACACATGCTGTTTCAAGCCAAACATGCCCGGGTCGCTCTCCCAGGCAGGGAGTTATCTCAGCATTTATTAATGGGGAAAGCCACCGTGCTGACACACTTGCAGCATACTGGTGAGAGCAGCGAGGAGGGAGAAGTAGCAACACCCGCCCTACTCCTCCCTAGGGAAATAATAAAAAAAGAGCAAGACCATTGCCTGCAGCCAGGGATGCCCAGCACTGTCCTGACTGCTCCGACCATGGCCTGCCCTCTCCCTCCCATGCCGAGACGGGAAACCCATTAAATGCTGCAAGCAACGAAGCCTCTGCTGCTGCTCCCTAGAGGCACTTTCACAGTCAACTTGAGGAAATTGTTCCTGATATCCAGCCTAAATTTCCCTTTGTTGATTTTCAGTTGAGCAGCGGAAAGGTGGGAGCTTTAATGAGACAAGCGGGGCCGCTGCAGGGGAAGGAGCCGTCAGTTTGAGCGAGGTAATGCACAAAGCTGCGGTTTAAGTGGAGCAGCTATTGCGAAAGGCCCAGAATCCTACAAACATGGGATGGAAAATGTCTATTAACTTTCCCAATGGACTAACATGAGATTGTTCCCCCATTTTCTAATGCTTCTCCCAGTCCAGCTATTTGATTGGGACCAGAGCTCTGCAAAAATATGAAGGGCTTGTTCTTTTTTTTTTTTTTTTTTTTTAAAGGAATTGCTGAATGTGGAATAAGATGTTGGGCTTTGCAGCCAGATTTTCTTGTTTCATCCACGGGCAAAATTTTTGCTGTTCTGCCTGCTGGACACAGCTTCTTCTGTCCTGCAAACCCTCCCTGAACTCTCTGGCACAAGGGCTAGAGCACGATGTGCATGGCAGCAAGTTGCTACCAGCTTGTGCTTGAAAATAAGAGCTTTTTGGGGTGAGAAATGTGACACGAAGCTGCAGACAGCTGCTTTCTGAGACACAGCTGCTGCTCAGCAAGGCATCACTCACCTCAGGTGCTTCCTCACAGGAGCCCAGCATGACCTTGTGCTACAAACTGGCACCAGCAGAAGTTTGCTGGATGGGAAACCAACACCATCCTTCACTATCTTTCCCCCCTTCAGCTCAGGAAAAAGCTTTTCATCAGTAGACAAGACACTGCAAAGCTCACAGGAGCATGCCCAGGACATGCAGATGTATGAGCAAGGGGTATATAAAGGAATGAGGGTGCAGCCAAGTGGGCTCAGCTCTGGGGAGAACATGACATCTGTTGCTTCCAGCAACTGGGACATCAGGCTCTAAAAATCCAGCTTGAGACATGTGCTTCAGCAACGAGAGGAGCAATGATTGGGTCCAGGAGCACTGGCCTCTCTGCCTTACTCACAGCATCAGCACTGTACAACCTTGAATCCCCAAAACAGGCTGGCTGCATCAGGGCTGCTTCCTGCGGTAACGAAGCTCCCAGTGTACTGCTGCAGCCAGACCCTTAGTGAGAGGCAGGGGTTTGCCCAACATACCCACAGACCCCCATGGGGTGATGGAAACAGTGGCATTGCAAGAGCTAGACCACGCAGGGCTAACCCACCCTGGCAGATGTTTGCCTTAATTGCAGACCGTTTTCTTAAACGTCAGATAGGTGCATGGCAGTAGAAGGGTGCTCTTCCACTCTGCTTTTATGGGCTTGTAAAGGCAAAGTGGCTGCACGCTTCCCTGGAAATGTCAGGCTCTGTTTTCCTGTGGACCTGCCATCCGTAAGGTTTTACCAGAGGAAAGAAGAAAAGGGTGTGCTCGGGTGCTGAGTGGGGGGGTTAAATGGTCAGGTATCACTGCAATGAGCCCTCCCTCCCTTTGCACCCATGTCAGGTCAGGGTGGTGCATTGCCCTCCCAAAATCAGCACCCAGCTTCCCATGCAGAAAGGCACAGAGGGGACTGCAACAGCAGCGGCTACAGGCACAGGCACTCTCGGACAATAACACCAGCTTTTGCAAGCTTGGCAGGCAATGCTGCTGCGCAGAGCACCCCGCAATTAACCCCGAGCAGGCAGCCCTGCAATCTCCCTGCCGCTGCCCTCGCAGTTCTCTTTGGTGTCACAGCAATACCCTTGTGAGATGAAGCTTAAGCACACAGGATGCAAAAAACTTCAGTTCTGTACCACAACATTAAATATCCAACCTCATCCTCCCTGACTTTGTTGCAGGGCTTAGCATGAGGACAGACCTAAGTGAAGGGGAATGAAATAGAGATTTTTCTCCATCTACTTTCTAAATGTTGGATGAGGGAACACATTGCACGGTACATTGCAAGTCTGGGATGTGGCAAAATACCAACTGCATTTTATGTCTTGCAAAACCGCCTCCTCTGTGGCAGCTGAGATTTCAAAGCAGAAGCTCCGACCTTGGTAATATTTTTTACATACTGAGTCACTGCTGACACTGGAAATAACAGGGGAGAAGGGCTGGGATTTCAAAGATTTTAATGCATGACTGCATCTGCTAACAACTGGGACAGCCCCAGCTGCCAGCCCGGCCCTCCAGCCCTCTGCCACTCTTCATTACAGGCACAAGGCAACGATTTGAGGTGATGTAAAGTACTGGCATGCCAGACTACGCAGAGAAGGATGAGGATTTGAACAAGGAGGAGGCACAGCCATCTGACATGCCCTGCAGGTAGCTTTAAGGGTGATGAGTGCAGCTGAGGGGGCAACTCCTGATTTTTTATCACCCACCTCCAAGGGAGGATGGCTTGAAGGGCCAGCCCTTTTTTTCCCCTTACGGAAAAAATCAGGGCAGGTTCACGTCCATTGCCTGTGAAGGCAAACATCCCGAAAACAACCAGGGGAGAGGAGAGAGGGGACTGGGCAGAGAGCCTTTTCTACTTGCAGGAGCAAAGCTAGATGGGCAAATGGATAGGGAAAGAGAGGAATCCTTCTCATACATGACAGCCCACCCGATCTGGTCCCTTCAGACTGACCCTCAGCCTGCACCCCCCTGAGACCCTTTCCCATATATATAATTTGATTCCCCGACTCTCCTCCTTCTTCCAGCAAGGGAAGCTGTCTCTGATAGCCCTGATTTGCTAAATAAAACACTCCTTGAAGGCTCCCTGTAATAACATTTGCACAGAAAATTGACATTCTTCCTCCTCTCATCAGCCCTGACCCTGTTTGTTTGTGAGTTAATAACTTGGGTGCTTGGCTGAGCTATTGATCCTTTCCCAGAACAATCGCTCTTTTGGGTCCAAAATACACCAAAAAAACCCCCAAGCTAGCAACTGCAAAATGAACCCAGTGTTTGCACGTGGCCCCATGGCATTGGCATTGCGAAGGGGCTCAGGTCCTTCCCAGCTGCTTGCGATGTCTTCTGAAGATACAGCTGTAGAAGGCTGGATTTACTTCTCCATCCCTCTCTGCTGTCAGGGAAGAGGTGTTGCACCTTGCAGGTGGAAAGTCAGCTTTCATGACCCAAAATTATCATTTAGTGGTACATGGGCACCATCACCTTTAGTTATAGCAAAGGCAGTGTTTCAGAGCCCCAGCTTCCCAGCTGAAGGAGAGAGGGGAACATTGCATCAGTCCCTCCATCCAGTGCAGGCTGCTCTTCAGGCTTTTGTTACATTAGACAGGACGTGGTGTACCAGACGCACAGCAAAGCTCCAGGTTCTAGCCATTCCCTCCTGCCAGCACTCACCTGGGAGCAGATCTCTCTCCAATACCCACTGTAACAAAACCTGAGGAAAGGAAACAATTCAGGTCTCTGCAATCCCCTCATCCTCTTTAACTGCTCCTGCACCCCCAGGGCATTGCACCACCTCTCCCAGGAGAATCCTAGCCTGTGCCTGATGTTTTATTTTTTTGCTTTGCAATCTGCTCACATGCCTCTGGCTAATTGTTCTTCAGACTGCTCTTTTCAGGGGAGATTTTCATGGCAAACAATCAATTTTTTCCAAGTTGCACTTTTTTCCTTCAAAGCCTTTGATGTCTGGGAAAATAACAGGCAACCTCAACACACGGCTGAGCATCAGGCAAGGGCTGGGAAGCACTAAGCGGAAATGCATTTAGTTGTCTGGGTCAAAAACCATTTCCTTTGTTAAATGATTATTATTGTTCCAAAAGGATTTCAGTGGGAATTGAGGGTGCTTAGATAGATGGATTCACAGGTTTGCTGAGCTTCTATAAGGGTCTCTATATCCTCCACCATAATTCTACATCATAACTTCCAACACCAATAACTCTTCTATGACTCCCAACAGATATTCCTGTGCCTTCCAAAGCAATAACTTCTCAATGAACTCCAGACCTGCCAAATCGACTGTTTTCCCCCTGTGGACGCCTGCTTTTTGGCCCTTCTCACTGCCCCCCTGGGAATCTTGACCCATTTACCTCTCCTTCTGGTTCCAAGCTCAGTGCAAGGGGAGATGAGATCAGAAAGCGATCTGCCTCGGACATCAACAAATAGCTCTGGCACTAAAAGCTTTCAGTCATCTCCCATTTTCCTGACTGCTCTCAGCAGCCGAGGATCCAGATCTGGACCTGCTCGCACCAGGCATCTTTCTGAGCAAACCTTCCCCCATCACATGCTGCCCTTTCACACATTACTCATTTCTTCCCACTCGTACCTGAAAATTGTTACAAGTGTGTCGCAGATCTCCCCTGGAGAAATTACTTAGCTTATTCACCAGGGCTAGAGAACAAACACTTAAATAAGAAATAAATTGCAATGCATTTCTTGGGTTGTCAAGCCTCCCAGTTCAGCTGCAAGAGCCGCGTGCCAGGCACAGCGGCACAGAGCTGCTACCTCTCTATGCACTTGATCTTAACGATGTGTTAATTAAGCTAAGGTTAGAGCTGCTCGTTACCTTATTATTTTTGGTTCTATCACAGTAATGCTCAGCGGCTTCAATCAGGAACAGGCTTTTTCCCCCCCCTCTCTCTTTTTAAGTCACAAATTATTTCAAGATCTGGTAAAAATAAATGCACACGAGCAGGCTCTGCTCTCTTCCAGGGGATTTTGCTTTGCAAGGGAAGAAAGGTTTCAACAGTGTGTTTGAATCAAAAAATGAACATATGCAAGAGGGGAAGAATTATATACATCAAAAGTTACCCTTTTTTTGTTGAAAGGTTTTCTTTTAAACAAAGAAAATCCCCAAAAGGCTAATTTCACAACACTAGGTGCTGTGTACAGTCAGTGCATGCTGCGGACTGAATATTGAGCAAGCTACAAGGCTGCCCAAAGGAGGACAGAGGAAGGATAAGCGATTTGGCTCTGTTTTCGGGCTCTCCAGTTGCTATTCCACTCGCCGACCTGTAAACTCCTCCAGCTATGGGGTCTGAGTGTGGCCGGCTGCCTCTCAGGTCATACTCATCCCACGTGCACATGGAAAGCAAGCAGCACTTCTGCGCCTGAACGAACGACTGGGATTTAAAAGACAGCACTGAATCTGCTGGGGAGCATGTTTAAGGAGCGTGCCCTGCTGTAGGTTCTCCCCATGCCAGGCTGCCTTTAAATAGGTGCAATGAACTGCCAGTTCTCATCAGATCCCTGGCGAGCCACCATAGGCACAGCCCTGCCCTACCCCTCCTGGAGAGTGGGTACTGGGCTCGGGGGGGGGCAGAGCTGGGGAACAGGAAATCTGCAAACCATCCCAGTCTGAAACCAAATGGAGCTCAGGAGGCAAAGTCAGATGGGGAATACCACAGAGGCTGTTTGGGCAGGTCCTCTTGACCCCAGGTGAGATGCGGGTGCCCATCCTCACGGGGTGATGTTGCTGCCCTGGGAAACTCAAATACCATTCCCCATCTCCACTCCCTCCGTTGGGAGGGTAAAGGAGGGGTAAAGGAGCCACAAAAACCTCTCAGGGTCCTTGCAGGAGGGTCCAATGCTTCTGACAGGGTGGGCAACTCTGACCACCATGGCTGCCAGCTTCTCCTTATGGGTATCCTTGGATGTTGGTGTAGGGCCAAGCTGAGGAGTCCCACTGGGAGCACAGGCTGGCGACACACCCTCCAGCTGCACCCCAGTGCCCTGCAAATGACCTGGGATTTTCAAAGATGCCATCACGCCCACACTATCCAATTACTAGGAAACAATTAGACTGATGATGGACCTCAGGACCACCACGGAAAAACGTGAAAGGGAGCCACCTGCTCCCACAGTGCCCGGTTTCTGCAAAGGATTTGCAACCCAGCGTTGTGTCTTTTGTCAAAGAGGAGCCAGGAGTCCTCTTCCCTGGTTTTCAACTGAAATCAGCCTTTGCCATTTCCAGCTGCTTCTGAAAACCACTCAAAAATTTCATTAAGAAAAAAAACCTTGAGAAGCTGTGTTTCCCTGCCCTGTGCCGAAATCATCACTTCCCTTTGCATTCAGTGCTCCTTTCCTCACCGGGACAGAGCTGGTTCCATCCTAAAACTTAACCCTTAACTACAGAAAACCTCTGGAATGGAAAAAAATATAATAAAGCCCTTTCGGGGGATAACCTGTAGGAAAAGTAAAAAGGTTTCAGAGAGGCTCAGTGGTGCTTAAATGGATAACGGGGCAGAAATGGCTCTGGGAACTGGCGTGAGAGAGGACTTTCCTGGGGAGCATGGTGTCTCCTAAAGCAGCAAGTCCCATCAGCTCCGGTTTTCCAAAGAGGTCTCGCAGCACAAAGCAATGCAGACAGACACGCAGCGGCTTACTTGGGGGCTCTGGCATCCAGGCTTCGAGCAGGAAGGCGCTGCACAACTGCACTAATTATCTGCTGAACATCTGTCTCTCCACTACTACCGCAGGGCTGGAGGACTCCTCCTGCATAGCCGAGGATTAGCGCTGGAAAAGATTTTGTTGACTGCGTGATTTTGCACAGGACGGGGAGAAAAAGAATCCCGCAGATTCCCTGGAAGGGAGGTGTTTCAGGGCGAATCTCTCGGATGAAAGAGGGGAATTTGTGGTCAAAATCAGAGATCTTGCCAGAGCAAGCAGCAGGCGCTCGCTCTGCCATGGGCTGTGGGATCTAGCCCCTTGCTCTAATTCAGGGGGAGCAGGAGCTCTGCCGCTGTGGTCCCCCACGCCTCAAGCAACACCAGGGCATCTATTACAATCCAGAGGGTCCTGGGTTGCAGTCCACCCTCCAAAACGCCTCTCACATTCCCCCACAGCCAAAAATGAAACCGGGGAAGATTGATGGAGTAAAACCACAGAGACACGGGGTTAGTGGGACATAGCTGGGCTCCCCCTGACCTCTCAGTCCGTGCTTGGCACATCACGAGCAGCACTGGAAGCTGGACCTGCCCTTCGACAGAGCTGCTGGGTTTTGGTGGGAGGGGAGCCCAGGGCAGACAGGATGCGTGCCCGGTGCGGGGGGAGCTTAGGCAGGGCTCCTGCCGCAGCACCCAGGCTGCTCCCCGGGCAGCAGGCTTTAAGCAGAAGTTAACTGCCAAAGACCAGTCTGTCGGTGGCTTTCCAGGGACCACTTCACTTCCCTGGGGTGAAGGGGGGGATTCCTGAGTTTGCCAGAGGCTCCAGAATTGACAGCTTTTGTGGACAAATCACTCAAACATCCAGATGGAGGGAACTGAAACCGGGCTTGGGATTTACAGCCTTCCCAGGTGGGGAGGGAAAATGCTGTAACGCTGCAACATGGGCATGAAGGGGAAAGAAAGTTCAGCCTTGCCTGGTCTGCTTCTCCCTGCCCAAAAGGTTAGAAAAGGCCAAAAAATAGTAAGACTTCCAGTTGTGGTGTGGTACCTAGGGGAGAGCGCGCATTCTTCTGCTGCCTCGGTCAGGATGTGGTTCTTACAAAATCCCTCTATAGCGAGGGAGAGAAGCAGCAGCACAAGGTACCTAGGATCCAGGCTCCTGGCGTAAATCACTCCCTAATAAACTGAGGAGCCTTCTTTCTGGACAGGCAATGGAGGGGATCTGGAACTTCAGGTAGTGGAGCTGTATGGTGGGAACATATCCCTCAACTTCGGTCTGCATCCCACCAGGCTTGAGAAGAAAAAAATCTGACTAACTTTATGTGACGTCTACCACCCATGTTAACGAGGTCTGTGGAAATCTGTGTGCAAAAGGCCTGACAGAAGCCTAAAAAATAAACCCGTGGTGAAGAGAAGCAAATCCCCTGCTGTTTAATTAGCACAAACGTCTTGCGAGCTGGGAATATTTTTTTTTCCCCCCTTCAAGACCATCAGGGGCCAGAAACACGCACAGTAACACAAACAAAACGTCCCTTAAAATCAACTGGTGCTTTTGGCCAAGCAGAAACGGTTGGGATTTCCAAATATGGCCCATGGGAACATCAGCCCAGGAATTCTCGAGAAGCATCCTGGAGCCTGAACTGTCTCCCAAGAATAAAATCCTTCAGTCCAGCACGACAAAAGAGCCATCGCATGACAGTCGCTATCGCACAAGCACGCAAATTAAGCAATCAATCAAAGGAGCAATACCCTGGAAAACAGCAGTCTGCAGTGCACATCGTACCAGCAGCGGCCGAGTAGAGCTGACCCATGGTCATTTCCCATCACATGTGCGTTATTGTGTTCCCTTCTCCCCCAACGTCACAGTAAGTGGGGGTTTCTTTTTGGTTTTGGCCTTTTCATGCAAGTTTGGGGAGCAGGACCCTTTCTTGGACAGAATACAGGTATCCAGCAAGAGCATTTGTTTTGGACTCAGCCACTATATAAATCAATGGCTATTCTGCAGGGATGTGACGGAGCAAAAAATTAGACATAAAATTTGCCAGACGGCAAGAAACGAGGTAGAAATTGTTGCCGTCTCTCCTGGGTCAGGGAGGGAATCCTGTCTCAAAGGTTTGGGATTGTGTCTGTGCCTCCAGCTTTATTTAATGATGTCCCCTGGGGCAAAAAGAGAAGGAAGACTATTTAAAACCTCCCATGACTTCTTGTCTTCAATCTCTTTTAATTGCTTCAATGGACATCACCACTGCCCATCCATGGACCAAAACCCCAGGAGGTGATTTCTGGAGCGCAACTGCACCACCCTGAAACCAGGGCCGAGCAGCTGCTCAGCACCCAGCAGCTCAGATATGTTTGCAAACAGATAGGGCAAACGGCTGCATGTTTGTAAGTGTATTTTAAAAACGAGATCCTGTTGGCAGGCAACTCTCAGACAGCAAGCGGGGCCAAATCCCATGAATAAATTGCTTGGAGCGAGTAGTTTGACGCGCCATTATTCATAACTAATGCAGTCCTAGTAAACAGAAAATGGAGGCCAAATCTGCCTGTATAGACACCAATGACCTCATCTGTTTTCATCCTACTTACTGAGCAAAATAAGAGCACAAGAGAGCTACCACCATCCTCTAAAGAGGGAAATGGAGGTTCTGGAGGAGCAAACATTCCCAACAGCTCCAGGGTGAGGTGGGAGTCTGGAAAGCGGGGTCACAAGCTGAATTCAGAATCAGATCAGAAATTTGGTCCCACTGGTGCAAAGACACAAGCAAAAGCAACCAAGCAGCTCACACAGCTCTGAGCAGCTCTTGCTCAGTGGTACGAAGAGCATGGCTTGCCTGAGCCAAGAGGAAAGCCGGAGAGGCAGATGGGGGCATGGCACCCATAGGGCGCCCCTGCTATTCCCCACCCAGCATTTCAAAGCAGGTTGCATTATGAAAAGTTTTTCGGGAGCAGGCAAGCTGCAGTACACTGCCCAATCTCTCCATAGTGAAGTTATAAACAAAACAAACAAACAAACAAAAAAAAAGCCAGGGAGGTGAAGAGGGAACAACTGGTTGCTCCTTCACCCAGCACAGCAATTGCAGGTTGCCTAATACAACCATCAACCACTTGGTTAAAGCAAGCACAAGACACAGCTCTCATGGTGCTTTCACACAGCAAAACCCAGCAGAAGTCACTGCCAGGGCACACTGTATGAGCAAGAAAACCATCCTGATTGCAGAAGGGAAGGGACCTTGAAGAAGCACAGGTCTGCTAATGCTGGTGCAGCTGCCAGAGCATCAGACATTTCCAAGAAGCCAGGAGGCTACAAACCACAGCACAGACATACGATTTCTGCCACATTTTCTATGCTCTGTAAGGATTATGCCTATTTCAATTTGGGCAATACATAAGAAAACTGCGAACACAGCTTTGATCACTCTTCCCTTGCTTCCTTTCCCAAATCATGCAAATTTTTAAGGCATTTTAGTTGCAAGCTGCTTCTACCATGAAAAGGCCAGCTCAGCACCTCCAGAATTTACCATAGGGAAAAGCAGAGCCATTGACCTGAAGACTGCCACATTCATCTTGAACACAAAGGGAAATACTTCTGTAAGTGACAAAGAAAATTTATTACGCTGCTTAAAAGTTACAGCCCATTAAAAAAATTGCCCTGATTTGAATCATTGACTTTTCAAAATAAATACTATTCTTTCATCAATGAGCTCAAAATATAAGCTAACCACAAAGCCCTTCGGAAAAAAGAAACATAAAAATGATATCTTTACACATTAATAACATCTATTGATCTAACTGCAAGCATATGTCCACATACATAATTTTACCATATCACACATCAATAACACTCTACACTTTTTTCATATTAAACTATGCTATTCCCATGAAACCAAGGTCCTAAGTATTTCCCTTAAAAGGCTCTTGCCATTTAAATACACAATGGTTGTGTTTAAAAGTATTAACACTAAGAGCATATTTGGTTACGCAGACCTGTACTAACCATTTATAAAGTGAATGGGGCAGAGACACAGGCATGTTAGAAAACAGAAACACTGTAATAAAACCAAGGGTATTTCCTCTGCCTCCTTTCGCTATTACCTCCTTCATGTCTCAGACCTTAAATCTATTAAGCAACCGAAGCAGCTCGGACCGAGCGGGCACTGCCAGCTCTCTGCGCCTTGGTGTTTTGGACAAGGCTTAGCACGCTATAATCTGTTTATTAATGGTCTGAAGAGGGCTGAGCAACGAGGAGGAAAAACTGGCAGATGACAATATTATTTAGGCTAATCAAGAATATGATGGATAGGGGAGACCATCAAAGCGAACGGCAGCGCCAGGCAGTGAGTAAGCCCAGTGTGGGGATAAATGCAGGGCACCGCACGCTGCAAGGGAGATTCTGAACTAATCACACACATTGCTGCAGTCTAAATTAGCCAAAAACAGCCAGCAAAGTGATGTCAGCCTTTGCTCTGCGGCCACAGCTAAAATGGCAAACAAAATGTTAGGTGATATATAAAGACCCAGGATTATAAAATACGTGACAGTGTAAATCAACAGTATGCCCTGACCTGGAATGCTGTGATCAATCCTGGATATCCTGTGTAAGAAAGGCCAGAGTTTCTGTTCAGAGACGGGCAATAAAAGCAATGAGATGTAGAAAAAGAGCGGAGTCTGAGACTAATTCACAAAGGAGGTGGATAAACAGGAAGAGGAAGGAGGTGCAGGGAGCAACAAAAGACAGCCGGCAAAAGCTCCTCAAACGCGGGAAGGGCAGAAGAGTCCACAAAACCAAAAAGAGATTTGAAGCTGCTTTATTTACGCACACGTAGCACCTGGTGCGCAGCCAGCTCCTTGGCTGTGCCACTGCCGAGCATCCTGCTGATACACAACCAGGGAGAGTTAAGAGCACAAATTAAATGCTTCCATTTCGAAGAAGACTCATAGGTGCATGGTGGGACTGGCGGGTGGTGGGTGAAAGAAGGGCTATGCTGGGGAAAGGAGCATCAAGGTCAAGGGAAATGCCAGCGTGGCCAGCATGAGGTCTTACGGATAAAACATGTATCCAGCCAGGAAAACATAACCTG
Source organism: Falco cherrug (assembly GCF_023634085.1). NCBI lineage: Eukaryota > Metazoa > Chordata > Aves > Falconiformes > Falconidae > Falco > Falco cherrug. Next base: position 10,780,003 of record NC_073720.1, on the reverse strand, counting down.
TTCCCTGCAGGAGTTTGCTCCTGGCTGGGCAGAGCCAAGGGACAACCCGTGCCCTGAGGCAGGCAAGCTCTCCCCTGTGCCTCTTCCCTGTATTTCGTTATTTACTGACATGGGTTCTCTCTCTTTGCATGTGTCCCTCAACCCTGGATGAGGAGCACTGCTTCCAGCACATCACTGCAAATGTGATGTCCGTATGGTTCTCCAAGACAGCTGCTGCTCAGGGTGGGGAAACTGAGGCAGAGCCCCCACCTTCCCTGACACCATTAGGATGCTCCTCAACACCATGTTCCCCGCACCCACCAGCTGCATGCTAAAACCACCGCCCAGGGGCAGAGGGCGGACACAAATCCTCACATGTCTCTCCATCTCTCCCCTCCCCATTTTTCTGAGGTCCAGTGATTTCCCAGCTGATGAACACATTACCACCTCATTTGGTCGCGCCTTGGAGGCGCTCACGTTTCAGGCCCCGGTGAGAAAAAGATGAAGTATGAAAATCCCTTTCCTTTCCAATCCAGTCCTCCCAGCACCGGCCAAGGAGTGAACACAAAACGCCTCGGAAAACACACAAAAAACACCGGACGCAAGAGGCTGTGCCGAAGTCGCACCATATGCAGGTGTCAGGGAAAAAGGTCTCCCGTCTCCCACGCCAGGCTGCTATCTCCATCCCATAAAGCCTTCCCATGAGGGGTTGACACCCGGAGAGGACACTCTCCCTCTGTCAGCTTATCAGTCACCTGGATCAGGCGGAGAAGTAACGGAGGACTCACCCAGCTGTGCCCACCAGCACAGAAAAGTATCTGGAGATGGTATCTAGCCTTGGAGGCTTCAAGTATGTCCATGCTGATATGGAGAGCTGTGCATATGAGCCCAACCAAGAAGACACCATCGCACCATTTGGCTACAAATATCACTCGGGGCATTTTTCTCCTAGGCATCGCTGGGGAAAGCGCAGTCCCCTTTCCCTGCCCTCGGAGCTGCAGCAAAGGGAGAAAAGCATCGGGTCAGGCCAGGAGTTAAATACTACCCCTCAAGGCATCTCCTGGTGACATCCCTGTCTTTGAACGACTAATTTTTTTTAGATTCTTTTTTAGAGAGGGTGCAGCACGTTAAAACCTGTGGGACACATCAGGAGCTTGCCCTGCTTCTGTGGCCAGTGGCTCTGGAGTCCCTGCTTGGGGTATTATTTAGGAAAAGTGAGACAAGCATCCATGGGGGTAAAAGAATAATGTCTGGTCTTGCTCCAGGAGAAGGGGGCACATCAGGGGGCACAACCTTCACTTTTATCCAAGATCCCTGGGAAAAGGCATCAACCTTGCCAGCACCTCAGGCCAATGGAGACTGATGCTCCTCAGGAAAGGTCATGAGTCTCCTCCCTGAAAGGCTTTTTGGAAAGGGAAGGGGTTTATAGCAGTTATGCCACTGTTCCTCCCTCCAACACCCTCATAACCCCAAGCAGAGCAAAAAGCCCCACAGCTCTGCTCCACATTGGCTTTTCACCCCATAAATAGAAACGGGCTGATCACACCAAATTCGTGCAGGATTTTGTGGAAAGCGCAAAAGAACATGTGACAGAGGTTTGTTTAGTGGTGACAGCCCCGTCCTGCCTCTTTGACATTTGCTCCAAACCAGTGAACTGCACAGCATTTGAACTTTTGTTTAGACAGATAGGCCTGTGTATTTAGAAATCCTTGAAACTCATCCATCTGCAAAGACAGCAACTCTCGATAATGCAAAAGCTCTAGCTGGGATGCTGAGCTCAGCAGATCTCTCTACAAATGATTCCTATTAAAGTAAAAAATTACAATGCAAGCGTCTATTAGACAATCCAAGCCTGACATAAAAAAGGAATTAAAAAAACATAATACATTCGTGCCAGCCATCTTTATAGACCACTGAGGAGCTCAGGGAAGGCACTGGGACACCCATTCTCCATCTCTTGCCTGCTGCCGAAACCCACACAGAGCAATGCACCCTCCACCACACCCAGGACCATCCTGGCACAGCCATTTTGATGGGGGTCTTCAATGCCTCTAGAGATGGAAACCCCAACCTACCTGCCTAGCAGTCAGTTTGGACACCTACCCACCCTTCCCATGAGGATCAGCTCTCCCGGCATCCAGCCTGAACCTCCCTCACTGCCTTTTACACCCAGGGTTTACTGCCCCAGGAACATCAGGGCTGGTTTCGCAGGGAGCTTTCTGCATCTCTGAAAGATTGTATTTTTTGGGGGGTTTCTCCAGCTTCAATGCTTCCAAAACATGGCCTTGGGGTGAAGGACATGCCCAGGTCCCTGGCTGGTTTGTCCAACACCAGCATCAGCAAAGCACTGAGAAACTCATCACAGCTGACGGCTGCAGCCACACAGCAGCACTGGTCCAGGTCGCACCAGAATGGGCAATGAGGCAGGGCTATCAGGACTTGAGGAAAAATACAACCATTCTAACCAAGAACCTAAAGACCGCCTGAGGCCAGAGCGAGCCTCATCTCCCTGGCTGGGGCAAGAGGGTGGGATGTGCTGGGGGGACCCCACTGACACCATGTCCCCCCTCTCCCTCCTGGCACACCAGGCAGCAGCAGCACGCCCAGCTCCCAGCCCCCAGCTCCCTGCCCCCGACAAAGCTTAAACCAGCAGATTATCACGTTAACACTTCAAATGTTTAATTTCCTGCTCCAATTACACCGGTTTTGCAGCAGGATAGGCAACGAGGGGGGGCTGGGGGGGAGGCGGGCAGAGGGGAGCAAACGAAAACAAGCTGGGTGTTTCCAAATAAACCCAGCGTGACTCTGAGACCACTGGGTTTCCTCCTCTGCTCACCCCAGGCAGGTGGCTGGATGTAGGTAGGCACGGGAGCCACCTGAGTGCGGACCTCTCAGGCCAGCAGCGCAGTCGCTCGCCATCCCACTGCTAAAATGAAAAGGTCCTTTTGTTCGGTGGCTCCTCGATCTCCACAGCGCTGCGGAAACATTTGCTGCACCGCAAGAAAAACAAGGCAGCTGGTGTTTGCAGAGCAGAACAGTACCCCTGCTGCAGAGAGGGGCCGGGGGGAGCAATGAGGAGAGAAAGGGGATAGGGGAGGAGGAGGGCAAAAGCAGGGGGAGTAGGGAGGGAAGGGTGCGGGAGCACGGGGCGGGGAGGGGGGGGAGCGACAGAGCAAAAGATGGAGGGATGAAAAGCACAGAGGGGAACTGAGGGCGAGGAAAGGCAAGAGCACAGGAGAGGGGGAGAAAGAGTGGGGAGAAAGCAAAGGCGTGGAGAAAGAAAGAGGGACAAGCGAGGAAAAGGAAAGTGCCCAGGAAACTTCAGGCTCCAGCAGCACTGTCTCTGCCTGGATCCTTCCTCTGCTACATCCATCGGGTTGCTCAGCCCTCTCCAGAGGAAAAGAAGAGATCTGGAGGAAAAAAGCTATCCCAACCCAGGTGCCTTGCAGGGCAGCAAGTCCAGCTTCAGCTGCTCGCAAGGGATATTGAAAAAAATGAACGCATCCCTGAGTAATCACTCAGCCTGAAAGCCCCGCTGGCTGCTTGCAGGGAAAAGCAGGGCTCTGGGACACAAACCCCCATGGAAAATCCACAATGATGGCTCTGCAGCATCCCCGCTTCCCCGGGGGTGAAGGTGGCCCCCACATCACCCTTGACTGGGCTGGGGCAGGGGGATCCTGGCTGCCTGCAGAGTTGGGGATGCTTTCCCCTTGGTGCCCTTCCCGGAGGCTGCCCACGGCTGCCATTATTTATAGCTTGCTGAGCGCGCACGCTGCACCGAGCTCACCCGAGCACGTGGGGAAGGAGGCGAGGAAAAAGGACTGACCTTGGGGTCAGGGCCAGGAATAGCTGCCAATGGCCAGAAATAGCTAGTGCCATGTTCAACCCTGGTTCTTCGAGAGCCGCTGGATCAGAGCACGGTGTTTCCAAGATTTCAGCCCCTGCCAGGATAGGATTGATTTCTCCTTCGGACTCATGTTCCCACTCTCAAGACCACCACCACCCCCCACCCCCCCCCATAGCTGCTCTCCAGCTCCAAAAAAGCTGCTGGGAGGACGGAGCAGGTGGGAAGGGACAGGAAAGCAATCTAGTGGCAGGGAGGGGATGACTGACCTCTGGAAAATGTGCTAGAAAAGCAAGGGAGGCAGGTTGCAAGGGGGGACGGGTTTCAACACCTGCTGCTGTGAAGCCCGACGCTGACCTGGGAAGGGGCAACACAGGGGAGCAGATTCCAGAGGGCTGCGGCAGCACGCAGTGATTGGTGTGCAGCTTGATGACTCCTCTGGGTGCCTGTGAGAATCTCGGCATGGGATCAACATGGAAGGTGTGCAAGGCATGGAGACCATCACGTGTGTGCCTCCATCCCCTTGAGGAGGCTGCAAGCAGAGACAACTGCCTCCTCACCCTGGGCGTGCAAGATGTGGGCATCCTCCCCATCCCTCTGAGCACATGCACGTATGAACACATGTGTCTGTTTGCATGTGCAAACACAAAGCCTGGTGCACACCGCTGCATCCAGCCCACACGCAAAGGACTTTCCTGGCTGCCCTTGCAGGACCTGGCTACAAACTCCCTGGACCCCAGCACACCCACTCCCGCCCACCTTGCCCTGTGCTCTGCAGTGCTGGAGCTGCCTGCCCCAAGGCAGGGCTGGATGCTGCTCCCAGGTCGGGGCACCATGGCTGAACCCTCCTCGCCAGGATCGCTGCTGGTGATGGAGATGGTGTGAGACCATGGGAGTGGCAAGGCCTGATCCTGCTGCTGCCAGCACCAGCCCCCAAGGTCGAGCTGCTGCCAGAACTAAAACTTAATGATTAACCCTCAAGCAGTACACCCAGGGGCCAACACTTGGGCAGGTAAGTGGAACATGAAGGCAGACAGGGGAGCATGGTGCAGCCCACGCAGAAGGCTGAAAGACCCGGGTGAGTGGTGCTAGCTTGCTGGCTACCTGGTCTGCAAACGAAACTGCCTGGAGCTCCCTGCAGAGAGAGACCTTCACTCCCTACTGACAAAGAGGAGGTCTGAGCAACTCTTCTCCCATCCTCCTGGTGTAATGCTCTCCATGCAGAGCTTCCCAGGCATCTCCAGTGTGCTGAATAAGGGAGGTAGGTGTGGCTGCATGAGTTAGGAGTCCTTGGCTCCCCCCTTGCCCCCACCATCTCCCAGGAGAAACACAAGCTGTCCCTTTCTACAAGGCCTCCCCGCACTGCTACTTGCTTGCCTGTGCTCCACGGCTATAAGGCACTCACTCTGGGCAGTGCTGAAGGGCTGAGCTGCAGGAAAAAACATCCCCGGGCTCTTTCCAAAGGGTTTTGACCCCCTTTTTGGATATGGGGGGCAGGACCAGGTGGGCCATGGATTTCCCTCCAACTGGACCATCACAGCACAGATCCACAGCAAAGCACTAAACCAGCTTTCTCCCAAGAGCTCTGGAGAATGTTCCAAGCGTTCATCCATCTGATTGCAAAACAGCAGATATCCCCAGTGACAGACAGGGAGAATACTCCGTCCCTTGCTCCTTAAAAAGCCTCTCCTGCTTAATTTCCTTATCTCAACATTGTTCTTTCCAGCCCCTTGCTGCTTTTGGGCACCAGTGCTGAGAAGAGCCATGTGAATGCACACGCAAGGAGCCAGAGGGCAAAGCTGGGTAGGGAGGGAGGCAGCCCCGCGGAAGTGTCCCAGCCCAGGCAGATGTATATCATCAGACAAGGTCTCACTTGGTGGCAGCAGGTTGTGCTTGCACAGCTGGGGAGCGAAGGAAGGGCCAGAGAAGGCAGAGGGAACAAACAGAAAAATAAAGGATGCTCTAAGCAAACTGTTGAGTAGAAAACACATGGCGCTGGTCCAGACCTTCCTATTTACTGCAAAAATACACACGCATTCAGGTATTTCTGGAGTGGGGGCTTGTACAGGGCTGGTGAATACGGTTCCTGCAGGTGTTCCCCATCACCCCCAGCTGTCCCATCTTCCTATGGCAGCTTTGTTTATGGGTGTGCAGGGTGGCCCACTAGATTCACTCCCTATCAGAGTGGCCTGAAGAGCCGTGGAACCAGGTGCTGCCATGAGCAGACAGCAAGCATGCAGCATGCACCAGCTGGAGGAAACTGTCCGCCCAACCATACAGTACCAAAGCCCCCTCCCCAAACCCATGCAGAAGCAGCAGCACTCCCTTGAATCTTTTCCTGTTTGCAATACGCTGCTAAGCTCAGACCGTGTCAGCCCAAAGTCCCAGAGAGCAAGGGCTTAACAGCATCAGCTCCAGGAGAACCGTGCCTCAGCGGGGCCAGGAGGTTTGTGCATGCACATCTGGGGCAGAACTGGCCCTGGGGAGCTGGGGGATGCCTCCCTGCCACCCCAGCATGCAAAACTCAGCCTTTGGTCCCCGGGGTGTTTTTTGGTTTGTTTTTTGTTTTTGGGTTTTTTTTCGTTTAACAAACTACTCTCCAGCCTTGTAAGGCAAGTCCCCACAGCGCCCAAATAAGCCGAGTATTTTTGGCCGGCCTCCCTGCAGCCTTGGGCTGGCCTTTGGGAAATGCATACCCTGCAGCCCTCCGTGCCCTGGTAATTGAAGAGGCTGCCGTTCCTCCCCGCCAGAAAAGGGATTACAGGACACGCTTAAGGGCTTGAATTCATAACCTTCAGCCTCCCCCGGAGCTCGGGTCCCTCCCGCCTGAATTGCGGCGGTGGCACCGCTAGCCGGCAGCACCACCAGCATCTCCATCCCGGGCAGCCGAAGGGCACGGCCGGTGCTCGCGCTTCAAGCTGGGGCAGAGCCTGCCACCTCTCTGGGCTGCTCGCAATTAACTGCTTTTGAGCCTGCAAGGAGACAAATGACTGTAATTTAACAAATAGACTTTATCTTAAAACGAGCACCTTATCCAACACCTATTGATTCCTGTTCCCTCTCCGGAGAACTCTCCACAATTAAGTTGTCACATCCGTAATGCCCATGTAAAAATGAGCCGGCTTCAGTGGCTCCCAGAAAACCTCATCTGTGCCGGATTACAAAACCCTGCTGCCGAGTTTCCCTTTTACCCCTGAATTAGCCAGAGATGAAATTTATCTCGGTGGTAGACAGCAGAGCTTTTAACTGCATCCCTCCAGCTGCCAGTCAGCCCGCAGATAGCTTGTTTTGCTCATCCTCTTCCAAACTGCTGATGGTTTTGCACAAAAGCCAGGAGGATGGTGCCCTCCAAAAAAGTACAGCATTGGGGAGAGCAGAAACACATTTTTTTGTGGCTTGTAGCCGTTGAAGAGCTGATCCCTGTCTGCTGGGACAGAGGGGCATGCTGCAGAGAGGGGGTGCAGCTGGCAGCACCCCATCGCCCTGAGGGGCTGGTACTGGGATGCCTTGGGCTCCCCGGTCCCACAGCCTGTCCCTGCCCTGCCAGGAGTCCTGCTGGCCTGCAACACAGGTTGAGCAGCTCCGAATGCCATGCATTAGCATGCTGTGCCTCAGTTTCCCTATTACCACGAACAGTCTGGGTGTTGGTGACACATTTGCTGAGCACGGGTCCCAGGGACCTAAGTGTTTGCAACTAAAGAAGCACTTTCTTTCCTGAGAGCAGGTGAGGTGAGCACGAGAATTCCTTTTTCACCCCTCAAAAGGCCAATTAAGCTGCCGTTTTCAATACCCAGGCTGGGACCGTCACCGTGACACAATCACGTTTCTCTCCCTCCCCAGCGGAGTGGCTCAGAGGTTTGCAAGCTCAGCCAGGGCTGCTGAACCCCTTGGACTCTTCCAGGGACCCCGTGGAGAAGCCAAGGGGAGATAGAGGGAAGGTGGAAAAGCCCCAGGCATGCAGTAGCACCACGGAGTGGGATTCTGTTCCAGGACACCTGATGGTGCCTGAAAATTCTAACATTTTGCACTTCCAGCACCCCAGACCAGCTCAGGGGGAGGACTTCTACCCCACTGCCACTCACCAGGAGACAGGGGAGGGCAGCTGAGGGGAAAGACAGCACTGTGAAAAACAGAAACAGAAGCAAGGGAAAAAAACCACAAGAGAGACTGTGGTGCCAGAGATTAGGATGGGATCTTTGAGATTTAACAAGAGATTGGGGAGCTAGACCTAATTATGCCACACACTCTGGCAGTAAGCCACTGTCTGCTGTTGGTTTCAGTGATGCAGCGCATAGATTTGATAATCACTGCCACATACGAGGGATAATCTTCCTTTTGCCCCATCCCAGCACTTATTTCTCTGCAGGGAGTGTTGCAGCCAGCTCTGCAGAGAGCCCCGCACCTGTGAGCAGAGCAGGAAAGGTTTAGGGGTGTAGATACATTCATGCAGATGGGTGTTCAGCTCTGCAGCAAGGGTGCACGGTGGCAGTGCTGGGAAGTGTGTGTGGATGTTTCTGTGGGTCCCCTGTGAAAGCATCCCACCCCAAAACCTCCTTGCAAGGGAGGACTCAGTCCTCTTCACCGGTGAAGCCAGTGTCATTTATTGATAGTGTCCCCTTGAGGCAGGCAGGAGACTAAGCAGATGCACAAGAAAGGCTCTGCAAAGCATAATAAAAGCAATAGGAAAAGCCACACTCGTAAAAGACCAAACGCCAGGAGTTAATAGGGGGCACTCGGGGTTCCATGGCTCTCTTCTCCACCTTGAAAGGACCTCAAAGGAGCTCAGCATTGCAATCATTTTACCCAAGGCATGAAACCCAGGCATCTCTTGCTTGTTCCTAGGAGGACGAAGTGGCCCCCATGCCCCAAGTAGCAGGGCTGGGTCCCCACCAGTGCTGCTGGGGGGGCAGCGGCAGGCATGGAGCAGCGAGCCCCCCCGCCCCTGGCTCCCATTCTCTCTGGAACGTCAATCAGGCACCTGCCAGAGCGGCCAATTCACTTCCATTTGGAAAATTAAAGAAATAAAATGAATCGTTTGCTTAATTTGAAAGGGTGGCAGGAAGCAAAGACGCCTTGGGTCTGTGCCAGCATGTGGAGGTCTGCCGCTTCTGGCTCGACCGCAGGGTTTCACTGGGGGAAGCATCAGCCTCTTCCCCTCCTCCGCCTACTAGACCAAAAAGCCCCTCCCTGCCCAGGGTCTGCCAGTGCTCCCAGTCTGCTCCCACCAGTCCCTGTGCTCCAAAGCTGGGCAACGGTGGGCCAGCACAGGGGTGCTCAGAGTTGTGACTCCCCCCAAAAACCACATCCGAGGGCCATGGGGACCAGTTGCCTTGGGAAGGCTGCCCCATCACCAGCTGGGAGGGGGAAACATCCAGGACCGCTGGGCGTCACTGCTGCCTCGGGGACACCTGGGGCTTGGGCTCTGCACCTTCGGGGTGTTGGTCACCAGGACCCACTGCCACAGCACAGGACTGGAAGGAAGGAGCTAAGGGAGCAGTGAAAATGATAGGGAGGTGGCAGGGCAGGAGCCTCCAAAAATGTCTTCTCTCTGCATCACTATGGGCCCAGCTCTGGAAATGCCCCCACCCCAGATTTCAGGATACTGGGGGCACTACAGGCAATACTTGCTATTGTTCCCTGTCTCAGCTGCTCTCGGCCTGGGGCAAATCTCTGCTCACAGGAACTGGTCTCATCCAGACTCTGCAGCCTCAGCGCCTCTAAGATCTGGTCTTGCTTTGTCCTGGGGAAGGGACTGGGAGAGGACCTTGCCCTCCAGCTGTCTCTCTGAGATGGGGCTGAACCGCGGGCTGTGTCCTTCCCCCTCCCCAACGTGTCTTCCTCACTTGCAAGACACAAACGTCATCTTTCATTGCTTTTTTCCTCTCCCCTCCCACTCCAACCAAGGCGAATCCCCAAATCCCAGCTCCTTCCTGCCAAAGACACGTGCACCTGCAGATCAGCCGGTGCCAACATCCAGAGCAGAGCCAAGCACAACAAACGGGCTAAAGAGCCCTCACTGCACAGAGACCAGCTTACAAAAACAACCATATTTCACCCAAACTCTATTAAACTGTCCTGGATTATTGCTCTGTTTCCTTTCCCACCACTGAGGATCAAATGAAAATTCTGTGGCTACACAGAGATGCTCACACATCTCACCTTCAGCTGCCCCTTCTGTGCTCCGTGCGGGGTGAAACCCACCATGGGGTGGCACAGCTTTGCATGCAAATTACTTCCCCTCATCAATGACTTCTTCATTGATGAAGGAAAAATACAACCGGGAGCAGATTCCCACACATGGTGACCCAACAAGACATCCAAACCCTTTGCAAGAGCCCAGGAGAGTCCTGCAAGCTGGGGTCTCCTCACAAAGCTCAAACAACAGGGTTACACTAGCTTCAAAGCCAAAAGGGACCAGTGTGATGGTGACACCAACCGGCATGGCCCTGCCATGTCCTGACACTCTTCCCCCAAGGGTGCTTGCAAGCTCTGACCCCTCTCTTTTCTGTGGAAATTAATGCCGTGAGGCATTAACCAAGAAACAGGGCACTGCTCTCTTCCCCTTCCCTGTGATCATCCCTCTTATTTTACCTTCAAGCTTCTGCATTTTCCTCTGGTAGACTTTGAAAGCCAGCTGCAAACTAGACTCGTTGTTTACAAGTCAGAGGATTTAAAAGCTACACCGGAGATTTGGGGCACAGCTCCCATTAATTTCACCAAGTTTTCACATCTAAGCCTCAGTCATCAGTTTCTAACAAAAAAGAGGCTCGCCTCAAGGCAAAAAATAGCCCAGAAAAATGAACTTCTCTTCCACAGAGTTTTCAAAACAGAAGTATCTGAAATGCAACAGTTCTTGCCGGCACTCATCAGACTTTGCAAATGGATAAGGGTGTTTGGAAACTAAAATCACAACAATTTCCACTGCCTGTCTTGTCCCACAGTATCTGCACGCGTGTACACACACACACACATACACACACACACACACACACACACACACACACGGCTCAGCTATCGGTAGTGTCTGGAGCGGAAACGCCGAGAAAAAGCCCAAGAAGTTTAATGAACTGTCACAGCTTAACAAACTAATCCCTGCTTATGCTCACCTCATCCCAAATGAGAGGCTTGGAAAAAACAAGAGTGCAACATAAGGCTGCTATCTCTTATCTGCTCCGTAGCTCTGTTTGGGCAGATGATTGAGCAGAGACTCCTGGGTCACAGTGAGGCACCGTTCGCTCCTCCGCTATGCATGGCCAGAACTAAGCAAATACCTCACAATAATTTCCCATGAAAAGTTTGCATCTGTTTTCCAGAAATACTTTAGCTAAGCTAAACGTAAGAAACGTACATAGGAGCAGCACGGCTTACAAAATGCTTACGGAAAGATGGCTTTGAACTGAGAGACGAAGAAGCATTCAGCAGACTGGGTGCTGAAAGACAGTCCTCACCCTGGTGCTATTCGTTCATGGCACCAGCGTTGTCCTCTGCAGAGAGCAGGACCACAGCTGAGCAAGCAAAGGTGGAGGCAGAGCAAAAGGACCAAAAAAAGGAAGTGTTTTCCTACAGTCTGCACCAAGCTCATGAGAGATTTTGTAAAGGTTTTGGGGAGAACATTGTGCACCCAGAAAAAGCCAAACCAGGAGCCACCGGCGCATCAGCTGCCCTCCCTGAAGCTACAGGGAGCCCAGTGCCTTCATCCCAGCATCCCTGTCCTCAGGAGACAGGGCTGGGCGCCTCACCAGCAGCCAAAATCAACAACGTTAGGCAGGTTCCTGCTGCCGAAAATGCTGGGTGAGCTGCTTTTGAGTGTGTAAACACTTGCTGGCAGGAGGCACTGGGTAAATAACCTGCAGCAGTGCAAACAACAGCAAGTAGCATTTTCTTGGTAAAGGAGCACTCAGGCTTTCAATCAAAGCTCAGGGCTATATTTTCTTAGGCCCTTTACTGAGCTATCACAAGGCTTTACCTGTCCCACCTCCCTTATAAATCCATACACACACAACAAGCTTCTTGTCCCCAAAACCCTCCTTCTCTACATGAACTGCTTCCTGGCAGTTCCTGGAGCAGAAAGGGTAGAAACGCATTGTGTGAAATATCAGTCGCTCCTGACCAGCTGCTCTGATCTTCACAAAAGCCAGTGACTGAGCGCAGCATCACGTTCTCATAATGTGGGCAATGTTTCAGAGATGCCTGCAGGACAGCTGGTACCAAACTGGAAATTACTATAATGACACCAGGATATAGGTTTAGCTGAGCAACAAAGCCTGGGTGAAGGCGCTAAATCAGATGGTAATCCTATATCTTAGCAAGAAGGTTGGGGTTGTCTGGGGTTTCATTTGCATCTAGGTAATGCTTTTCCAATATTGCAAAGAAAATCCTGTTCCAGCTGATGCTGGCTTGCTCTAAAGTACTGGAAATACCAGCTATCTTGTCAATCTGTCTCATAGGGGTGACATTTTGTCTCCTTTTTCTGTATGAGTTTCCAAGAATAGGTTAAAAATTTAAAAGAAAAACTAGTGCACAGAACAGCAAAAAAGGAAGGAGCTGGTAAAGATGGTGGTGGTCCCCAGGGGAGTAGTGAAGAGGTAGGAGTTTAGGTCGCACAGCACAGATTTGCTTTTCATGTCTTCTCCAAGAAGACATCCAGTGGATTCAGCTCAGACCCCCATTGCTGCTAACACAACACCCTGAAGAAATGATTCTCTGCAGGAAAGCAAACAGGGAGACAGGATCTGCTGCCAAACCCTTACATCTCACAGGGGGAGGGAAGGGAGAGCAAGAGGAAATGAAAAACAAATCCCAGAGCTGGGGATGTGCTGAGGGGCGGCTGTGGTGTGGTGTTATCTTTGTCGGCAGGGTGGGCTCCGTGGGGGTCACTGTGGGAGAGGGGATTAAGTGCTCACATCCAGATGAATGGATGTGCCTCCATAAAGGCGGGGGGGAAAGCAAAAGCTGCTCTGAAAACCAACAGAAGGGTTGGTATCCTTGAGGGTTTCATGGCTGGCCAAAGCACTGGTGGGACCTGGAGAAGATGAACACATTGGTGGTCTCCATGGCTGGACTCTGCCGGCCAGGTTTCCTACGGAAGAGACAACCCCACGCCATGGAATGATGGTCAACTGGTCTGGGGCAGCCAACCTAGGAAGAATGAACGGGGTGGATGTGGAGGAAGAAAGCTAAAGGAAGAGGTGACATGATAGTGTTAGAATATAAATGAGATGAGATGACTACTTACATACTTTTAAACCTACCCAGATGGGAAATCACAAGTAACCAGGTCCTCACACATCATTAGCATACCACTTATTAATCACCCATTAACGAAAGAGCTGCAAATAGCAGAGTCCCATCTTCTACCACCACTACAACACTTTTCAGCCATTCCTCCTTCTCTCTCCAATTTTATTCCAAGAAATTCCCCCAAAAGCTAACACCCAAGAGCTGTGCTTCAATTTCTCTTTTCCTTTCTTTGAACTGAAGCTTTAAAAGAAACAAACACAAACAGAAGCAGCTTCTCCACAGCAAGTTTCCATCTAGTCTTTTTTCCACGCAGGACTCGCTGCGCACCGATGAAAGCCCAAAGTCCCTTTGGAAACTTGCATGTAGCTTCTCTCCAGCTCTGTCCACAAAAGCACATTCAAACTTCTAACCTTTTTTATTTCAGGCAAATTATTTGCAAACCGAGCCCAAGCCCCCCAGAACCTGTTATGTCTCTCTTACCATTTGCTGAAGAGCTTCAAAGGGCCAGGAAGCTGCTTGCAAAAGTATCTGGTTTTCACTCATAACTTCTGTGGCTGACTGCCTCTTGTGCTGTGGATGAGCCACCTAAAGAACAATTCTGCAGTGGTGTTGAAAATAACAGCACCTACTGCTAATACGTATATGTTGCAAGGTATGAGTATCTATACTGCCCCTTTCTCATTTCAAAGAAACAACTTGCTTTCTGGATTCAGTAATAATTTCAGCAAAACCACAGTCACAAGAGATGCAGTTTTGGAAGAAGTAAGCAACTCATCACTCCGCTATTTATAAAACTTTAAAAATACATGTACAAACATGAAAACACGCGCCCCCCGCCCTGCTCATACACATACCACCTTATTTGATCAGACCTCATAAAAACCAGATGCTATCTTGGAAACTAACTTCCTTGGGAAAATAAACTGCCTGTAGTAAATCCCACGGCCAGCATGGGCAGCTGCCCCGGCGCACTGTCTGCGCGAGGCTTGCCACTTTGCAGAGTCTCGGGACAAACAGGGCAACATTAAAACTCTCTGCAAAGCAGGAAAAACCAGACAGAAGCCATGAAAATCTCACAGCAACCACTAGCAGGGAACTGGGCTTGGCGGTGGGGTTTTGGGGTGATGGAGACAGCCAAGCAAGTAAAAAAACCCCGCAACCCATGGATGTCAGCAGGTTGTCAGTGTCTTGGAGGCCCTGCCATAAAATCTGCACGCAGTGAAGGGCTTTGCTCGTCGGCGGGAGGGCTGGCGAGAAAGAAAACAACACGCCGGGTGACAGCAGAGGCTCTGAGCAGGGAGGCTGTCAGCGCCCGGAGGTGGCGGAGAGCCTCCTACTCCGCCAGCCCCCACGCCAGAGTGTGCAAGCAGGAGGGGAGCAATTGCATGTGGGCTCAAAAGCGTGCGGGGCTGCCTTCCTGCAGGCACAGAGTGCCGGTGCTCTTGCACAACCCGTTGCGGGTTGCATCATGCTGCCATCAGCCCAGGCAAACACCGGTGGGATGGAGGGTCAGCCCTGGTGCTCAGATGCTCGGTGAAGCTTCCCAACCTTGCTGACGGAAATGAAAGCGCGCTGAGCGTGGAGGGATGCCTGTCCCGGATATTCGGTGCAAGGAAGAATGTGGAGTTCTTGGAGCGGGCATGGCCACCCGCAGCTGTGCAAACAACCCTGCCGAGAAGGTGACTTACCTTGGCCCCCAGCCGAGATCGCAGACCCCCCGCCTTCAGGAAGCCTTTTCCCTTGCCCAAAGACAGGACAAGCAAAGCTGAGGGCTGTTTCCCAGTGGGAAGCTGCCGTCTCACAGACCAGCACGAGCTGGCTCAGCTTAGGACCGAGCACTGATAGCCACCGTCAGCCTGATCCAGCCCAGCACATCGCAGTTGCTCCTCAATTTTAATTTATCCCTGCAATCGAGTTTCTCTGCCAGCAGAAAAACTGCAGGCGAGAGGGCTCACTGTGCTGCTTGGGTCTCATCCCCCACTGCAGCATCCCCCCAGCAACTGCAGCCCAGGAGGGATCCCGCATCCAGTTGGATGGCAAGAGGAATGTGAGGCCCCAATCCAGGAAAGCACATGCTGATCCGTCAGCACCCAAGCATTCCTGATCCCTGTCATCTAGAGGAAACTCACTTCAGATGGTGAGAGAGGGAGGAAGAGAGAATGAGCCCCACTAGATCCCAGGGGAATCACATGGCTTGGGGCAGGCTGGCCAGAAGTCACACAGGAAAATGCCATGTTGGAACCTGGATGTGACCCCGAGTGTTAGCAAGTCCCAGCCCAGTCCCCAAAAGACCATCCCTGGAGAGGAAGAGAATGGGCTGGCCAGCCAATCTGGGAGGTGCGGGCCATGCTCCTGGCTCCAGCACAGCTTCCCAGCTCCGGACGTGCAGAGCCCAGGAAGGGTGAAGATGCTTCCAGCTCTGCCCTCCCTACCTCCAAATACAGGGAAAACACTAGTCTTCTGTTTTGCCTCCCCAGACTGCCTACCATGGGCAATAGATGGGAGTCTGTAGGCCCTAGAGTAAATAAAGATGGAATGGTTTTTAATCCCACAATTCTACATATTTTTCAGAGATGGGTGTGAGGAGGAGGGAAGGGTAGCCAGCACAACCTCTAAATCTTTGTTTCCCCAGGCTTCCTCAGCCTGTTTCCTCCCAAGCTTTTGTGCTACTTCAACCAACTTTTATTTTTGGAAAAATAAACCAGAACAAATGGCAATAAATACAGGCAGGCTTAGAGGGAAACTGCTGGGAGAGCTCCGGATCCTGTCAGCGATCTCCTGACACTGCTGAAATGCTGGAGCCCATATCTCCCCAGTGGGAGACAAGAATGGCGGTGGGAGATGTGGACCACAGTGGCAGCTACACAGGGTGACGCTCCTGCCCTGGCCAGGGAGTAGCTCCCCCAGCTCCAGCCGGGAAGGGGCTCTCCCCAAGCTCCTGGGCTCAGTGTGACTTCTCACTACATGCAGCTATTGGATCCAGATGGGGAGAGGAGATGGAGAGCTGCCGGGCTGTCACAGAGCAGACACAGCAACAGGGCCATGGGGTATCACGGCTTGACCCTGGAGATGGAGCGTGGTCTGGTGGCAGCAGAAACCACCAGCTGCAGTGGGCTGGGTGAACGGGGGCTTCCCTCCCCAACACCCCCGAGAAGGGAGGGGGATGTTGTGCTGTGCAACAGGCTGGGCTGAATTCAGGCTTTTCAGGGTTAGGACCAGGGATGGTGTTGTATGACAAAGCACTAGTTTACCCAGAGCAAATCAACCCCCACAGCCATGCAAAATCCTACTGCTCTGAGGGTAGTACTCATATCACATGAGTACATCTATCATATTTTTCTATGTCTCAGCTTAGAGAGCCCTCTAGCCCCTGCAAACAGGAGCTAGTAAGAGCTGAAAATCTCAGGCAACTAATGCCAACTGAAAAAAAACTAGAATAAATATTCAAGTGATTCAGAAAAATAAAAATTACAGAGGAAGGAGGACCCTGCAACACACTAGTTCCCGCTGGCCACTGGGAGCACCATCTTAAAAAGATCCAGCAACCAAGCCATCACATGAAACCCCCGCTGCAACCACACCACCTTCTCTTCTCAAAGCCTTCTATAAACTTTGAGGACACTTTCCAATAAAAAGTGCACTAAAGGGTCTGCTCAAGATGGTGAAAATCAAAACAATGCAAAACCCAAGAACACAAACCCTTCCCTCTGCTGCGAACCTGGCCACAGGGACACAGCTGACCCACAAACCCAACACTCAGCAGCATACGAGCCGATGGTCATCCCCCACTGATCACTGTAGCCTCAGCACATCTTTACTTCACCTTGCATCCGTGATGGAATCTACTCATTTGTCTTCTTGCCCTGGACTGTACAAAAGAAGTTTGCAGAAATATACATCACAGCCTTTACCCTGAGTCCACCCTACTGGCCACGGTTCAGATGATACCAAATACACGTACTTCCTTAGCTGGGCAAGACAAGTCAGAATAGCACAAAAGAGTACGACAGACCATGCAGAAGATAAATGGGCAGGCAAAAAGATCAACCAAAAAGCCATACCCTTGTGATGGGTGTCAGGAGATGACTTTGACAACCAGTATTTTATTCCAAAACCAGGGATTGTGTTTTACCAGATTGACTCTGGTTAGCCCCTAGTACCGTATCTCCTTCCTTGCACCAGCTTGGAGCTACAGCAGCCCCCAAAGTGACCCTCTGGGAGTCTCCCAAATTTGCCCTGGGCTGTGAAGATCCCACTATGCCATCTGTGGGACCACTCCATCCAGCTTCACCACTTCCAAGGAGGTGACCTGCCACCTTAGCGCTGGCAGAGCCACCTGAATTGAACCTTGTTTTCAACACCAAATAACTGCCCACCCCTCCAAACCGGCCCTTATTGTAGCAGAGCAGAGGGTTAAAGTCCCAATTACAGAATTGGAAACACAGTTACCCAAGAGAAAAATAAACCAATTATAATAAAAGCCAAAAACACAATTCCAGATTATATTTAACACTCAAATTCCTCCTTAATTGCTCCAGTGTCTCAGCCAGTTTGCAGGGGAGGAGTAGGGACTGGCAAATTAGCTCCCCCCAGGGCTGCTTTCCCCTAGGGAGCTTTCCCAATTTACATTCCCATTGTGTTCTTTAATTAGTACATTCCTACAGCTTTTCTGAGAGTCCCAACACTTCCAGAGCTGTGACAGTACTTTATAAATAATAAGTCGGAGGGAATATTCACTGTACCCTGCTTCACTCCTCCCAGTGTCCCGGTCGGTGGCTGGTAGCTTTCGCAGGGACCACACACAGCCTAAAGCAGCCCACCACTGCCAGCCCCAGAGGTGGCCTTCGGTGGGGACCTCAGAAACCTCCTTTCTGCTTCTTCCTCCCACTCGGCAAGCCTCTTGAGGTCCTACTCCCTGGACAGGCTTCTTCCAGGTGAAGCATTTGGACTTCAGAAACATTTGGACCCCATAACGTGGTGCCCATGCTGGTAGGAGGGCTAGGAGGATACTTGAGAGAAGATCTCTGCAGCCTTCTGGCTGTCCAGTGGCTGGGGCAGGACACTGCCCATAGGCATCGCTGGCTCAGCCAGGCTTTGTAACTCAGGCTCTACCCAGAGCCATCCCAACCCTGGCAGCAGTGAGCCACGCGGCACGCTGCTCCTCCACACCAGGACCCGGGCAATACCCTCCAGCCTGAGATTTCTGCCACCCCAGGAATGCACAAACTACTTCCTTAGGAGGAAAAAAAAGGGGGAGGAAATTTATTTAGTCTGCAGTACATCAGCCAGCCCTTGCCAGGAACAGGGTCGGGGCAGCACCCAGGACCCCTTGCCACCCAGAGCAGTGGGAAAGCCTCCAGCACCTTCAGCCTCTCAAAGGTTTCACCCAGACAACCCTAAAAATGAAACAGGAAAAAAGCCCGAAGGAAAGACAACTCAGCCCAGCCGTGCATCACAAGCCTCCAACTCAACATTTTCCCAAGTCTCATTAGGGATGATTTATGAAGGCTGACACCGTTGTTAACCTCTGACCGAGTCCTCACTGCCTGCAGGGCATTTCGCAGCCTGCCTGGGACTGTCCAGCAGCAACACCGGGGGGTGGGGGGGGTGGGGGGTGGGGGGAGGGGGGGTGGGGGGGCCGTTATCTCCCAGTTAGCACAATTAGGTGCTTTGAAGGAGACTCATCGGATCATCTTACCTGCAGCAGCCTGGCTGCTTCACCGGTCCTCGCTCCCTGGGCGAGCCCTGCATGCAGCAGAGCCACTCGTGCCGCACGCTTGCACATACACGCAGCGCCGCATGGCACAGGCCGGCGGGCACTAACAACCTGCCACTTGCAACCCAACCTGACTCTGACATGTCCATTATTCAAAGCCATTTGGCAAAGACCTTGGGCAACTCATTTGCGGAGTCTGGGTCAGTTCACAAGCTCATGAATTCCCAAACTATTGCTGGTCATGCCCACAGCCAAGCTGTGAATAGGTTTTTGGCAAATTTGAGAGGAGCTAGTGTTTTCTGAAAACACCTGCCTTTGAAGGCTGCAAAAGCCCACAGATTTCCATTCCCATTTAAGATGCATGTCTAGCCCTCCCAGAGGCGGAAATAAGATTAAAAAAAATCACTTGTCTGCAAATACAGAGCATCCCCTACCTTTTAGCAATCAGGAGATCAAGTGCCATTGGGCCTCTGAGCCAGGGGTGCAAGTCCCACCTCACCCCTCCCTGCCCACCCAGGGCTGGAAGTGGGCAGAGCAGATGCAGCTCCCCGTCTGGGACTATGCCCAGTCCCTCTGCTTGGCCCCTCTCATCCCACTCAGGGCAGTAGAGGTATAAAGGATGTAACTGGCTGCCTCTGCCTTCAGCCAAGCCCCAACTCCAGAGCGATGCCCTGGGTGCGCAGGCAGCAGCAGCCTTGGGAACATGCTCCTGGTCCTGCTGCTCCCACATCAGGATAATACACAAGCTGGAGCCCCACGGGAGACGTGGAAAAAGCACACTCAGCACCTTTATTTACAGCCAACTAGCATCCTGCTTTCCTTTTCCTCGACCCACCAGAGCTGCAGGACATTGCGAAGTGCAGACTACTGGGGTTTGCAGTCTCACACGTGCAAAAACGCAGCAAGTTTTTTCCTTCCCGCCCCACAGCCAAGGCTTTGCTGCTCTTGCCAGCTGCCTTGCTCGGTGGCAAAACCCTGCTGAGGTTTGCTCAACCAGTGGGCAACCCTTCCCTGCCGCAAACGGCAGCCCACAAGGCTCTCTGAGACCAGGCGGCATCACACACCCGCTCAGAGAAGGAGCAGAGGCGCAGGCAAGGGAATACGAGACGTGATTTGCTCAGAGACAGCTCTGTGCTTTTGGCAGGACTCGAGGGCATTTGTTTTGAAGCTGTGTTTACATGCCTTTGATCAGACGTGTTTAACTTTTCTGGTGCGTGACAGCAGCAAAACAAGTTTGATACAAGGATAATGAAACACATTGTGCGTCTGTACGTGTAAAGGACTATAACAAGGCTGCGCACATCAGTAACTCAAACTGGGGGCGGGGGGTTGTGGGGGGGAGCAGAAAGACAGGGAGATGCATCACAATGATGCCAACAAATTAAACATATAAAAAAAAAATAAGCACTAACCCAGCAACAACAGCTCAATCTCAGCTGCTGGAGTTGGCCAAGTGGAGTCTGCCCTGAGCCCAGCGCAGAAGCAAAACTCCCTCTAGCATCACAAGGAGCTTTTCCTTAGCAGCTAAACAGGGCAGGAGGATTGCAGCTCAGGAGGGCTCGGGGCTTGCTTGCAGCAGCACCCCAGGGCACCAGTGTGGAGCAGCCTATGCCTTTCCCACCTCTGAGATGTATCAGCAACTCTCAAAGTCAGAGGCATCCTTTGAGAAATGTCAGCTCAAGAGAGCAAAAAGGAAAAAGCAGTTTTCAGAGACGCTCCTAAACCAGTTGCTCTTCAAAATGCTACAGCACACCTGGAACAATTACCAACGACGCACTTGCATGTATTTAGACCAACTGGACCACTGATTGCCCTACCATAATTCCAAGCCTTGCAAGGCAACAAGAACTCTCTCCCAGTGTGCCAGGGGAACACAGAGCACTGCCGGCATCCTTTCAGCATGGGAGGATGACACAGGAACCACGCGCATGGCCGTAAACTGGGAAATGTTTCCAGGCACTGCAATGTGAACAGCCACACGCTGAACTGCTAACCCAGTCCCTGGCATTGGGCAAAGCCTCAGCAGAGATCAGGAGCGGCTCCCACAGAACAATTTGGATACAATAATCCTGTTTTGGAGGTTAAAGGAGATGGGGAGGGCTGTGGATGCTCCAGCCTCAGCTAGAAAGCAAACCCAAGCCTGTTTAATTTACAAGTGCAAATACGAGCAAAGGGACTTTATAATACTGTCCTGTGCTGACCATGCTTCAAGATGAGGGATGCCACCATCTCTCCGTGCTTAGCGCAGCAAATGAGTGCAGCACGTTGGCACAAGAGGTTTCCTAATGGCGTACCACCTCACTACGCAACCTGTCAAGCCAACACAGGCTTAAGCAGTGGATCTTAGTTGGCAATAGAGGGGGAAGTGAATACTCAGCTGTGATAAATATTTAACGTGCTTTTAGTCCTGAAGAAGTGTAGCACTGAGGCCATCATCCTGTAAGTGAAAACCAAGGCTGATTAATGGGGTAAGGTACTCCCATTTATGGGAGGCTAGGATCAATCCCAATTCTCAGCTATTTGTTGAATCTTTAATGCTCTTTTTCGAGAGCAGAGTTCCTTGGTGAAGGGCAGGCATCCTAATAAGGCTACTTTAATGGCACGGATGTTAAGGGGGTATAAGTAAAAGCCCCCTGTGAAAAATAAACAATGAGATGAAAAAGGAAGGTTTCATGTGGCCATTGCATTTGGCTGGCTTGGAATAAACAGTTTTGAGGTCTTCTCTCTTCTTTGGAAGATGGGTTTCCTTCTTTCAGAGCTCGCCCTGTCATCTCAGAGCTGCGAGACCTTCCTCTCTGCCAGGCCAAAGACAGGCTGCTGCTTTGGGGAGGAGGGAGTGTTGGTGCCACTCCAACAGCCTGTGTTTGACCTTTCCAGATCCTTCACTCCATGCTAGAAAGGTCTCTACCTTCTTCCACACCTCAGCCCTCTTCTCAGACCTGCAGTTTCACCATCTCATGCTTCACCTCTTCCCCCTCCGAGCAAGGTGGCCCCATACCGCCTTCCATCTCTCCAGCCAAGACAAACCTCCTGCCTCTGCAGTTGTATCAGCATCAGTCACATCTCTTCTCATGTTCACAAACACGCCCCTTTGCTTCTCCCTTCTCCACAGCACCCAGGGTGACCAGACAGCTTGCATTTGCAAAGTATTTCCCAGGGATACATCAAAGACAGCATCCCGCTTTGCCCCTTTTTGGTCTCTTCCATCACCATCACCTTCCCACATTCCCCTGCTTCCACGCTTGCTTCCCCTAGTAAATTCTCCTTTGCTTTTTTCTGCTTCACCATCCAGCAGGACCAGCCCTGCCACCTGCAAACGAACCTTCCTTGCATATCTCTGCTCGCTGGCCATCCCTCTCTTGCAGGCAAGCAGCACAGAAGCAAGATCACAAGACAGGAGCCTTCTAACAAAGATAAAGAACCACATATCCCTGCCGCCCCTCTCATCTGCCCGTGCCTTTCCAGTTGCATTGCACCTTATGTTGTTTCTTGTCTGAATCTAAACATCAGCTCCTTCCTAGCCATGCTGTTCTGCTTGCCTGCACCCTGTGCCCGCAAGGATAAGGCCAACAGAGGCATGAAGGGGGCGGGGGTTGGTGGTAGCGGGATGAAAAATGAGCCAGGAAAGGTGACAGCAAGAGGCAGTGAGGGGGAGAGCAAAATCGCAGCAGGGAAGATCAAAGATGCTGGAGTCAAGCTCAGGTTCCATGCACAAGGGGGGCTGGTGCATCCCCTGCTGAGCCATGCTAGCTCCATCAAACCATCAGGCTGGAACAGAGTCAGTTGTCTGCACTTACAAAAGGCACTGGCTTCTTGCCGGGGTAAACAACTGGGATGAGAAGGCAATGCTACCCCCAGGCAGGAGCCCAGAGCCTCTCTGGCCCCCAAAAACCTTTCCTCCTCCTCCAGACTGCAAAAGAGCCCAATTTTCGAAATCCCTTCTCTCCCTCCATCCCTGGGTCTGCTGTGATGGTCCTTAGAGCCCCCCCCCCAAAGCCCCAAAAGCAAGCAGCATGGCTGGACAACCTCCCTGCAGGGCTGGAAGAGTGGAGCAGAGGGCTGCACCCTTTCACTGCTGTACACACACACTATACATCCCTTCCTACTCCCACCTGCCAGGCTGGACCACTACTCACTGACCATGCACCAGGATCAACCAGTATCTCTCCCCCTACAAGCCATCGCCACCATAATTGCATTTCCCTCATCCACCAGTGTAGACAGGGATTAGGAGTAAAGATATCAGGCTAAGCCTTTGGTGCAGATTAACCTGCACATTGTCCTTAGTGACAACCACAAGTGCCAGACATCTGTCATTGCCATGTGACAGGCCCCAAACATGCTTCCCTGTATTGCCATAAGACTTTCAGAGAGATGCTATGTGACATGCTCCTCAGCCCAGCCTTAGCAAGCCATCCCAGGCCCTCGAGCTCCTAAAAAAGCAGAAATATTCTGCTGTGTCCCTGCAAGCTGGCAGAGATAGAAGCTGCTATGCAACCTGCTGGCCATTAGGGGAAAGATCAGCACCAGAGAACCAGTCACATCCTGAGGGGGATGGCATTACACCTGATGCCCCCGTGGGACTTCACGTACCCACTGCCCCAGCAGCACAGACAGATTCACCGCGTGGCAATGCCAAGCAGAGGAAGGATGCTCCCAGCCTCGGGACGGCACAACCAAGCCCTAGTCTGCAGCCAAACTGCCCAGGTGCTCTGGCTTCTCGCCCCAAACAGGAGACCCTTTGGCAGAGCTATGTGCTTGGGAAGACGATGCCTGTGCAGAATGTTAAGAGACAGAGGCTGCTTTTGTTTACAGGCCGCTGCTGATGGCACTGCGCACCCCACATCCTCCCCCAGCCAGGAGCGAGCCTCCAAGAAAGGAAATTACACGAGCCAGAAGGTTTGATGGAATGAGCCCCATTGGGCGGCTTGAAGATAGCTATTAATGGAGAGCTTTCTCTAATTGCTTTTGTATAATCTGGGGCTGCTAGGCGGAACTGGGTAATAAATGAAATCCAATTACATTTTCTCTCAGTATTTATTTTATTAAGTAGAATTCATCAGCTGATGAAGGGCCCCTCGAGGTAATGGCTCATGACCTAGTGGAAGGCACTTTTTTTATTATTATTATTTTCCCCACTCAGAGAAGCAGATAATTCTGTCCCCCAGTAAACGAAGACTGCTCCCCCAGCACCTTGGCAAGAGTGGCAGGTCCCAGGGCAAGGGGATCTCACAGGGCACCCAGCACCCACACTGTCTTTCTATGCAGGATTCCTGCTTTGACTGCTGGAGTCCTAAACGAGCACAACGGGTGACTAAACCTCAGCTTGAGTGCCAGCCAAAATGGAGATGGATCTACAGTGTGCAGCTTGCATGATGCGCTCCAGAGGGCTGCAGCAGGGATTAATCTGCTCCTCTGGAGGCTGCAGATTTTGGTGCCAGCACTGCTTCCTAGGATGAGTCTTCCATGCAGGTCTCAGACTCTGGGCTTAGTGCAGGACTATGACTGAACAGGCTGTGAACACCAGCAACTTGGATCCATCGCACATAGCCCTGTGCTCCAGCACATCCGTAAGGACCAGTCTCATATTGCTCTGCAACACGGCACCTCAACCACCACTTGCGGGTGGTTTGAGACCCAGTTGCTGGTGGTTATAGACACAGTTGCTTCCATGAAAGCTGCCCAGTGAGGCCATCAAAGGCACTGGTCTCACACAGAGGTAACCCAGCCAAGCCTCATGTCACCGTTTGCATGGCACTGCCAGCAGGCAAGGCTTGCCAGGGATGTCTGGTGCTGGCACCACTGCAGGGCTCTCCAGATGCCAAGCAGGGTTTGCTGGAAGCCGTGGCACTGCTCTAGCACAGATCCCAGGCCCTGACACACCATGTCTTCTCTGGGGTGCGGGAGGCAGCAAAACCCAGTGTGGGTCAGGAGAGGTTGCTCCACCTGAGCTCCAGCCAGCATCCCTGCAGAGCAGGGATAGCCACTGCAGCACAAGCCCCTTCCTCCCTCCACATCAAAAAGCAGCAGTAGGGCTGGGGTATGCCAGCACATTGTGGGGTCTGGTGCAGCAGCATCACTGACCTTTTGCTGGAGCCCACAGCGAGGGCTCCGCCAGCACTAACAGCAGGATGCCTCAGGGATCTTGTAATTGGCTGCTGGGTTTTTTCAGCATCCCTCTTCCCATCCAGATATTGATTGACGTTCACCCCTTGCTCCCAAACCCAGATGCCGACAGCCGCGGCTAGCCCAGCTTTCACTGCCATCTTGTCATACAGGCAATTTTATCACCTGCCAGTGTGCGCTCATTACAAACAACAGACTCCAGTGTCCATTAATTACGGGAAATACTTGGAGAGGCATATACACATGCACAAATCTGTCTGAGCTGTTTCCTACTGCACCTACTGTGGGCGCATCCACATGCTGCAACAGCGAGCACAGGCTCTGGGAGCCGTTAAAATAGGTAGCCAGCAGCAGCAGTCTCAAAACAAAGAAGAATCAACACTACAGTGGGAAAAAGCAGCCATGGAGGTGATAAGAGTAGCATGGTTTTGTTCCTTATTTGGTAAGAAACTACTAAATCTTTTTTTAAATTCCTTATTTAGTAAGAAACTACTTAATCCTTTGATTAAGGAATCAAAAAAAGGATGATGATCCAGGAACAGGGAGCAAAGTAAGCTACGTCCCAGCTGGCTGAGTCTTTGGGTGTGAGGGTTACTCCATAGGATGTCTCCAATAGGCTTGCACACTCTCTTGCTGCAGAAACAGTTAATGCATTGTCTAACCCTGCACGGAGGATGAGGTGTTGTTGGCTGCTGTCCCCTCCAAGTCTTCCAAGGGTCTGGTGAGGTGGGATAAACCCAGTCCCCTCACATGGGAGCAAACCCAGAGGTGTGAGAGCTAGGCCCCTCCATAGCCTTATACATCCCAGCCTCCAGCTCAGCAGCACGGAACGAACACCCGCCAGCGCCTGAGCCTTCACACCGCTGGGTTAACTAAAAATAAATGAAGTACAGGGTTTGCAGCAAGTCAGCGCCAGGTTTGAGAAGCGCCATGTGTGGCTGCTTCACTGCAGAAGCCAGGCACAGAGGGCAAAGAAAAAGGGTTTCAGAGGGATCTTCTGAAACTCGGCTGGCTTTTTGATTTGGGAAGAAAACCTAAAACTGGTTTGAAAGGAGATCTAAACATTGTGTCAAAACCCAGTGCTTGATCTTTTTCACAAGTGGGCTTTCACTTTCTTCTGCTGAGCCCATTTGCCAAGAACAACACAGAAAAAGCAAGCTATTCCTGTTGATCCAAACTATTTTTTATCAAATAATCCATTCATCTGAAATCTTTTTGCCCACTTCTGCCGTAGGAGAAGCTATCTGCTCACAGCAGCCCACGATTTATGCTCAAATGAGCATTTGTGACTAACAGACAGCCTAGATTCATAGCAAAATGCATCACCAATAAATCAGTCAATCACTTCGCCTGCCTCAGCGTAGGGCTGAAGTCTTGAGTAACTGCGCAGCACTTTGTCAACCTTTACTCCAGCAAAGTCTGGGTAAGAGACCTCAAGATTTAGCCTATTGATTGCTTACTATTGTTTGTGGTGCCCTGCATGAGTTAGACATGCTCCCTTCAAGCGAGATTAAATACCTGGCTTATGGCATTGGGATTCAAGGGAAATTATCTTTCACAAGCACAGGAATAAACAAGTCAAATTGCCTTGTGCAATGGTCCATTGTTGCGCAAAGTCGACCTGAACTCCCTCTATCTTGCCGCCCTGGAGGGTGGCACATGGTGGTGCTGGCTCTCCCTAGGGCTGCTGTAGCGAGCCCCACGACTGTAGCACATTTCTCCTGGTTAAATGCAATTTTGGCTGTGACTCCAGAGCCTCTGTGGCTCTCAGCTCCTCTGGTAGTGTTTTGTTGCAAGAACAATGGAATGACAGCTCCCCCGGCAGCTTTGAGTAGCATCTCCAGCTCAAAGGCAGTCTTAATACCTCTGCCAATCTCGAGCCTTTCAGTTTTTACCATTCGTTTGAAGTTAAGCTGATCTAACTTGGGTGAGTGAGCCCAGACGAAGTCACTCAACCAAAGCCAAAGCATATCGCAGCAGGGCTGCTGCAGACACTCGGCACCAAAGCAGACACCCTCTGCCCAAGGGCTCATGCTCGTGCCCTGCACACCATAGTGTGTATTAATACAGATGGACATTAGTGACCATCCTGTCCCATCAAAGGGCAAGCCTGGGACATTTCCTCCCCCCCCCAGCCATAAAGCAAGGAAATACAGCAACCATTTGCAAGGCAAAACACCTCTTATTAACATTCTGAATGCTGCCAGCCCCTCAAGCACCTCTCCCTCCCCCAAGGAAGGCAGCAGGAAAATTGCTGTCACAAGCCTTCAGCCTCCAGATCCAAGCCTGGTGTCCTATGGAAGACAGGAGACGACAACCCAGCCATCCCTACAGCATATACGCAGAACACTAAAAAGCAAGCTGTGAAAACAAAACTGGAAATAACTTTCTTCTGAGAGTCACAGTGCTCGTGGATGTGCCCAGAGCTGCCATGACTCCAGTACTGCTGGTGCCATGGCTGGGATAACGAGACCTCTGTCAGCCCAAGATGTGAGTCTGCTGCTTCCTACCTCTGGATCTGTCTGCTCTATATGATACAGGTCACTTCAGGGTTTTAGTGATTGCTGGTGCAGAAGCAAGCACACGGACACCACCACCTCCCCAAGCACACTAGAAATGGGCTGAACATTACTAGGCATCAAGGGTGTTTAGAAGATAAAGTCTTGCTTTCTAAGTATGCTTTTCCCTAGTGACGCCACTCAGCATACAGGGAAGAACCTGCAGAAACTAAAATCCTGCAATTTCCCCTGCAAAAAGCAGCCTGCAGAAGCACCTAGCAACTGGGGGGGGGGGGGGGGGGGGGCACAGCCACACAGAACTCAGGATTTACAGCATCCAAACTCCAATCACCAGCCGTTCTCCCAACCTCACAGCATGCCCATGCACCACCAGAGGTGGCAAACCCACTCCCAGGCTTCACCCACACATCCTGCTGCAAGGCAAGCTCATTTATGATGCTCATCCCACCTCCCACCTTTATTTCTGCCCGGTGTCCAACCTCCCCCTCTCCTCTGGGTACTTCTCCTGCTGCTGTTTGTTCCTGTCCTTTACTGTTCTGCCTGCTGTCACTTGCATAACCTTGCCTGTTTGGTAATTTGTGCAATAAAGTGTCACTATGGGGAAAAATACAGCGTCTCAGCAGCATATAAATCTCTGATCCATAAATTGTGCTGGCCCCCACGTGTATGCCCCTCCTTTTCGATGTAAAGTGCAACAATTTTAGGGCAAGAGGAAGAAAAAAGAGCCAGTAATATGTGATCTTACTGAAGGGCAGCACTGAGCCATCCTCGTTAGGGGCTGTAACGCAGGCTGAGGGGCTGGTGTGTGCTGTAAATTGCCCTGGAGACATGGGGCCCCAGTGGAGTCTTCTAGAGCTATCCAGAGCCTAAAGCGAGTCATCCTAAAGGAAAAAAATAACACAACCAATACT